>NC_142009.1:46580249-46921749 GCF_049901735.1 Notechis scutatus | reverse complement strand
GTATACCATGTTTCATCAGTATATTTTATCAGTAATTAATAACCAGTAATTATTAATTCACTTAATTTTGTTTGTCCTATCTTTGCTATTTTCTTAAGTAAGGTTTGAATAAGTACCTTTACTGGACCATGTAAAGAAACTCAACATGGCACAGGGCTTTTGCCTACACTGTCGTTTTTCTGTCTGTTTGCCTTTAGGGTTGGTGGTGGTGGTGGAACTGGGAAGAGAAGTATCTTAAATTTAAGACTGATTTTTTTTCAGGTAAATATGGTGCAATCTTTTTGTTTTGAAATGGGTGGCTTTTTACTTAATTTGTGGGTAGAGTGTTTTAACTTTGTTTTTCAATCCTTTAGAATTATTCCATTGCATATTAGAGAGACAATACTGAGAGCTTGGTCAATCATTCTTTACATGCTATTTAAACTTAATAACATGATTTACATTTAGTTCACTGCCTATCAAGAGAATGTATGTATTCACCTAAGACTAGAGACATATAGCAACTAGATTATGTATTTTTAAAAATTGGAGGATTAGTTCTGCTCATCTAACATAACCTGAATGCTGTAATTCATAATAGAGCCTAAACTATTCAATTATGAATATTTTCCTCCATTTTATCAGAGTAGCCTTCTCTGTCTCATTTCACTCTTCTCTCTTCATTCTGCTTTCTGAAATCTGTTTCCTGATGAAGAGTAGCAGAATCTGTCAAAATCCTAATAGATGCAACAATAGTGACATTTTATTTCAGAGTGGTACATGTTAACTTTGCTCTGATTATTTTTTGTTTAAACAATGAATTATGCAATCTAGGTTTATCCTGGTCTGTGGTTTCCAATCTAGTTGCATACATAATTTTGTTAAGGAACAAAAAGATAAATAAATATAGAGTAATACGTCATACAATAAGCTAGATGTCTACTCAGTAGTAATGCAAACAACTCCTGTATACTTCCCTCACCTTGTAATGCTGAACTACAATCCTTTAAAAAAAATAGTTCCAATGGAAAATATAGTAATATTTTCTAATCTGGTGCTCTGCCAAGATTTGGGGGATACTATTTATTTGACATATGTATAAGGGCACCTGACTCCAAATGAGTCTGGGCAAATGGGATGAAAAACAATAAAACAATTAGTCAAAAAATAACAATGGCTTACCCAGAAGGAATGACCCACAAGTGAACTCTCACACAGGCCTACCTCTTCCTCCTCCATTCACCCTAATCCAAGGCCTGGAGGAAGAACCAGATATTCAGAGTTTACTGGAAGGAGAGCAGGCACTTTGAATCTCCCAGAATTTCCCATGTTTAGGAATTAAACTCATTCAAAAATGTAGTTCAGCATTACTTGCAGGGACACAGAGAGCGCTGACATGAAAAATAATGAAGCTAAATATTCCAATAGATATGGCCATTTTATTTATTTTGTGTTCAACTTTCTTAATTTAGAATATTTATTACATTTCTAAGAAAATTATTTTAAAAATTGTGTGATGATTCTAAACTTAGGTCTCTTACAACTCTCCGAGTCCTGGGAGATTACTCTAAACCAGTCCTTTCATTTAATTACTTTCTTACTTTTTGCTCCAATGGGTAAGACTTAAACAAAATAGTCTTCTAGTTTAAACTGCTTCAGATTTTTTTTTTAGAATCAGTAATAAAGCTAGTTTGTTGTATTCAAAGTAATTATATTCTGAGCTGTCAAAGCAGCTTTCAGTTGCAAATTGTACATTTTCCTTTACAAACTTTTACCGAATTTTTCTCTATTTTTTTGAGAGCTAAAAATAGAAAAATCAAAGGAATAGCCTCATCATCCTGTAAATATCTGAATAAAATGGAATATACAAGACAAGAAACATGAAGGGAGGGGCAAAAGACAAGACAGCCTGTGATTAAACTTGACAACATCAGTTTGTGGATGAGAATATGCTTTTATTCTTGCATCAAAGTACCTTTAGAAACCAACAGCATATTCCCACCGCTACCCTTACACAATCCCAATAAAAGTAGTAATTAACCTTTTTTGAATTGTTTAAAAGTAAATGTGAATTTGGGGTAGAATAATATTTATTATTTGTTCAGAAGGAAGATTTACTAGCACTTACCTCCAAGTATACTTAGGATTCAGTGGCTCATAACATCTAGCACAATGCTATTTGTATTTATTTTGCCTGTTTTATATTTGCTATTCTTCCTCATTCTTGCCAACAGTCTCCTTCACAGTTGTTCTTTCTGTACCCACCCTTGCATAAATCTATCCTTTCTGTACCCACCCTTGCATAAGTCAAACTGGCAGGGAGAAAACAGAACTACTTAATTCCTTCTTTGCATCTGCCTTTACGCAAAAGGAAAAATAGCCCAACCTACCAAAAGCAGCACTGTGAGAGACAGAAGAGGAATGCAGGTCAGAAATAGGCAAAATTGATAAGATTTTCTGAATGAAATCTTTTAGAATTGGATCACTCCATGTACATCTACATGAAGGAAAACATGCAATGGGATAACTCAAGGTTTTGAGCCTGGTGCTCTTCAAAATCCTCATAAATGATCGAGATGAGAGGATAGAAGGAGAAACTCATCAAATTTGCAGATGACACCAAGTAGGGTGGGAAAGTTAACACTTGGAAGATAAGCTTAAGATTCAGGATCTTGACAGACTTGAGCATAGAGCACCTATATAACAAGATCAATTTAGTGGTGAGAAAAGTAAGGCCCTGCCCTTAGGTAGGAAAAAACATTTGCACAGGTATAGAATTGGAGGTACCTGGCTCAAAATTAGTACCTCTAAGAGGGATCTAAGTATCCTGGTGTATCGTCACTTACAGTAAGTATGAATCAGTAGTGTGCAGCAGCTGCCAAAAACCCAATGCATCTAGGCTGCATCAACAGAAGGACAACATCGAGATCACAGGAAATGATAGTACTGCTTTATACTGTACTGGTAAGGCCACAGTTGGAATATTGCAACCAGTTCTGGAACCCACGAATCAAAAAAGAGTGCAGAGAAGAGCAATAAAGATGATAAGGGGCCTGAAGGCTAAATTATACAATGAATGACTAAAGGAATTAGATACGTTTAGCTTAATAAAAATAGCAGTCTTTCAATATCTGAAGGGCTGTCATGGGGAAGAGGATGTCAATTTACTCTCTGTAGCAAGTGAAGGCAGGACAAGAAGCAATGGGTGGAAGTTCATGGAGAGTCAACTGGAAATAAGGAATTTCCTAACAGTGAGAGTGATTAAGCAATGGAAGAGCTTACCTCCCAAGGTTGTGAATGTTCCATCACTGGAGGTTTTCAAGAAAAGATTGACAGCAATTTGTCCAGGATGATATAAGAACTCCTGCCTTGAGCAAGGGGATGAACTAGAATAGGGCTGTCAAACTGGTGGCCTGTGGGCTGGATGTGTCATGCACTGGCCACGCCCACACCCGATTTCGCAAAAGGGAAAAAAGTCATGATGCGTTACGTGACGACGCGAATTTGACACCCCTGGACTAGAAGACCTGCAAGGTCTTTTCCAGCCCTATGATTCTATAATTCTATGGAACCATTCATCCAGTTTGATTAACACTAGTCACTCAGATTAAAATCCTTTTCAAAAATATTAGCATTTTTTCAAGTTCTATTATATGCTTCAATCCAATATGATGCAGGTATGTGCTAAAAGGGAACTTATGTAACATTTATAATCCTTCCAATGTTTAAAAGCCAGCAACTTTTTTAGCATGAGAAAGAGGGAGGGAAAGAAAACAACTCTTAGTTCTCAGTATCACTGAATATGCTAACTCCAAATACCTCAGTCAATGTAGCAATGTAGTCTGTCCCATATTTTAGATCTGCCTCCAAAAGAGTTCAATGTATAATCTAGAGAATGACGCTAGCAAAGGAAGAAAAAGGGTGAGTTGCCCATAAGAGCTGAGGGGCCCCTAAGTAGTCTTGCCAGGAGACAATTGAGCACCCAATCAAATAATCAAGTAGTTCTTCCTTTTACCCTAGACCCAGTTCAAGAGGCTTTGTGCAATTAAGTTTGATGCACTGGAGGTCCTATCTGTTCTCCCCTTCTGCAAAAACCAATTAACCCTTCTTTTTACTTTCTTTAGCTTTTATCCATTTTATCTCCCTAAGCTTCAAAGCCAGTTGGTAATAACATATTTGGAAACTGACCTTGAAGACATACCATTCAGTACAGACAAAGCAAAGGCTTAACCCACAGTTGCATCTACTTCACTGAAAGTAAGCCCCATTAAATTGTGAAGTTTTCCCCAGGGAAAATGCATATAGATTTGCAGTGTTTAGCATGTGCTAAAAACAGTAAGTATATTCTTAGCTTTTCTTCCTAAAGCAGCTGGGTTAGACAACAATTTCCAGTACCTCCAGTAAGCCTATCTATGGTAACTGTACTGCTAAGACTGATGGGAAACTAATCCAACTCTACTGAATGCTCTAAATTGAGGTCTAGTCATACAACTAAAAATTTAAAAGGATTTGTGGATTCTTTAGTGGATTTGAACGTGGTGAAAATATGTCTTAATTTTCTATGAAGTTTAAGTGTTTACAGGCTAAGACTGCCAATTTTCTACAGTACAGCTACAGTATTGACATTCTTTAGAAATTAATCAGCAAAATGATAGCTTTTGATTGATATGATTAGATACCTAGCTAATGATAGCTAACATTTGCAGAACCAGATGCTGAGGTTTAATTCTTTTTAAGAATGCAATCATTTTATGTTCAGCTAACCACAAACAGACTCACAGCTTGTGCATATGGTGTGAAAGGCTGGATGGCTCAGTCTTGTTTCTGAGGCTAATAAGTTACTAATATTAATATCTAAATCTATAAAAGTATCCAACTCGACAAATTTACTGTCATTACAGCATTAGTGTGCATGTGTTCTGTATGGCTTCATAGTGTCAAGTAGTATTGCATATTACTTATTACACTAAAGCACTAAAAAAGCTTCCCAGGATTAGATTTCCCATAGCATATAATTCAATAGGTTATGCTTAGAATTCATTTACTGAAAAATTCACAGGCCAAGATCCTTTATGAGGACTCTGCCATTTTGAACCAAGTGGAAAATGGAGTTTACATTTTCAAAAGCTAAAGAAGTTAAGCTCAGTTCTTCCATTTCTCTTTCACAGAAGGAAGGGAAAACCTGCTGTGTATTATTTCCCCATGATAACTACCATCCTGTTTTCCAAACAATATGGTTACATTTATATACATAATGGTTTTAATTTGTTATATTAGACAATTCATCCTCAACAAGGTGACACAAGCATTATTTTTAAAACAGTAACTTGCCTCATGCCATCATCCTAAAACATTTAAAGAAAAAGAAAAAGGAATGCATATTAAGCAACCTTAAGTTTGTGGTTTCTCATACCAACACAATCCAAATAACAGGCTAAGTGATTTTTGCAGTATCCAATCCGGTTCTGTTACTGGGACCAGAGGTTTTGTCTTTGACCCAGATTGGATCCACAGGTAAGATATCTTCCTGGGACATGTATACATTTGTCTTCATTCATAAGTAATTGTTCTGTACTCCTGGTCCTTTGCTGCTTTGAATCCTTCTTCCCTTTCCCCCTCTTTTTTTATTAATCTCATGGCTGATTTAAGCTTTTCCTATAGTTTCACTGGGAACAAAGAGAATGAAGTGTGTATGATTGTTGCCTTGGGGACTGCATTTTGTTTTTAGGGCACAGCTGAGGAAGGTGCCCTGCCTGCCTGCTTCATTGTTTTATTGTTTTTTTTAAGGCTCATCCACGCTTTCTCTCTATGTGACAGGGACCTGTGGACATACAATGCTTGCACCTGTCTCAGGACTCTGGTAAATCCCTTGGTTGGAAAGAACACCAAGTGGCTGTGGATTGCAAACAGCCAGGTACATCTTGCCTCTGGAAAAATCAGCCACCATTAAGAGAGAATAAAAACAGAGCTTTTCTCTGTCTGGCCACTGCTATTTATAATTCAGTCTCCCTCTCTTTGGAGATTTCCATGTTTCTGTGCAGTGATGTTTGGCGGGGGAGTTACTTGAATGACTTGGTTTTTGTCAGGAGGCTATTGCTACCTGCTTCCTTTAATAAGAGAGCAATTAAATGCAAAGCATAAATGTATTGATTTCTATGGGAATCAGGTGCTTGACTTAGCAAAAAAGAGAAAAGCTATTTTGCAAATGATGATGATGAGATTTTGCATAAGAATATCAACACAAATTGTTTTCAATATGCAACATCAGCAATTGGGTTCTTTTATATTTCCTCCTGAAATACTGTAGGTTGCAAATGCACTATGTTTTCTTCCTTAATTGTGATAATGTATTTATTGTTGAAAGGAAAAGGGGACAACTACTCATGGAAAGCAAACATGATATTTTTAGAGACCACAAAGTAATATTATACATTAATCTGCAAATACATTGTTTGGCAGTTATTTGTACTTCACTTAGTAGATTTTTTTCCTAATCCAAATATGCAGAATTAGGATATAAGGCTGGAGTTCTCAACTAAAAGGCAACTAATCTGCATTTCCACAATCTGTTCTGGAAGACAACATTACAAATAAAATACTTGACATATGATATCATCATACAAACATTTTTTTCTCGCTATCTTTCATTCTCAAAAATATGCATGCCAATCTGGATTATTGGATCTGGAATCGTCCTACTTAAAGTGAATACAACTGCATCAACAAAAGCACCATATACTGCAAATGACTGACTCTTGAAATTTCTAAATAAGCTCAAATTTTTGAAGACATTTGCTTGTGTATTAAGATTGCTAACATCTATATAACTAAATTATGATACTGTTTATGTGTTCTATTCACTTTTTTTGCCCTCTTAAAAAAATAACACTCAAACAAGCCACATTTGTATTCCATTGTTACAAGCTAAAACTTAAACTTTTCTAAGAATCTAGTAAAATGCAAATAAATAAATGAATCAAATTACAAAATGGAAGGCCACTGCTTGCAACTTCACAAATTAAATTCTAGAGGATTGGGAAAATAATATTAGGGAGGGAAATGTCCTCCAAAGAAGAGAAACAAATAATTTGCTCCAAATTATTCTAAAGGTAGCTACCAACCATCAAAGGTTGGGTGTCTGTTTTGTTTATCAGGAGTGGTGCACAAAGACTAGCCAACATGAGCCTTGTAACTTACAGAATAGGTTTTCACACAGCTGCCAGTGAGTGCTTTTCTAAAGTTTTGCAGCTCAGATAAAGCAAGCTTACATAATACCCAAAAATGAAAATGTGGGTACATTTTTAGTTTTTTTCCCCAATAACAAACTAGTGCAATTTTAGGCTTTTCATATATCTCATTAAGACAAAAATGAATGCATGGATTTAAGTCTACATGGAGGGAAGTAAGCAGCGGGGTGCCACAAAGTTCAGTCTTAGGCCCAGTACTCTTCAATATTCTTCATTAACGACTTAGATGAGGGAATAGAAGGGAAACTTACCAAATTTGCAGATGATACTAAGCTGGCAGGAATAGCTAACACCCAAGAAGATAGCCTCAAGATCCAGATGGATCTTGACAGACTAGAACACTGGGCCGTATCTAACAAAATGAAATTCAATGTAGAGAAAAGTAAAGTCCTGCACTTAGGCAAGAAAAACCAAAGGTATACATATAGACTGGGTGAAACCAGGCTCAATAGCAGTAGCTGTGAGAGGGATCTTGGAGTCTTAGTGGACAACCAGCTAAATAGGAGCCAGCAGTGTGCAGCAGCAGCCAAAAAAGCTAATGCAATCCTAAATGGTATTAACAGAGGGATACAATCAAGATCAAGGGAAGTACTAATACCACTCTATAAATCCTTAGTAAGACCACACCTAGAGTACTGCATCCAGTTTTGCTCACCACATTATAAAAAAGATGTTGAGACTCTAGAAAAAGTACAGAGAAGAGCAACCAGGATGATTAGGGGACTGGAGACTAAAACATACAATGAACGGTTGCAGGAACTGGGCTTGGCTAGTCTAGTAAAGAGGAGGTCCAGGGGAGACATGATAGTGGTCTTCCAATATTTGAGGGGCTGCCACAGGGAGGAAGGGGTCAAGCTATTTTCTAAAGTGCCTGTAGGCCAGACAAGGAATAATGGATGGAAACTGAACAAGGAGAGATTTAACCTGGAAATAAGGAGAAACTTTCTGACAGTGAGAACAGTTAACCAATGGAACAACTTGCCCTCGGAAGTTGTGGGAGCACCATCAGTTGAAACTTTCAAGAAGAGATTGGACTGCCATTTGTCAGAAATGGTGTAGGGTTTCCCGCTTGGGCAGGGGGTTGGATAGATGACCTACAAGGTTCCTTCCAACTCTGATTATCTGTTATCTGTTAGTGCATGGAAGGTCAAACTGCAGCGAATAGGGTGTCTTCCTGCCTCTTGTTGCATCTCTTGGATCATTCTGCCAAAATTCAGCAGGCATTGAAAAAACAGTTAAGGAAAAAAAAGGGTTATCATTAGCCCCAAAATGATTATTCACCCTTGGTTATTCACCCTTGATTATATATGAACCACCAGGTACTAAAGTGCTCACAAACCTGGATGTTCTTGCTATGATAACAGTGCTGTGAAATGCAGTATGTGTAGAACAATTAACAATTTTGACAAAGTAAGAAAGATCTACATAGGCAGCTGAATTTAGGCCTACTTTCAGAATAGAATAGAATAGAATAGAATAGAACAGAACAGAACAGAACAGAACAGAATAGAATAGAATAGAATAGAATAGAATAGAATAGAATAGAATAGAATAAACAGAACAATAGCTTTATTGTCACTTTGAATATACACTAATTGGCATATATTAAAATGAAATTTCATTGCATACAGCTCTCAAAGGTTGATGTGATCAAGCACTGTTTTTTTTTTAATTCATGTGGATGTAAATCTTCATCTGGAACTAGAGTTATCCAAAAATATGCCTGTATGGGGACAGCTAAGGAGAAGTATGGGAAAAACCATAGGAAAAAATATTCTACAGTTAAAGGAGAATATTTGTAGCTCAAGGTTGAAATGAGGGGTCCTCGGTGCTCCCTGAGCTTGGTTGTTTTCTTGCATAGGTTTGATTAGGTAACCTTATCAGTGCTAGTTTGCTATCATTACCTCATAATGTCATGATGAAATGTCTGTAAGAAAAGAAAACAACCATGTGCAGAGAGCACCAGAGCCCCTGAAAAAATATTCTTCTGAAAATAAACTGGTCTACGTTAGTGCTGAGTCACATTATCAATCAATATAACTAAGTACCTTGCAGACAAATTCTGCAGATTGTTACGATTAAAGTGAACAAACAAATGTGATGTTAGAAATTTTGTGAGGCCAATTGTCGCTCAGGAAATAAAAGCAAACTAAATAAAACAAAATCAAAAACATTTCCAGAACTTTTCTTGTTCCTTCAGAATAGTCCATATCAGGGGTGGGATTCTACAGGTTCACACCTATTCTCTAGAACCGGTTGTTAACATTCTAAGCAGGTTGTTAGAAGAAATTACTGGCCTAATCCTGTAAGGAAGGCAGGATGGAAACATTTTGGTGTTGCTTACAGAAACTGCCTCTCTGTTAACCCTTATTACATTCTTAGCAGGACTAGACTTCCTGTCTCAGGAACTTCTCTGGAGTTTTTTTTCCCCCTCCTTTGCTGGTACTTTGCTTGTGTGGAGTGATCATTCAAAGTTACAATGGCACTGAAAAAAAGTGACTTATGACCATTTTTCACACTTAAAATTGCTGCAGCATCCCCACAGTCATGAGAGGCCAGGCGAGGAGATGTGTGCCTCGATGTGAGTGATATTGAGTTGGCCACACCCAGCCAAAAACATGACCATCAAGCCACACCCACCAACTTAGCCACGCCCACAGAACTGGTTGTTAAAACATTTGAATCCCACCCCTGGTCCATATATTCTTAATGTGATGGCAAAGAACAGAAAAATCTTTGGCTTTTGAATTTCAGCCCTTTCATGAAAAGATCTATAATCAAATTGATCTATAATCAATTTAACTAACAGCTACTTGCTATTTTTAGTAAAACAAACCTCTTTAACATTACTTACAGCATTTTGGATAGCTGGCCATCTCCTATAGGTAACACTAAATTTCCTCCACTGGCAGGATGTGAGAATGGATAACTTTTGAGATCTTTTCAATTCTGGGACTCTATAAGGCAGATGTGTGTCTTTTTTCATTGCATATATTCAGTATATTATGTAGAACTCAATAACACACAGTAATTCTGTGAATTACTTTCCATTAGCAAAAAAGAGTTGGAGCCCAATCTCCTGGCAGATTTTAACAGAAACCTAAAGATCTATTGGTATAGCAAGTGTTCTTTTTAATGTGGGGCCCTTGGTGCATTGGTGACATTACCTAGTTTGGTAAAGAAATGTCTGCAAGAAAACAACCAAGCTCTGATTGATGTTGTTTGCTGTACTTCACTGTTGCACTGTAAACTGGCACAGGGGCTGAGTACCTGAGATACTGTTTATTTTTAAGTTAATCTCTGCCTGCCCAATACATTTTGGCAAAGTGGATTCTCTCTCCACCCCTTCTAATAAACACTGTCATCTTATGGGACCAAGGAAATATGCCCTCTATGTTGCAATCCTACCCCCGGAACAGCTTCCCTCCAGAGAAATGAACAACGCCCTCTCTCCTAGGGAAAAGCACTGAAGAAGAAAAGCACTTTGGTCTCAGGTCGGAGGTTGATGTGTTTGTGGGGCCCCTCATTTGGTTTGGTTTGGTTTAATATGGTTTGATTGGGGTTTAACTGTTTAACTGTTTTTATTGTTTTATATTTGTAAGTAGCCCAGTCTATAAGAATGGGTGTCTGTAATAAAGCTCATCATTACAAATCATCATCATCATCATCATCATCATCATCATCATCATCATCATCTGCCATTGGCTGGCATGCCAGGAGTGTGTGGATATAAACTTTAAAATGAATAGTTCTATATATTTTATACACATTAGATATGTATACATAACCTCTGTTCATAGAAGAGATATCACTATATGTTATTGTCACTGAACTAATCTTTTTTGGGGGGCAGTGTTAGTGTTAAAGCTGTTTTACTCACACCACTAAAGCAGCCATATTGGATGATTGGCCCATGACCCATGCTCCTTAAAACCAAAACATATACTTAGGAAATAAAAATGTTACAGATCATTAGGCTCATTAATAGAAGGTACTAACTAGCTTTGCAGGTATATGGACTAAAAGATTACATCATCTTACCCAGATTTAAGGGTCATTTTATCCTATTGTTGTATAAAAGTTCATGGTACTTATATTTAAATGAAATATCAATGCATCGTGTAAGCCAAAGGATACCAGCTAAATATATCAATTGTACTGTTTCATGTCTGTGGGATTAAAAAACATCTTACTGTATTCAGATCTTGAGATATGTAAGAAAGCAAAACAGAGCATGCGTATGTGTAATCAGGATGTGTGTGATGACACTAATAAGATTGCTCACATTAAGGTTATAAAGTGTTTTTTTAAATTTGAAGCATACCTTATTTTGTAGCACTTTTCAAGTTGCAGAATCCATTTGGCAACCCTGCTTCTTGAAATAAGTTAATTCGTTGAGCTAAGACTATTTCAATTAGTACAATATTCTGGTTCCATTAAAGAAGAAGTCAAGAGTATATACAGGTATAAAGTACAATCTGATGGTTGCAATCAGACTGCAGAAACAGGACACACGACTCCATCACCATTTAAATTCAAATGTCCCTTTCTCCAATTCAGGCAAAACTGGTTGGCAACTCTTCTGGTAACCCGTTTAGAAAGCATCCTCTCAAACACGTAAGTTTCAATTTGGAGTTTGCATATAGATATGGGAAGATTATTCAAAAAATAAGATGATTATTTTATAGTAATATTTTACCTCAGGGGGCAGGATAAATAGCAATAATCACAGTTTCCAGTACCTCAGTGGCAGCAGGTGCAATTGTATAATAATGTAAGTAAACCTTTCCTATCATTCCTTTTGAGTACTGTAAAACTTGGAAAGCAAGATCTGGATGATTGCAACCATGGTAGAAAGAAGAAAAAATCAGAACTGCAGGAACAAGAGTACTTTAAGTCTGTGATTCTTCAAACCAATGGCATAGATTATTTTCTAAAGAGAAAAAATTCCAGGAATAATGGGCATTTGAAGCAAATGAAATCTGGCATATTTTCCTCTCTTACTTGGGACACAAAGATAATTAAGATAATACTATTACTGGCCCAGCTTCTGTGGGTGGAAGTAATTAAGCTGTCATAGATCCACATTAGCCAAATGGAAGAATACCATTATATATTCTTAACAGCATCCAAAAAAAATAATCCAAGAAAATGTATCCACTCACTTGTTTCCTATTCCATGGGATAAACAGATCGAAAGCTGTCTGTATATGATATAAATATGTTTGTTTGATGCATGATTGAATGTAGTTTAAAATAAATAATCTTTTAAAAAGTTGGTGATCTGTGGGGGCAATTTGTTTTATGATAAAAGAATTTGCCTTGACCTTTCCCCCAACTTGACAGCCGTCCTAAAATATTGCAATTACAATGACAGGTATCTATCGAGCAAAGATAGTGGCCATTCTATTTAGGTATTCTGATTTTACAATTCTATCACATTTAAACCAGAGTAAACCAGTTCAGGGCAGGGTTTCTGGAGATGCTATGTAACAGCTGTAGTTCAGCAGCCAGCAAAACGGAGGAAAAACAGGGCAAATTTCAGTGTTGGAAACTTAATTGCCTCTAAGATACCAGATAACGTTGGTTCCAGCCTGATTAAGAACTGAAATCTCAAACCTATTTTTTTTCCAAACTTCTTTTAAACCTCTGTAAAAATATAAGAACTTTCATAAGGGAGTCTTGGAGATATGTTCTGGGCAAAATGAACCAAATGTAAATTGAGTTCTACTGTTTGATCCCTGGCTGATCTGCAGTTTCTCAGTAGGAATCTTCTTCTTCTAAATTAAGCTGCAGAAATTAACAAAGCTTGGGGTAACCATGAGGGGATTTCTGTGGAACTGAGAGTTCAGTCTGGTTACCAAAAATAAATTCTTAGGCTCAGAATGTGCTGAAAGACACCCTGTTCTTTAACTGGTGTGTATGTCTTTGCGACTGACTCTGGTAGGCGGGTCTTAGGGCTTTTGGTAAAAAATAAATAAAGCAGATTCAAAAAGGCTGCTTTCCTTAGTTCTAAATGGCTTGTAAGCCACTTATCTGGCATTGAACATGAGGTTAGTACACATCTAACCTTACATTTCTTCCTACTGATAAAGAATATCTGAGAATGATGGGCAAATTATCTTTTGGGAAGAATTTTATCTGACTCTATATGATTTTCCCAAGATAAATGCCGTTTGAAGGTTTCTCAGAATAAAATTTGGAGGCTACTGTATAAGACAACTTTAACAGACTTCTCTGGGGAAGGACAGAATCCTTCCAATGAAAGGGACAACACATTTTTGCACAATAGCAAGAGGCCATTTATTTATTCCAAAGCAGCCACTATAATCTGGAATATTTGGCTGACTGATTGGTTTCAGCATTATTATAATCAGTTTCACTGGAGCTCAAGGAGGTTTTACCTGAAAACCCTAACGAGACTGTACAAGACTCACATTGAATTCTTGTCTCCAGTAAAGCCAGTTAAATTTAACCTTAATTCCAAGGAAAGCTGAACTCATCTATAAGTTGTTTTGGTATACAGACCCCTAGAAGTTATTGATCCGGTTTTAAGAACCACCTGGTTGTTAAACCAAGCTTACCCCTTGCCAAATGAGATGCATAATGAGTTGGGATCTCCAATGTGGCAAACTGATGCTGGCAGAAGAAGACACAGAGAAGACCAGATGGGACAGAGGTCACACCACTGATGGGGGAAATATTAATCACTTCATCCTACCCTGAAGGCTCCCTGATTGAGTCTGCTGTGTACCTGCTCTGCTCATCCAGGCTTCGGTTCTCAGCTTTTCGCCACTCCGGCATGGTGCTGGCACACAGCACCACCATGGAGACGATGACGAACAGGATGGAAACGGTGGCCAGGATCTGGGCGGCCACCGACGAGGTGGGCTCCTCGAAAGTTCTCCTCATCCTTTCCAGCCATTTCTTCTCCCCGGCGCCAGATGGGGCCACAGCATCGCTGCTCTCCTGGCCCTTGGGCGGCTCGGGCTGGCCGCTGCTTTTGCTACTGCCGCTCCAGCCTCCGGAGGGCTCCGTCCGGATGTCTTCTGCCGAATAGAAGGTATAAGTATCGGACATGCGGTCGTCCAGCCGGCGCTGGCAGCAATAGTCCAGGTGGGATCCCTCCAGACCCCAGTAGATCATCTCGTTGTAGAAGGAGAGTTCACACATGTGGGGCACGAAGCGCAGGTGGCCGTAGCGCACATACAGCAGGATAAAGCCGAAGGCTTCGGAGTGCCGGTCGAAGAAGTACTCGTTCCGCTCGCGGTCGTAGTCGTCGCACACCTCGAGCACGTCTTGCTCCGACAGGCAGCCGTGCAGGCGGCTCACCCGCCGGAGGGGAAAGTCCTTCAGCACCTCCCGAGCGAAAGAGTAGCGGGTGCCCCCCACGTTCAACACCACCACCGGCGGGCCACCCCGGCCAAAGGTCATGGCTTGGGGGGGGGGACAGAAGCAGGAGGGGGCGCGAGCGGAGAAACGGCGGCTCCGGCTGCCTTCAGCCCCCGAGGAGCTGGGCCGGGAAGGGCGGGGTCCGGCTACCCCGCCGACCTTCTCTTTGGGCAGGCGGACGCTCTCTGGGTTCTCTCGGTCCCTTCACACACACACACACACACACACACACCTTCCCGCCCCCGCCCCGCCCCTTGCCGTCCACGAGGCGGGAACGGCGGTTCTGCTGTCCCGGCAAAGCGTCGAACGCGCGGCGGTGCGCCTCCTCGAACAACCCAGAGTCTTGGCGACGCCTCTGGCTTCCTTCAGCGAGGAGTGGCGGCGGGCGCCTCGTTGCGCCCGGAGCACGCGGCTACCGGGGTGTCCCGGACGGCTTGCACAGAAGCGCTGCCGAAGCAGCAGCAGCAGCAGCAGCCGCCGCCTCCTCCGAGCAAAACCCGGCTGGCCGTGGGGGGCATGTCTGAGGAGCCGAGGGAAACTCCTGCGAAGTTGGGTCGGTTCTGGGCTCCTCAGCTGCGCGGAGCCTTGCTTTGCGCCGCACGCCACCGGCTCTGACAGCGCCGCTCTCAGGCTGAGAAGCCCAGCGGCTGTCGGAGCGGAGACGGAGGCGGTGGGGAAGAGACACGCCTCTTCCCTCCTTCCCTCCCTCCCGCCCTTCCTCACTTTCCAAGCATCGGAGTTGCCTCTAAACGTCTGAAAGATTTTCCTGGGCTTTTCACTCTTGCTCAATCAAGCGTCAGATTTTCTTTTGACCAGCGGAGATTTCCAGTTTTCCTTCTTTTCTTCCCACCTCAGCCATCCTCTGGTCTTGAGAATGTTTCATTCGCATTGACTAAAAAGTTCTGATTTCTTTCCCCAGACCAGCATGTTACGAAAGAATTGACAGGGCTGACTGAAAGGGAAAAAAACAACACCAACAAGGTTTGAAATTGGTCACCTCCACATTTTTTTTTTCCTTATTATTTTGCTTCGCCGGCTCTAGGACATTTATGTCAATTTAACTGATTGTATAGCACTTTTATCCTTCTGGACTTGGATACAGTAAGTACGCTTTCTGGATGTTTGAAACAAAGCTTCTCCGATGCAATGCATATATATACCCAGCCTTTGTCAAACGATCTTGTTGGCTAGGAATAGATAGGAGCTGTAGTCTATCTGGAGAGCAACTGCCTGGACGAAACTGACTCGCAATTGCTGTTGATTCTTTTAGAATTGGTGCCCTGATTATGTATAGAACTTATGGAGGGGAAAAAATGGGAGGAAGGGAATAATAAATAAAATTCTTATGTTCTTGTAGTGCAGAGTTTGACAAAAAGCCCTTAGAAATGTAGGCATTGCATTAATTTCTAACACATGCTTTACAAACTAGTGAAGCAGAAATATTTGATCACTACCTTTCTTCTTGTTTATTTAAAGTTTCTTGGAATCAGATGGCATACGTACCATGTGTGTTTCTATATAACCACTACTGGTACACATCCTTTGAAGCTCATTATTATTATAATCCTTTCCCCGTGTATATTTTAACATCCACCTGATGACATCATGAAGAGAAGCCTATAAAGTCCCCCTAAAGGTTATAGTCACTTAACTTTCCTTTTTAAGTATTTTCTATCCCTGAAACATTTTTTTCTGTACTTTGGTTCTTAGATTTTCTTGATTTCTAATCTTGCTACTTTTCATCATTTTGCCCTTTAATAGAAAGGAAACTATATTTGTATTGTCCTTCAGCTAATTGAACGCATCGCTAATATTTACTATAACCCATTTCATATTGTCTTTGTGTGAATAAAAAGAGGAGGGACTATGTTTAGAGATCAAACACAATAGTTTGTATGGAAAAGGTCCAATTTTCAGTTTCTCCAAGAAAAATTGAAAATGTTCCCAGTTATGAAACCTTAAAGAGCTGCTGGTCAGGGTTACAAGAACTGAATTGAGAAAACTAAAAGTCTGACTGAGGCAGCTCCTTATAGTCAGTGACCTTATATCAGCTTTGAATTTAAGATATGGCATGATATCTGGCATTGATAATTGGCAAGTAAATGGCTTCTCTGTACAGTCAAATAATTTTTTTCCACTTGAGGCATGTGACAAGGGTCATTTATATATTTAGTTTATTCACAACAAATCAGAGCAGAATCCACATGTCTTCGCACTTTAGCATAAAATCCGTTAGCCATTTCCATTTATATTTGGACTGATGCCCATTTTCTCTTCTGAACTATACAGTTCTGTTTAGCTGATATGTCTATAACTGACACAAATATAATGGGAACAGATTTAAATACTAAAATATTCTTTATATGAATAATTAATCAAAATACACTCAAAGTATTGTAAGTATGCAATAAACTTTTGAGTCTATTTGTATTGGTTGTGTTTACATTATAATCCATTTTCAAACATTTTCAAATGTTTACATTTGAAAACTGCTTAGATACAGAGAAGAGTACAAAGAAAAATGAAATATATTATAACTTTTTTCTTTTATTTTTAAGTATGATTTCAGGAGTGATAGATGCACACTAATGGAATTAAATGAGGTCAGGTTTAAAGAGCTTTCTATCAAATGACTAAAAACAATGACTAAAGCATTAGAGTATAATTTATTCAATTTGTGATGAAGACAGCATCTAATATTTTGCAAATTACGGTACTAATAATTACTGTTTTGTATATGCATCCCAAGTTGGTCAAAGAGGTTTCCTTGGGTTTTTAAACTGCCTTTCATGCCTATCAAAGGATGCTGTTTATCAATCATTTCACAGCATTAGGTTTTGATCAAAAGTTATTCTCCAAGGCTGATCTGATGATGCTGAGGGCTGAAGACAGTTGGGTCCCCCTCCTGCCCTACTAGGAAGCTTGCCATACTGTTAATCTATTACTGGTCCCTAAAGAAGGGGCTCTCCTAGAAGTTTGAAAGCATGTAAATGCAAGTAGATAAATAGGTGCCACTTTGGTGGGAAGGTTACTGTGTTCCCTGCACCTTCGGCTCAGCTAGGAAACAGAGATGAGCATAGAGCTGGACAAGACTTTCTTTCCTGTCTTAGTCTACTGAGGCAAAATCCTTCATCAGAATCCCTTCATAATATACTGTATCCTGTCTCTGCTCTCAAAATAGCCCATGCAGCATGCAGGGCCAGACAGAGTACACAGTGTTGATCAAACCATATCCCTTCTGGAAGAAATGTTTTTTGAGTAGTCAAAATTTCATGCTTTGTTGTATTATGTCCGCTAGAGGTCATAGCTAAAGTCATTTCATCTATTTCTTTAAGGGCACATTGATTTTTCTGAGGCAATAGGGAAGACCTGCCCTCAAGGTTCTCAATTAATTTTATTCCCTTAAATCTCCACATTCCTTTTCCAGAAAACCTCCATTTGCTCAATGTATTTGGGTCTAGAGAATATTTTTTTTAATAAAATGATTTTTCAAGTAATGTTTTGCAGATCAGTGAACTGTGAGCTGATATTTTACCTTGTATCTAGTTTTTTATTGCTAACATAAAACTGAACTCAGCAACAACTGTTATGCCCTCATATTCTACCTGTTTTAGGGAGCAAAATGTCAATTATCAAATAGACATCATTTGATAGTTTTCCTCCCAGTTTTTTGGGGGTGTTTATTAATTTATTCTCCAATACTTTTGGAGAAATAGATATTGAGTAAAGACTTCCCCATGTTTTTCTAGCCTAATATTCATTTTACCTTTTTGAAAAAAAATCTGTATTTTTAAAAAATCTATATATACAGGAATACCCTGTTTATCCAATATAATTGTCTACACACTAGCATTTTATTTTATATACACACCTAGTACTTCTTTTGGGGATCTTATCCTTAAAGGGAAGCAGTTGTTTTAGCATGACTATCAGCCTGAATTCTTTCTTATGCTTTCCTTGTCCAGAAGTTTCTTCATTTTATCAGTTCCTACGTAGTAAGATGCATAATATTTGTAATCCTTGTTTAAGCATTCTGACACTTTTCTTGTTCTAGTTATGTCATTTATATGCATTCATTACTTTGATGAGCTCTATATGACTGTTCGATATTTGATTTGTAAGTTGTATCAGATCTGTTATTTTGCCAGCTCTTTTCATTAGCGACCTAATTACTCATCTTTTTCTTTTTGTTAAAGTAATTGTCGGTCTTCTTTTTTATATACTTAGTGGTTTAAATGTGCATTACTATCTTGCTCTGCCAGAACATCCAGGGATGATGACCCTTCAGCCATGGTAACAGAGATTTGTATATAAGGAGGAGAACCAGTATGAATACATTGTAGTTCATGCCGGACCGCAGGTTTTGGTGTTCATGTTCACCTGCTGACACTCAAATTCTGAATATCATTTCATCAAAGCAGTTTTAATCCAGGCAAATTCCCTAAGTAGGAATGAAGTACAGCCAGCATCAGACAAAGTCCTTTTGCCTTTATTATTGCATGAAGATCGGGCAGTTTATTTTCTGTGGATATAAAAAGGAAACCCTGGTAAGAAAATGGGCTATTGAATCAGCATCAAAGGAAAAGTGGGGTCTATCTAACAAACACATCAGTATAAAATAAACGAGGAGGTGAAACCTGGAAAATCTTAGCTTGGAGGTTAGTTTCCCCCTCCCAACACACTTCTATCAGCTGATTGCCTATTTCTAAAGAAGTTTCAGCCTCAGTCAATTAAAGCTATGCTTGCAACCAGAGGTGAGATTCTACAGATTCGCACTTATTTGCTAGAACTGGTTGTTAACATTCTAAGCAGTTTGGAGAACTGGTTGTTAGAAGAAATTACTGGCCTAATTCTGTAAGAAAGGCAGGAAGGAAACATTCTTGTTTGCTTACAGAAACTGCCTCTCCGTTGACCCTTATTACATTCTTGGCAAGACTAGACTTTCTGTCTCTGGAACTTCTCTGGAGTTTTTTTTCCTCCTTTGCTGGTACTTTGCTTGTGTGGAGTGACCATTTAAAGTTACAATGGCACTGAAAAAAGTGACTTATGGCCGTTTTTCACACTTACGACTGTTGCAGCATCCCCATAGTCATGAGAGGCCAGGCGAGGAGATGCATGCCTCGATGTGAGTGATGTTGAGTTGGCCACACCCAGCCAGTCACATGACCACCAAGCCATGCCCACCAACTAAGCCACACCCACAGAACTGGTTGTTAAAAATTTTGAATCCCACCCCTGCTTGCAAGTCCTTTGAATAAAGTTAAACACTACAATGCCATCAATCATAGACTTAATTGGAAGTACTTTTAACATTTAACAATCCCTCTCTTTCCCCCTCTCTCTCCCTCTCCCTTTCTCCCTCTCCCTCTCCCTCTCCAAAGTCCATAACCATATACGTCTCTCTCCAAAGTCCATAACCATATACTTTGAATTGGGAACCAGTAGTAATAAATTAAAGCATCTAAAGCAATGTTTCTCAATCTTATGTCTTTAAGATACATGGACATCAACTTCCAGTATTCAAAAATGGGAGCAGCATTACCTGGGAACAAGATATGTGAAAAGATTGCATACAGATTTGATTTGATTTGATTTGATTTCTCAAGAAGTAGCAAACAAGCAACTCATGACAACCACTAATTAATAGCTGTCAGTATTTAAATAACGATCAGGCACACTGAGTCAAATTTGCACAGCACAGTATCTTTTAAAATATATTTTACACCCAGGGAGCCAAATATAGAATCACGGAGTTGGAAATGACTTAAGAGGTCATCAAGTCCACCCTCCTGTACACTGCATGATTCAGTACACTATCCCTGATAGATGTTTGAAAACCTCCAGGGAAGGGACAGAAGCTAGTACTTAGCTTATTCTATTGAATGACAGCTCTTTATAGTCAAAAATACTTCCTAATGGCCACATCCTTAATGTTTCATTCTATTAGGCTCACCTTCTGGAGCAAATGAGAATAAGCCTGAACCTTCTACAATGTGAGTGACCTTTAGATATTTGAAGACAATTATGATAAGATGGGTGGTTATATAAATCAGATGTTATTAGAAACCTCTCCTATCTGCAATTTTATTATCTGTATTATCTGCAATTTTGGTAAGATTGGTTATCTGCAATTTTGGTACTCTATATCATTGATAAAAAATGTTTAAGAGTAATTGGGTCCAGGACAGAGCACTCCGTTTGAGAAGTTTCTCCAGGTAGATTTGACATACTCAAGCTACCTTTGAGTATGATCCTTGAGGCAATTGTGAAATTGTCAAATCTACACTTGACTATTTTCTTAATAAGGATTCCATGAGAGGCTTTGTCAAAAGCTTTGCTAAAGCAAAGCTATACTTATTAGTAACAAATGGTTATTATATGTAGGTAATCTACAGTTAAATTTACAGTCTAAGATTGGTGTCTATGGAGGTTCTCAGTCATCCAGGTCATAGTTGTCCCAAAGGTGCTTTTTAAGAGGCAACTGGACTTTCTTATTGGAATATCTAAGACTGGTGGAAATGTAATAATTCAAATCCTAAGCAAGGATCTAAGAATTGTTGTCACCTTAAAAAAACAATCCTGAATATTTGAAACTTAAGCATAAAGAGTCAGATGGGTTTAGGAAATAAGGTCCTGAATTACCTGCAGAAAGACATCAAGAAGACGCCCAAGACAGTCTGTATATGTGAGCCTTTCAGAAAATGGAAACAGTAGAAATGATTCTTGCTACCATCAAAAAAGATACCTAGCAATAGCTATTGCACTTAGACTTATACACTGCTTCATAATGCTTTACAGCACTCTTTAAGCAGTTTACATAGTCAGCATATTGTCCCCAAAAATCTGGGTTCTCATTTTACTGACTTGGAAGGATGGAAGGCTGAGTCAAACTTGTGCCTGTCAGGATCGAACTCCTGGCTGTGGACAGAGTTTGCCTACAACAGTGGTCCCCAACCTTTTTATGCCGTGGCCCGGTACGGCATCAGCTGGGCGCCGCCATCTTGTTTTGATGAAAAAGTGCTTCCGGTGAGCTTTCTACCCGGAAAAGCTCACCGGAAGCACTTTTTCATCAAAACAAGATGGCGGCGCCCAGCATACCAGCGGCCCGGTAGGATTTGTTCCACGGACCGGTACCAGTCTGTGGACCGGTGGTTGGGGACCCCTGGCCTACAATACTGCATTCTAACCAGTGTACCACCACAGTACACAAGAGAGGATATTGTATCTCTTAAACAAGGGGTGTGGAATTATAGGGGAGAAGACATTTCTTGAAAAGTAAAAGAAGTTGATTAAAGTGAGTGAACTGCATGAGGACGTTCCTCACTTTTTCCTCTGTTTCTAAACATAGTTTGAATTTGTGAAGGCATCTGGGTGCTTGGCTGAATTTTAGCAGATTCAATTCTTTCATCTTCAGTGCAACATGCTTTTGCCAAAATCAATTCACTGTATTACGTTTTTGGCTTCTTTTGGTCTCTTTTTTATCCAACCCCCCCCCCCCCCCCCAACACCTTTTTACAGTTCAGCTCTCATTCCAGAAAAACTAAAATGCTTCAATTCGAGCCAGAAATGGATTTTAAACCTCTTTTTGGAAAGAACTTTGAAGCTTTTGGGCAGCATTCTCCATTCTTCCCTGCCCCACAACCAACCCTTTAAAGTTTGCAGCCAATTGTTCAGAGCAGGAACTCTTAGAAAATACTTACTTTACCTCTGAATGGCGCATCTGCATCCATTCAAGGCAGCCTGGCCTCTATAGAGATTTATCTAGGTTTTCTATAGAGATTTCTCTATAGAGATTTATCTAACTTTAAAAGCACAACTACAATGACGTGGGAAAATACCCGAACAAAGCTGAATGCCATACATGTAAGTACCCGCGAAAACTTAAGAAAACATTTATCTAGGTTGTTTCCATTTACTTGGATTTTCCGTATTAATAAAATTACTACAAAGAAACACTATCAGTATTGGAAATTCCCTGCAAGGGAATCTATAACAGAATGAAAATATAATCTCCCCCCACCCCCCGCAAATAATTGGATGAGCGATTGAACTTATTCTATCAATTAATAGCAAAAAAAAAATGGTTTCTGTAATTTAGTTTCAGTGCCATCGATTCAGTTTCCTGTCTGTAAATATTTGAATTTAGACTTTTCTGGGCTTAATACAGTATCTGAATCGTCCCATACAACATTTTCTCCAGGAAGAGCCACAGCAAATCCTTGAATGATTGCTAGAAGCCTAACTTTAAAAAGTACTTGGTATCAAGAAAAGAAGTAAGATATGACAAAACAAAAATACCTTTGATTTGATTTAATTTACTTCATAAAATTACTCCCCATGTATTTAATATATTTCTTCTTTGGATACCAACTTGAAAACTTTGGAGGAATACCAAATACTTATGTTACATAAGTTTACATAGCACAACATTTTAACTGTCACCATAGGTTTTCTAGTGGCAACTTCCCTCTCCCCCCAAAAAACAAATTCAATAATAGTTAACTTATAGATGTGGTTTTGTGCTAATCCACTTTATAAATCATGGCAAGATTATCAAAGAGGTATCCAATCTTGACTTGAGAAGAAATTTAGAACAATTAGTTAGTGGAATGGCTTGCCTCCAGAAATTATGGGTGCTAGAAGTTTTTAAGAACCATAGAAAACTGAAAAACTCCTAGTGGTCCATCGAGTCTGACTTTTTATGTTGCCCATTGCTGGACACATTCAATCTTAGCAATTTTTTTTTAAGTGAGGTCTCCAGAACTGGACACAGTATTCCAATGGGGTCTGACTAAAACCCTATATAGTGTGATTAGGACCTCCTTTTTTATGCTGGTGATCCCTCTAGTGATGCATCCTAGAATTTTGTTTACCTTCACAGCTGCCTGGCCACATTATTTACTCATTGTGCAGTCATCTGCTATGAATATACCAAAATCCTTTTCTTCGGTTGTTCGAACACAGTACCCCCAACACTGTACCCTCCAGAGGATTTTTTCCTCACTAAGTGCATGATCTTACAATTAGAAACACTGAACTGCAGTCTCCACATTTTTAACCAATCTACTAGCAATGCCAAATCATTTTGCATGTTAGAAGGAAACTGTGAATTCTTATTACACATCTTTGTTTCATTAGCAAAAAGACAACACTTACCTAGCAATCCTTTTTTTAAAATATCATTTACAAACACATTGAAAAGAACACGACCTAGGACTGAGCCTGGTGGTACATCGATTGTGACTGGCCTCTGTTCAGACATTGCCCCATTAATAAGCACACACTGGAATCTATACCTGAGCCAACTTTCTATCCACTGAACCAGTGGTTAACTTGTCACCTATTGGCTCCATTTCTAAAAACTCTGGAAAAGAATATGTACTTCTAAGGACTGGTATATCCAACCTGCTTTTGTTACTGCTACTTCTGAGAAGACTGGGCAGAAATATTTGTTTAGATGGTTTGCTATAGCCAGATCTCGCTTAACATAAGAATTGTTTGCATTTTTTATTTTGGTGATTGTACAGTTTTTTTCTCTTTCTATTGCCAAATGTACCTAAAAAAGGTTTTATCCCCCTTTTTGGATTTATCTAGTTCCTCCTCTTTTAGTGCTTTAGCAGCATGAATAATTTGCTTGGCTTCCTTCTATAAGTTCTTGAACACCTTTCAATCAGCTACATTTCTACTATCTTTGTTATATGCTAGGTTTTTTTTCCTCCTTTACTATCCTATCCTGCTGTGAAACAGAGTGATTTTCTCTTTCTTTTGCTTTTACTAATATACCTCACATAGAGACTAGTTGCTTCCAAGATGGCAGATTTAATCAGTGTCCACTGAGCACTGACTCCTGTCACTTTATGCCACCCTTCAAGTTTATATTTTAGATACTCCTCCATTTTGGTAAAATTTGTCCACTTGAAGTTTAAAAATGTTAGTGTGTGTTTTAGTTTTAATGTCAAACTGAAGACATTGGTGATAACTGGAACCTAAGTTTCCCCCCAATTCATCTTCTGGTATCCTATTCCCATTCCGCCAAAACTAAATATGGTTCCTTCTTATTGGGCATTTTACTAAGTGTTTTAGAAAGGTACCATCTAATGCCTCTTTCTTTCTCCACAAAGAAAAGCCAAATTACCCAAGAAGAACAACAGTAGATGAGAAGCAGTGGACTACCCTCCCACATTTCTACAGATGCCCCAGAGTACACAAGCTTGACATATCTCTCTCTGTGTCCAATTGTATCATTATCAGGAACTCCTACCTACAACACAGTGAAAGAACTAACAAAAAAGCTTCGGCACTTCACAAAGAGAAGCACATACTCTACCAACTCTCTACTAGAGTGCCTTCAAAGAATCAAAGATGTGGCAATAGATGATGATGAAGTCATGGTCTCATTTGATATCATAACCCTTTTCACATCCACGGATCCAGAATTAGCCAAAGAATCTATCATAACATTGCTCCACCGCACACCCAACTTAACCAAATACATGAAGATTGAAATATTCAGGATCATGGATCTTATCAACTTCTGCCTAACCAAATACTTTCAATTTGACGGACAAACCTACCCACAAATTAAAGGTACGTCTAGGGGATCACTGCCTTCAGGACTCATAGTGAGGTCGTAATCCAATGTCTGGAATCAATAGCAATCCCACAAATACAATTCAAACTATGGATCAGATATATACAGAACACCTTCACCATAATAAAAAGGAATACCTTAAAGAATACCTATAAACCCACCAACTTGTTCAAAGAAATCCAATTCACCAGGAAAGAAGAAAACAACTCATTAGCCTTTCTGGATATCCTGGTCAGCATAGATCATAGTGGCATTGGCAAACTAAAAACACAAATGTGTTGAAAAATCACCCACACCAATCAAGTGAACCACTACCAAATAACCCAGCATCCCACAAGAGAAGCTGTCTAAGAACTCTATTCTTACAAGCACAAACACTGCAGAAAAAGGAAACAGATCATCTATACAACATCTTCCAACAAAATGTATATCCATGCAATCTCATTAAAAAGTGCCTGATCACTCAAGCACAACCAATACAAGCAGTAAAAAGGATAACACTGCCATACATCAAAAACATCTCAGAAACCAACAGCAGACTATTACAAGCACATGAATCAGCATTGCAAACAACTGAACTAAAGCTCTTCAAAGCATCTAAGTAAACCAAACAACCCAACAGTCCCAGAAAAAAAAACCAGGAGTCACCTATAACATACAGTATAAAGCAGGCTTGTCCAACCCGCGGCCCATGGGCCGCATGCGGCCCAGGTCGCCTCGTAATGCGGCCCAGTGCCCACCCCAACCTTCTGGCAAGAGCCAGCGAGGAGGAGGAGGAGAGGCAGGCGCGAGGCGGGGCGAGGCGAGCGCCACGCCAAGCAGCAACAGAAAAGGCGGGCGCCGCCTTTGCTGCTTCTGCCCCCGCCGCCGCTTCTGCCCCCGCCGCCGTTTCTGCCCCCGCCGCCGCTGCTGCTTCTGCCCCCGCCGCTGCTGCTTCTGCCCCCGCCGCCGCTGCTTCTGCCCCCGCCGCCGCCGCTTCCCGATCCTCGCCTTCCAGTCCTGCCGCATCCAGCCGGGCCATTTGCAGGAGGAGAGGTAGGCGCGAGGCGGGCGAGCTTTCTTCCCCCCACTCCCCGCAAAATTTGGCCGGAAAATTAATAAAAAATAAATAATTTTTAATAAATAATTAATAATAAATAATAAAAATAATTTATAATTTATTATATAATTTTATAATATAATTATTTTATAATAATTTATTATATGTGCGGCCCAAACCAAATTTTCATCTTCTAATGTGGCCCAGGGAAGGTGAAAGGTTGGACACCCCTGGTATAAAGTCTGCAATGGCCATTATGTACACAAGGCTAACAGAACAAATCCATTAATATCAACTAGCAGTCAGAAGACATTATGAAAACTCTTTAATTTCTCAACTTATAGATAGACTTAACCATAGTTTCAACTGGGAAACTGTGACCATCCTAAACTAAGCCAAGTCCAAAAATGAATTTCTGGAAGTCTGGCACTCCAAAAAATTGGTCATCAATAGACACACAGAGATAAACATGCAAAAGAGACAATCAAAAAGCCAAAAAGGAAACAGACCAAGCATCTCCAGACTAATCAACATCCAGATAAGCATAGATTAACACCAAGATTAACACCAGATCAACAATCAAGAAGTAAACAATATCATAATCAAGGAACTGCCAAACAAGCTAACAATAAACAGCCAAACCAAAGAACCTCTAAGACCACTCTGACCAACACTGACAGAGCAATAGTAGAATATAAACTGAGAGCAAACTTCATTCCTTACTAGGATTTAAGTTCCTATGGATGTAGATCAGGGGTGTCAAACTCAATTTCATTGAGAGTCACATCAGAGTTTTGTTTGACCTTGGGGGGCAGAGGGCGTGGCCAGGGTGAGTGTGGCGACCTCGATGTGACTCATCAAGGCTCTGTTTTCAGCCATGTCAGCCCTCCCAGGCTCTGTTTTAAGCTGCGATGGTCTCCTTTATCCCTCTGCCAGTGAAAATGGAGTACCTTCATTGGCAGAGGGTTGCAGGAGGCTGTTGCAGCCAGAAATGGAGCCTGGGAGGGCCACGCATGACCCTCTTGAGCTCTCTTTTTGCTGGAACAGGCACCATAGCTAGTCCTTCGTTGTTTCCGGGGTGGGCCCATGGGCCAGATCTAAGCACCCCATGGGCTGGATCTGGCCCCCAGCCTTGAGTATAACACCTCCAATATAGATGAATTCTCCAATAATCAAATAAGGCAAAATAAAATATATTCTTCTGGGAAGTGAATCAACAAATTCACAAGGTATATCAAATGGTTATAATATCTGAGCCCATCAAATTGCAGCATTTGGTAGATTTTATTTACTCATTTAAACATTATTTATGTGTTTATTTAACCAAATAATTAGGTAAAGTATTCTCCATCCCCCTGAAATAATTGATGGGGTGAAAATGTTAATTAACTGAGAAGAACTAAGAATTGTTTGAATAGGCTTAGCCTCTGTAATGATTGGTGCTTGTTTCATTTTGCAATTTAGTGTTGAGTGAGGCAGGTTGGGAAGAGGAAAAAAGAATAATTGGTACTCGAGTTGAAGGTGATGGGTATCACTATGAAAGGAAACTTAAATTCTTGAAGGATTGCGGAAGAGGAGATGGGATGCAGTATGTCTGAGAGAAGCTAGGATAACTTGGTAAATAAAATGCTATCTGCAATATAACCTGAAAAGTGCAACCTGAGGCTGTTGGGACCAAAATGAGAAGTATTATTATTATTACCCAATTTATTTGTGTTACGCAAACTAATATACAATTACATAAATTTAATTTAAATTAATATAAAATATGTCTTTTTTTTAAACCTTGAAGTTTATTCACTCTATGAGTGTTCATTCCCCTCCCCCTTTCCCCCTGCTATTGCTATTTGGGGGCAGGGAAAGGGAGTAAGTTGAGCTTAGCAGACTGTGGAGTCCTGGATGCACTCTGAGCTTCGGTTATTTGCTTGTAGATGTTTCATTACCTGACTAGTTAACATCATCTCTGTGAGTGGGGGTGGGGGGGGGGTTGCTCCCTGTTTATATACAGTAGCTTGCCTTGCCAATGTTGGTGAAAGTTTCTGTTTCTGTCTGGTGTTAACCCCTGCAATACCCCAGCGGCATTGGCTGCTGGAAAGGACGTCTTTCTGTTTCCTTCTTATCTGTGTTGAACTGTGTGTACATGTGGCTTATTTCTATTCGTGGCTGATGTGCATACACAGAGACTTTGTTGGTGTATGCATATGTGTATATCTTTCTATTTCTCCTTTGTCAGGAATTTCCTGAAACTTAAGGTAGTTTTTCTTTGTGAGGAGGAAAACATTGTATGAAGCCTCTTTTTAAAAAAATCAAAATACTTGGATTCAATATGCCTTCAGGAGTGTCTTTTACCATAAATGCATTATGTAATCTTCTTCTTTCAACTTTATTATAGAGCCAGTTTGGTCTAACGGTTATGGCACTAGGCTAGAAACCAGGACACTGACAGTTTTATTCCCACCTTAGGCATGAAGGTTAGTTACTTTCAGCCCAATTCATCTGACAGGGTTGTTGTTGTTGTAAGGAAAACAGGAGGAAAAAGTATGTTTGCTGCCTTAAATCTATATACATAAAAGTGAAATACCACTCACACATCATCACAAAATCTCCAGAACCGTAAAAGCCTACAAACTTGAAATTTGGCATGTATGTTCCTCTTGGCTTCTAGGTGCTTACTAAGAAAGGATTTTTCGAAATGACTATCAGAGCATTAGTATTTCATATATTATTATTAACACGCTCTGATGCTAAGGAGTTCTACTCCCCCTTCCCACCTGAAAAGAAATATGTTCCAAATGCAAAACACAAGCAGAGGAGTTTCAGTTTTAGTTTCACAGCACCAAGCAGCTTTAGTACACAACAGTTGAGCTAAGCCACGCCTAGGCTCCTTGCTGTCTCCTTCATGCTCACACAGCAAATACTGTTTCAGTTTCCAAACAGACCTGAACTCTCTCACACACTGACAGGACGCTAGCCAGATGAATACTGATGGATACTGGTAGGTAGAGGCAGAATCCCCCCACTCCTTATTTTCCTCCCCAAAAACTAAGCCCGACCACATAGTTTTGTAGCGAAGCATGGGTATCGAGCTAGTTATTTATAAAAAGTAATAAAAGTGGGATTAAAAACATCTAATAATAAAAAAATGACTATTAAGCTGTTCTCACATCTTCTTCCTGGGCAAAGAGACACACATTTTGCATGCATATATCCCAATTTCATTTCTTGACATTTCCATATAGGATAGAAATCCTGCTGAGCCATTTGTGTTCCACAGGGGAAAATCTGTCCTGTCTTCAAGATTTGATTGTTTCTCAAGCTTCATGAGTGGAACTGCATATCAACAGACTTAGCAGAGACTTGTTTTAACATAGAAAGAAAGACTGAAAGAATCTCTCCCTCATTTGTTAGATTGCTTAATTTCTCTTTGCATAGAGAAAAGTGCACTGCTGATAGTCTTATTCAGGGGTGTCAAACTTGATTTCACTGAGGGCTGCATCAGCGTTGTGTTTGACCTCAGGGAGGTGGGGTATGTGGCCAAAGGGGCGTGGCCAGCTCAACATCACTCATGTTGGGGGCAGCTGTGATGGCCCGACTGCTCCACCAGTGAAAACACAGCTTGGGAGACTGAGCTCCGTTTTCACTGTCAGAGGCACTGCAGGCTGGTCCTTTGCTGTTTCCAGGGAGGCCCCGCAGGCCAATTCTAAGCACCTCATGGGCTAGATCCAGCCTGCGGGCCTTGAGTTTGACATCTCTGGTCTTACTGAACAATTAGTGAGGAGGCACTGGATAGTGATGTATATTTCTTTCTTTTAGGTGCATGTAATTTATATTGCTACGTAATGGATGGATCTGTTTTACTTTAGTCACTAAAGGGTTATACTTGGGTCATACTCTGTTTTGCCCTGTCCCCCGTGGGATTCCTGTGTAAAATAGGATAATCTTTCTCATTTGTCTTATCATTCCCAAAACCATGAAAAACAGATACTCCTTAACTTTGTGATCATGTCATCACTACTAGACATAAACAACTATTTCTAAACCTTCTGATCTCATTTTGGCAGAACTACCAAATGCATCCCGAGCACCAGGTTTTGAAGTCCAGTATGAGATGAGACTATAAAAAAAAGGATGTGAGTGATGGTGATTTAAAATATAATTCCCATAGGACGGAACCTCGATGCAGACCTATAGGGGAGGGTGCTTCATGTTTGCTGGTTGTGAAGGAGTCCTCACACTGCTATCTCTTTGAAGTTCCCTGAATGGCAAAAAGGCCATAAGATCTTACTTTGGCTTTCTGTATCCTTCAATATTCTTCAATATTTTTTATTATCATCCTATCTTATATTTTTCAGTATTCCTGAATATTCTTTGCTGCCTTGTTATATTATTATGTTATTTTCTTATAATGCCTTAGAAGCACTCAGATTGTGTGGTCATTGCTCCTGAATCAAAGAGCTCGTAATCTATCTCTGCTGGGCAGTAGGACATTCCTCTGGGTACATAAGAGCAATAGAGGAAACCCAACCTCTTCATTCACTGGGAGATAATTGTATGCTATGCATTAAAAGAAAGGCAAATTTATTCTCTATATTGAGAAAAAAAAAGTTATCTAGCGACAAGCTAAGGGATCATGTCTCTGCCTCTCCCTCTCAATTCAGATATGTCAGTTCAGGAATATCTACAACAAGTGGCATAGAAATCATTCTCTTGATCAAATGATTACAAGTGTTCCAGACGTGGAATGGGGCTTTATGAAAGAGACTCTAGGGATACAGTGGATAGAATTCACTGACTGACTTTGCCTCAGCCTTGGACTGTTCCCCATCATTGCTCCAGATAATATTAAGTCAGACACAGTAGTGAAATGCAATCCCAGTCAGTGAATCAGAGAAGAAAGAGCCAAAGCTTTCCTTAAATGGCAAGGAAGAAAGCAGAAAGAAGAGAAGCAGTTGGGGAAGGTGTCTTTCTACTAATAAAAGGAGATAAAGAACTCTATCCCATTATATATTTAAAGTTAAACAAAATTAATATATTTAACGTGCAGCCTTGGGCCAGTTTATGAAGAATTAAGAGGTAAGACTTGGTACAAAAGGGTCCCCCCATTTCTAGTTTAGTGCAATTGCCCCCAGCCAGAATTATACCATTTGAAGTCCACACAGGTACTACTTGTTGAGGCTGAGAAATAACTGGTCTATGGGAAAGCCTTTGCTTACTTGCATGCAAGGTGAATATGTTTTTTTGAAATATCTATTCATTTGCAATACAATTTCATTTTTTTGTGTGTGTGGAGGGAGGACATTCAACAGACTCCAGAGTGAAGTTACTCTTCCTATAAAAGTCAAATGAATATTTATTGGACAAGAATATGCACAGCGTCTCCTAATCCAAAGAGATTATTTCATTATTTCTAAACAGAGAATTAGAGCTGCTTCTGATCTTTAAATGACGGCTCCCATTTATGTAAATGCAAGACACTCCTGAACAACAGCATTTGCAGTTTCCAGTCCCCTAAAAAACAGATCAAAGTTGATCTGCAATTGTATTCATGTTTGCTGACCCTGAAACTCAGAGAAACCCATGTACTAAATAATGCTTTTCCTCCTGGGGATCAATAGCAAAGTTCAGTCAGCCAGTTCCTCACCGTACACTAATTCACATATTGGAGAAACAAAAATCCCCATAGCCACCATTAAAACAACACACACACACATACACACACTCTCTCCAGCCATTCCTAATGTGCCTCCTATTCATGTTTCCAGAACAAATTGCATTTGTTTTATTATTTGCAAAATCATCACTGTTTTCTGAGCTATTAAAGGGAAGATGTCAAACCACCATTTTTATTACATTTAAACCTTTACTAAAAGGATCAGGTGTCAGCAATTTTGTAAATTCAAATGTAACTGGAGGAAATATGATTTGAAAAAAGCTAATGTACAGGAACTAGGAACAGGATGCTGTAGATTGTAAAGGAATTTAGACAGACTGTCCTAGAATAAACACTATTCCTTATCCCACTCTATAGAAAATGGAGGCAGAGGCAGTGGTGATATTCTACTGGTTCGGCCCCGTTCGGCTGAACCTGTAGCTCCAAGGATCATCTGTGAGCAAACTGGTTCGCTCCAACGATCAGCTGCTGGGCCTGCCCGCCCACCCTGGCTTTCTTCTGATCTTTATTTCCTGGTTTTCAAGCTCAGCTGCTTCACGCGGAACAGCACATTGCCATGCGTCAGCTGTTTAACACAGAGGGAGATTGCAGAAGGTCAGTAGCAAACCCTCTGCACATGCAAAGCGCATGCTCACCAAACTGGTTGTTACATCGGTTGAATCACACCCCAGAGCCACACCCCCCAAGCCATGCTCACAGAACTGGTAGTAACAATTTTTGAATCCCACCACTGGGAAGGGGGAACGACTGCCTCGCATCTCCCCAACCACCCTTGAGTAGTCCCTAAGGAAAAAAAAAACCTTGAACCTTTGAATACTAACTTTTCTCCTGTCGAAGAAAAAAAGGAAATAAAATTCTTGTCAGTTTTACCTCTTTTCACAAGAGCAATTGCAAGCACCTGAAATGGGTAAAACAGTCCAGGTCGATTTTATTTTGAAGAGAAATCAGCAGCAGCACAGTGGTATCTTGTCTGGCTTCGTGAAATCTATTTCTCTTTCTCCACATTCCCTGCAAAAGGACTTGTGGATCCATCATGTCACGTTTTCCCTTTAAGGATCTGTGAGAAGAAAGCTGTGGCAGCTGAAAGCTGTGAGCTGAGAGAGTTTCAGCTAATGGGAAAACATGCTCACAAATCCTGAACAATTCCACTGAACACCCATCCATCCATCCATCCAGGCTACACTATAGCTGAGCCAGAAATAAATTGGGCTAGCTAATAAACACAGAAAATGTCATGATATCACAGAGGACCAGAGCTGATTTTTAAGCAGTGAAAGACCCCTTTTGGATTTTCTCAAACTATCATTGGGAATAAAATATTATTTCATGCTGCTATGCAGTACAATTGCAAGAAGCTAAATGGCACTCATCAAGAGCTAGCTTCTGTAATTGGCTCCACAGATGCAAATGACTCACTGTAGAATAGTAATTCCTACCTCCATATTTCAGAGATTGTCCCATAGAATTGATGACATCCCAATTTGGATGGGTGGATGGGGGATAGTGTTTAATTAAAAATCATTCAAGCAAGCACCAAGGATTATTTTATTGACAACTCCAGATCACATGATAGTGCCTAGACTCTAAACCAGGGCTGTCAAACTCCTGGCCTATGGGCCAGATGTGTCACGTGCTGGCCACCCCCATGCCTGGTTTAGTGAAGGGGAAAAAGTCCTGATATGTCATATGACACTGCTGTGATGATGTGAGTTTGACACTCCTGTTCTAGACTGTCCTTCAAAAATTCTGAAGTTAGACTGCTACTACTTTCTTGAGTCTCTTCCCACAAAACATTGCTTCACTAACTGTAGAGGTCATTGGGCATTAATTATCCAGAGATATGTGGGAGTTTCCCCCAAATATACAAAGATATGTTGATAATCTGGATTTCTCCATCCTTCTTTAAATAGTCCCTGGGGGTAAAAGCTGGGAGTTTTGAACACCAGCTCCTCCCCATTTCATTTCCAGGTGTCTCATTAGCTTTCCCTTCCCATCTCCTTGCTATTCCAGTTCTAATATTCTTGAATGTAAATTCCCTATTTTGAAGTATCTTTTCATATGATGTAGACATCAGCCCGTTTAAACAGAATTTTAAAAATCAACAAACTTCTACGAGTTTGTGTACTATGTGAAAGTTTTTGAAACAGGATCTCCCTATAATTAATTCTGTAGCAAAACTTTTTCCTTCCTTTTGCTTGAAATATTTCTTATTCATTGGATTTAAAGGTTAATGAGAAATCTGTTCATTAATCTGATTTTTTCATAAAAGGGCAACTGAAATTATATCTAAATATTTTGTTAATTTTCTCTTTTACATTTCAATTTAAATGCCACTTGAGGGGGAATATTAACACATGAAAATAAATATATTATTTGCACAGATGAACAGCTAACAGATGCCCCTATTACTAAGAAATCTCATTTTCCTGCAATGGCAGATCCTCTCTTAATTCAATACAACCAGATTTCATTCAGCCATGTTAAATTGATTTAAAAGATTTCCATTCTCTCTAATTATCGGAGCTAACAAGATACCCAGAAGGCCATGTAGAAATACAGTTAAACAGATAATTAAGTGAAAACTGCAACAATAAGTCAATAATACAATCTATAAAACCCAGGAAATAAAAATGCCTTCTACGCTGTTAGTTAGATAACAAAGTGCTGTCAACTTCATGGCCTGAGAGAGAAGTAATGTTACTATTGAGAAGGCCCTAATTTTAGTACCATCTCTGTATTTTGGAAAAAACTGCAAAGCCTCAAACAGGACACTTGATCCACATTTCAACAGGAAGGTTTAAAAAAAACAACAACTCTAGTATTAAGCAAGAAAGAGATTGGAGGTTTGGGGCAGGCAATGAGATAATGAGAAAGTGCACTATATGGAATATGATTTTAAGAAATCAGCAAATTAGGTTAATTAATATACAATCTATATTAGAACCCTCTTTATTTCAGAATCATGGCTTCCCAGGTGGGCGAATCCCCCCCTCTCTCTCACACACACACATGGATTTTTTTATATGCAATAAGCTTTTTCTTAAAAAAAAGAAATAAATAGTATTCTCAAGTATTGTAAACATTGTTAAGAGTTAGATATTTTTGCATTTGGCTTCAGATCATTCATACTGTTTATTTTTTGGAGTGCAGTAGGAAAAAGAGGTTGTTCTAAGACAGGCATTGCTGGCATATAACTTTTTTAAAAAAATTGCTAAGACATATTTGCCTGACAAATTAAAGAATGGATCTTTTCTTTTTTGCACATGATAACTCCTTTCTTTTCTATTGAATTATGTCCTGTTATGTCCTCCCTCTTCCCAAACATTATTAAATCAGTTTGGGAAGGTGATCTGCTTCACTATTGCAACTCTTTTTTTCAACCTCTAAACTGTCCCATTCCCCTTTAGAGATTTGTAATTATTCTTATTATGGTTGGTTGCACATGCTCAGATGTTTAGACAGGATTTGATAGTTTTATAGTCATGTTTTGTTACACAATCACTCAGATCCTTAGACTAGATTTGGCATTTTAATCCACCTATCAAGTCCTTCCCAAAAACCTGGGACAGGAAGAAGTTGCTTTAAGGTTTAAAAGCACTGTCTTAAGATATAAGCTGTTTCAAGCAGAGCTCCCTTTTGCAATTGATTCAGTTCCAATGGTATTCAAGTGGTGTTCGAGGTGTTTTGGAATTGCATCCAAGGTGTCTCTAATATGACTTTGCTTTCTTTTGTCACATTCATTCTATTTCTATTCAAACATCACTGTATTTTATAATTTGCTCTAGTTCTTTCTCTTCTATTTTGCTGTCTGTGATGTGCACTATTTAAACTTTTTTCTTTCTTTTCAACAGTCTTATCAAGACTGTGTTGCGTGATAGATGCTTGTCTGTTTCAATTATAGTCTCAGAACATCTTTAGCTTTTTCATTTTCTATTATTTTATCTATTTTTGTGGTCTTGTCAGTTTGCAAGCAAGTTGTATTTCTTGTAATCTTCCAATGCACCATTGTTGCTATTTTGTCATGCCAGTGTTTATAGACTGTGCAATCTTCCTGCAGCAGCTAACTAAATGGTCTACTGTTTCTTCAGCTTCTATGCAGATATGGCATTGTTCTCTGTCTGTTGTTCTCAATTTTGAGTTGTATGAACTTTTTAAGAACGTTGTTCTTAAGACTTGGTCTTGTGCAGCCAGAATTAGTCTGTCTCTTTCCTCAATTTTCTTGCTCTTAGCCATTGCCTTGTCTTGTTATCTGTTTTGATGATGATGATGATGATGATTGGTTAATCTTTAGTGAGATTCACAGCCTTTGGGGCTGGTTAGTAACTCAACAGCTCGAGTCCTAACCAAGGAACTAGCGTTCACGTAACGTCCGAGGATATAAGCTGTTCCAAGTTATTATTATTATTATATTATTTTCATCGCATAGGCCAGGGGTGTCAAACTCAAGGTCCGCAGGCTAGATCTGGCCTGCAAGATGCTTAGATCTGGCCCTTGGAGCTGGCCTGGAAACAGCAAAGGACCAGCCCACAGAACCTCTACCCCACCCAAGCTCCATTTTTGCTGGCAGAGGACTATCAAAACAATCTAAGAACAAAACAAAAGGGAGAAATGTTTCCCCTTTTGCATTTGAGCATGCAAGAAGGAACCGAAAAGGGGAAAGGGAACAAGGAAAGACAAAGAAAAAGGAAAGATGGGAAGAGAGCAAGGAAGGAAAAATAAAGAGGGGAAGGAAGAAGAAAGGAGAATGAAGAGGAAAGGAAAAAGAAGAAAAGGAAGTCGGAAGGAAGGAAGATTATGAGAGTGAGTGAGGGTCTCAGGGAAGTCCTGCCTTAACACTTGGCAACCACAGGTGCTCCCAACATGAGTCCCATGTCATGCCCACTCGTCCATGCCCACTCTGGCCCTCTGAGGTCAAACACAACCCTGATGTGGCCCTCAATGAAATTGAGTTGGACACCACTGGCATAGTCAGCAAGATGTTTATAACTGAATTTGGCATTTAATATGATGCATCCCTCAATGCATTTGTCTTACCTGGCACAAACTCTCCCACTCTTCTGAAGAAAAGATACCATTGTCCTTGGAACAAAGATAAAAGGAAACTGTTCCAAGTCAAGTATTTCCATCTAAAATACTATGAAAAGGTACGCTCATCCTAACTTGTATTTGACTTATGAACCTTTCATTTTTGGAATGACTTCATTTAGTTTCTTCCATATTTATTAGTCCAAAACCAGTTTCAGTGAGCCACCTGCTTCAGTGAAATAATTATTCAGTTAAATTGATCAATTATTTATATCAATTTAGCACTGGTTCATCAAGATGTAATCAACCTACGCATAAAATATAGATTTCAATAATAGAAAATCATATCAAATTCACCAGGACAAAAACTGATCATTAAGACCTCAAAGCAGGGCATGAAGTGAAGTCTTTCAATTATAATCTCCTAGCTATGAAATTTGTGCCACCATACAACATTCTTACTTTAGATGTTTGTAAAACATTTTTTAATATAGCATTTATTTACTTTTTTGGATATCTTGTTACTTTACAAATTGTCATCTTTAACTATAAATAGACATTTATAGTGGATTCAACTTGATTAAAAAGCTTTTTCAACATAATCTACCTCATGGAGTAGTTGTGAGGATAAAATTGGGCAGGTAAAACTTTGCATACTTCTTCTGTACCTTGAGCTCTGCAAAACAAAAGTAAAATATTTAAAAACAAAGTCTTCCCGTTCCCTTTTGTTTTTTCCTGAACATTCTGAATGAGAAGTACTTTTGGCATCACTGACAACCAATTATAGGCATATTTTTTTCTTTTAACCTCAGAAACACCCAATGCTTAATTTTGCCACAACCAAGTAAGCCACTCTTAGGATCTTATATTACGAATAGGTTCTAAATATATTTGAGATATATCCAAAGATTTATTGTAATTGGATATGCTTTGGTTTCAAGAGTCTTTCACAAAAACTCCACTGCTAAAATGCTGAATGTTAATCTGATAAGAATGTTATATTTTCATTACATTAATTAAGAAGTAATTGTAATCTCAGTTTCATTTTTTTTTAAAAAAACAGCTGAACTCTGAAGGTCTTTGAAAAACATCAATAATATATTTTCTGAATTGATGGAATATAACTTTTCACTTTAAATATGAACTGAAGAAAACATGTAGTGAGGCATTACAAAGGCTCACTAATTCTAGCTTCAAATCTATTAGGAAGGTCAACCAAATGCCATAAGCAGGAAAGCAAACCTTTTTCATTTTGCTGCTTTTTATCACATTACCTCTAAATCTGGTGTTCCTATATATAACAGAAAACACAAAGCATTTAAATAAAAGACAGGACTGGCATATGCTGCATACAGCAGAGATTTCTTTGACATGTTGAGTATATAAAAGTTATTATCCAATTATATGTAACAGTACATCAGACACTTGAGGTATTTTTTTTTGTCATACATACATATATTTTGATGCTGATTGCATCCTTTAGAAAGATAAACATTGATTTTATACAGAAATTCAGTGCCATTGATTTTGACAGGATGATGTCTGTTTATGACAATGATAAATGAGGAATCAAAAATCATCCAACCTGATCTGGCTAAAAGATCTCCTTTAATGAAGAGATAATTTGCTGCCATGATATTGAAAATTACTAGTGAAGCAAACTTTTAACTTGATTTTGAACATCAATTATAATCATAGAACTTCCCCAAATACTTTTAAAGGATGGGATGGGAAGATAAATTCTACAATGGAGGAGTCAGGAGATATCCACAGAGATAGCAAGTCTTCCAACCAGCTAACTTCTAGTTGTTCAACAAAGTGAATGTTGATGTGCAGGAATCAGGAAACATTGGAAAATATTTTTCCAAGTCCTCTTCTAAGTATGAGAATTGAACACTGCCAGAATTGCTTTTTTCTTAAGAGTTTACAGTTCGAAGCAATGAAGTCATAATTATAGTTGGCTGAATATTTCAGCCCTAAGCGGAGACACAGCCTCAAATTATGATCAGAAGAACTGAAAAGTATGGACAACTTTTGGTTAATCTTTCCAGAAAGTAAGAGCAAAACAATTTGCAAAACACTCATCTACTTCTGTCCCCCATAGTAAGGAATCACCACTCATCAGCACTCTACTTGTAATGCTGCCCTATGGAGGGAAATAATCCCAATATATTGCAAATGATGGATCAGCTGTTATATAAATGGAACAACAGCATGAATTATAGGTAATCCTCGAGTTATAACCTTAATGGAGCCTGCCCATTAGTTTAGTTTATTGTCATTGCACCTTGTACAACGAAATCAAACACCATCTTCAGTGCACATCATGACCATGAAAATAAACACAAGCATACATCCTTCACACTCCACACATTGAACCGAAAACCTGCAACACCGCACCAACACTGCACTGTACAGTAGAATTCAAAAGAGCTATTGCCCTGGGATAGAAGCTGTTTTTCAGCCTATTTGTGCTTGTTTTTAATATTCTGTACCATCTGCCAGCTGGTAATAGTTAAAAAAAAGGGTGCCCAGGATGAGATGGATCTTTGAGAATGTTTTGAACTTTCTTAAGGCAGCGGGAGCTATAAAGCTCTTCCAAAGAGGGGAGAGGGCAAACAATGATCTTCTGGGCAATGACGTTAACCCTCTGGAGTGTTTTCCTATCTGCCACTGTACAATTGGCAAACCATACAGATATGCAGTAAGTTAAGATACTCTCTATGGTGCAGCGGTAGAAGGTCACCAGCAGTTTTTCATTCGGTTAGTGTTTTCTGAGAAGTCTCAGGTAGTATAATCTTTGCTGGGCCCTTTTGACCAGTGCTGCAATGTGAGCACCCCAGGTCAGGTCCTCTTTTATCGTAACACCCAGAAACTTAAAACTGGCCACTTGCTCCACTCAGTCTCCATTGATAAGCAAGGGCTGGATGTCTGATCTGTTCCTTCTATAGTCCACTGTAAGCTCCTTGGTCTTATTGGTGTTGAGGACCAAGTTATTGTCTCCACATCACAAAAGCAACCGGTCCACCTCATCTCGGTAGGCAGATTCATCCCCCTGGTGATGAGTCCCACCACTGTTGTTATCATTATGGTCATAAGTCATGATTATTGTAAAATGAGTTGATCATATGACTGACCTGATTTTACCACCTTTTTGTGGCAGTTGTTATGCAAACTAATTAAGCGAGTACAAGGTTAGCTAGGAGTTGGTTTTTGAAATATTGAAGTAAATGCTGGTTAACAAAAACATAGTAAAACACAGTCATGTGACTTTGGGACATTACAAAGAAGTGTAAACCTCACCTGATTGCTGAGTCCCCTAAGTGCAGTCATGTGACTGGGGGGGGGAGCAACTGTCAGAATCCAGGTAATAAGTACCCCCTCCCCACAGGTAGGTCCACTGTAACTTCAAATAGTCTCAATAGAAGAGAATGTTTATACCCAGGGTTGAACTGTGGGGTCCTTGATGGTCTCTTGAGCTTGGCTCGTAGTCAAATGGTTGCTAAGTGACTGATTAAAATACTTGTGTGAGATTACTAGCAGATCCATTAATTTTCTGAGGTGAATATTTGCAACCCTTCTTTTTCAAAATGAAATAAGAAATCTAAACACAATTCTTGACTTCGTATTCATGTCCAAAATGTAATCCATGGGAACTGTGTAGGCAAGTAGATCACATAAGTAACAAGCCTGAACTTGCCATGTCCCAAAGATTCAATTCATGGAGGAGTTTAGTAAAAAGGATCTGGCAATAATAGAACTTGCTGTTTGGGCAAAAAGGTGTGGCAGGAATAAAAAGCAATTTCTGGCTTTCTAGACTAAATGTTGTCTCCATACCAGTCTCTCTCAGTCAGCAGATTAAAGTATTCTTCAACTTCTTAACTTCAGTAAGAGCAGTAACATCTGCTGACAGAATGAGCATCAGCATTGACATTATTTTTTCTCTCTTTTAGTGATCAATTTTTTAAAAGTCATCATAGTATAAAATACAAATATGATAATAGGAAAAAGGGAAAGAGGAAGAAAAGGAAAAGAAAGGATGCAGGTAAAGGGGAAAAGAAAAAAACAGACTTCCAGCTTCTTTCAGTGCAGTTAAAGTACAGAATAGAATTGCAGCTTTAGCTATTTACTTTACTACTCAACAAATGCTAGTCATTTCTAAAACAAGAAACTATATAAATTAGCAAAACTGAATGTCAAGAGTTCATTTTTTTCTATCTTAAGTACAAAGTCCTGAGGCAGTTTCCAAATACAAACAAAATTGGATGTTTCTTTTCTCTAAAGTAGTCAACTTTGCCATTTCTGCTAGCTCCATCTTTTTCCATCCATCTTTTTTGTTGTGGGGATCAATATAGCATTGACATCCTTTTCAGTATGGTCAGAGACATATTTGATTACATAGAAAAACAGAATCACAAGCAGAACAATTTAGCATCCTGAAATTTCAAGTACATTTCAATGTATCCATTATTATTATTTTTGATAGGAATGGGGAGCCTATAGCCCTTCAGATATTGTTAAATTTTGATGAATGAAAGCAATTACATTCTGGCACCACACATCTGAAGGGCACAAGATGACAAATGGTAAATATGCACTTTTATCAAGACGTAAATTTCATTGTATTTAATGGAAATACTTCCCAGTGAGCACAGAAGTAGAGCTTTAGCACTACAGTTCCATTACTGGCATGATTCATTTAGAAGGTGCATACACTACACATTTGTTCTATCCAGTAATTGGAATACTGCCTCCTTAACAGAGATGTGATTAAGTTTCACACTAAAAAACTTGAACTGTAATAGTGCTTGAAGTCATCAGTAATAATCAGAAGTTTCTTGCACAACTTCACAGTCCATTATGTATAGAGAAAACAGCATTCATCATCCTATTCCAAGTAACTGTCATTCCCTCTATCATACTTAGCTTTTACTCCTTTTAAACTAAACCTGTCTAATTTTATTACATTTAATTATCCCAGTATTTTCAGCATTGGCCATGCTGATTTCCCATCCCTACCCTAGATTAATAATTTGCATGGTCAAACAATGTTCCACACTAAGAGATGGAAATAAAGCATTGGAACACAACTAGCCATAGTAGTCCACAGTGGACCAAAATGAACGAGCTGTGTGTTTGAGAGTGAGGTCAGTGCTTCTTTTAAAATGGAAGGAGCATTGCTGAATGGTAACTCAGTTCTAATCTATTGCAAAGACAGTCACACAAACCTGAACCCAGCCTTTCCTGTTACTGAGAGTCTCCAGCTTGATAAAGGAGTATGTGGAGGGGTTACTAATCCGGTCTGCCATATTTGTCTCCACATAGCACATTCTTTATTGGTTCTAAATGAAGCAAAAATGAGAAAAATATTTTTAATTTCCAGTGCCTTCCCTTGTGTCTCTCTGATACTTAGAAAGGGGGGGGGGAGGGGAAACCTACCCAAAATATTGGTTTTGGAATGTCTCTGTGTTGACAGAGATATTATATAACATGTATAGAACAGTGAAAACTGCAGTGAGAGATGATGATTATATAAAATATATGTTTATAGCGAGGAAGGAAGGATAGGATCTTTTCAGTGTATGGAAATCCTTCCCCATGAGAGGGATGCTTGTCACTGGATAATACATTTCAATAAAATGGAGAGTATGTTACTTAAAAGCTAGATAAATTATGCAGATTTATTCTGATTGCATATTGACAGATTGTAAATCCTAGTTATTTTTCTTAAAGAATTTCAGATAGCTTGATGCAAATACGTAAATTAGAGTGAGTTATTATTTGGCTCCTAAAAATATCAGAAGAAAGGAAAAGGGATATTTTATTGGATTTGCGCTGTACTAGGTGTATATTTACTGTACCTATTTATTTGTACTTAAAATAGTAACAAGCTGCACTAGTATCAGTACTAAGATATAACAAAATGTAAAAAGCCCTACTTCTGCTTTATAATATTTGCTTTATCAACAGTGTAACACAGGTAAGGAAGCATTTACTCAAAGCAAGCTACATTCACAGGTAAATGAACTCTTTGTCCTCTTTCTTCTCTCTGCCTATTTCAAATGCCATAACCATAATTTCTCAGAAATCCAACTGCCTCAACTTAGTATTTGCTTATGTATGCCCCATCAGAAGTTCTTCCCAATCTTTGCAAACTCAACCTTTACTGTGAAAAGAGTTGTTTAAACTTGACATTTATTCCTGTTCTGAATTTTTTGTTTTCTCAGGAGCAGAGTGGCAACATTTCTTGGACTACTCGGAGTTATTTCAACCCAAGAGAGTCTCTGCAGAAAGATGGTACAAAATAGCAGACTTTCTTTCTAGAGAGTTGTAGGGGGAAAGCACAGCCATATCCTTCCTTCCCAGCAATGCTCTGGATTGCCAAGTCATCGAAATATGAAATTAAAGTGAAGCAAAATAATATTGTGGATTGTGCCATCACTGGCAAACCTAAGGGTAGCCATATCTTAAAAAAAAAAAAGGTTTTGGAGAAAACAGAAGCCTTTGCTACAATTATAAAATTTCCAGTGTCTCCCATTTGCCATGGGTATGAATTTTGCAGCTCAGCAAATAATGTTTCTTTCCTCCACTTTTCTATTTCCCATAACCCTTATGAATATACCCCCAAAGATTCTTATAAAATTTACAGCAAAGCAGAAGCTTTATCTTTTCAGAAAATATTAAAGATTATTTAGGTGTATTCAGTTTCTTTTGTATTAAATATTTAACTTCCATTTGAAGTCTTTTTAAAGCCAATTCACATCCATTTACATTTCAGACAAGCATCTTTGCCAGCCTTAGCTGGAACTACCCAGAACTCTATTTGTGGCTATCAGTATTGCATCTTGTTCACAAGCACTGAGCTATTGCTTTCCCCCTATTCTATCCAACAGGCATTTTATTTGATCAAACATCGTAACATGGACACATGAATTAGATTCACACATTGTACAAAACAATATTTATCTTCACTTGTTGACTATTATATACCAAAATTGTTTAGGTCATGCATGTTAGTAAGACATGGCTTATGGCTTATCACAATGGCTGGGCTCATACATATTCATGATCAGCACTAAATAAATCACATTGTGGGTTTACAAACTTAATAGGTTTACAAAAAAGACTTGTATGAAGTAGCATATGAACAGACTGCAGAAACAGAGAGAGGGAGAGAGGGAAAGAAGGAGAGGGGTGGGTAGGTAGGTAGGTGGTGGAGAATGGACATGGATAAGGAAGCAGCAAAGGAGAACCAGTCCATATTTACCTTTGCATTTAGATTCTAAATTTCTGAAAACACAAATAATACAAACCTGAATACAAATTCTAGCCATTAAAAATAAACTTATTTCCATTATTTCTTAAGTTACCCTAGTACTTTAGGAGGCAGAAAAGATAAATTAAAGCTACAGTGAAATATATAGAGAGGATATCTAATTTAACTTCCAGTGAAGGTAATTAAAATGAATATTTCATAGTTTATGGAACTGATTTTTTGACATTTTTGACATTTCAATAGTTTTTAGTTTCAAATTAAAAAGTGACCAATATTTGTGTTGACAATGTGCTACATTAGAACTTATAACAGCCACAAAATATTAGTTTGCAAGTATCGGAATTAACCAGACAAATCGCTCCACCAACTAAGAACGGCCATGCACCACCACCCACAGAATCGAGAAAGAGCTATCGATCTGTCAATCCTTTGTGTCCGGGCCGGGTGAGGTTTCCTGTGTTGAGTCAAATTAAGCCGCAGGCTCCACTAGTGATTCAATACTTGATACATGCTAATGTATATGTAATACTGTATATATGTAAGTATATATCTTATATACTTACAAAATTAGAATGGTTTCAACTGAAGTTGCTCACTAGATTGGCTTGCTTGTAGTCAACAATTCCTGTGCTTTCTTTAGAACCCATTCATAAAAATTAATGATAAAACAGATAAATAAGCAAACTGTTGATGTATTTTAATTATTTTTGTTTAATCATCATTACACAATTGCAGTTACAAGGATGTATCAGATATCTGAAAAATACCTTTACAAACCTGATAATGTGTATTGAGATATACTGTATATCCATAACACACATGCAACACACACACACACATACACACACACACACACAGAGCCAGCATTAAATAACAGGGAAGTTCTACTTTCTATCATAATGTACGAAGTGCGTGCAATGTTTGTCTTCCTGCATGAAAAGAACTCAAACCATATCTGCTGTAAGTGGTATCTATTGGAGGAATTATCTGAGTAGAATAAAATGGATAGATTTAGAAAAACAGATTTTGATGAACTCTGAACTCAGATCACGATATGAAATTCTGAGGCAAAAGTGTCCAAGAATGATGGGAAATCCTATGAAATGAGGTATTATAAGGTGATGTATTTCAACAAAAACAAAAATGGAGATTAAAATATGAAGACATGCAATTCCCTGAAATGTTACAATTAACAGGAGTCACCATAATTTTGATGGAATTATCCTTTATTGCGTTAATAGCTTAGAGGATCAGGGAAAACTGAACACGATGTATCTTGACCTCCACAAAACTGTCAGAAAGACAATCATATTAATAAATCTTAATAAAATCATAAAATATGGCCTGGGTGAAATAACTATTGAGATTGACCCATTATTAACTGACTTATCACTGACATATAACTTATTAACTGAGAATATACTTTGCCCGGTCTTTTTTTCCATGTTTTTCTTTATATAATAGCAATAGAAAGTAAGAAAGCAGAAGTCAGTGAATGTATATCAACAATGCTATACTTCTACTCTGCTTCCTGTGTTTGCATTCAAAGGAGTTTAGAATATAATAGATTACTGTACAACCTAATGTTCAATTCAGAGGTCAGCTCTGATTAACCCTGCTAATAATGTTACCAATACTGCTAAAAATGACAAGCGTCTCTCTCCTAATATTCAGTTGCTATTGAATTCTATAGTTAACTAAAGCTAAACATAGCTGGCAACTTCTCACAGCTAGCAATACTTGGGAGTTACTTCCTGATGTTTTTAGTTTCTTTTAAGACTCCATGTTTGTGCAGGCTTGATAGACGCCATGCTCTGTTGCTCTTACTTGATGATTCCTATTGAGATTCCCCTTTAGTGATCTTGAATCCCTCTGGAACATGCGTATCTTCAGCAGCCCATCTTTGCCAACTAGCTATTTTTCTTTCTTTATATCTAACTTCAATTCAACTTTCTTCTCAGCTTCTTAGACCATTTCAACTCCTCACACCTACCCTGCATGATTCTCTTTATGTTGTTTTCTTCCCCTAGACTCAGGGGATCAGCTACAAGTAGAGATTGTGTATTGGGATGGTCATTTAACAGATTGGCAGATGTTTACCTTTCCATTCTCCTTCACCTGAAGTGCTCGTTAATGATTCCACTTCAGCTGGAAGGGAATGTATTTATATATTTATTTGTATTCTGCCTTTATCATTTTTACAAATAACTCAAGGTGGTGAACATATCTAACACACCTTCCTCTTATTTTCCCACAACAACCAATAAGGTGGGTTGGGCTGGGACAGTGTGACTGGCTAGATTTCATGGTTAAGACAGGCATTGAACTCATGTTCTCTCACTTTCTAGCCTGGTGCCAAACTGGGTCTTTTTTTCCACTAAAACTAATTTTCCAATAAAAATGCTTTACCACTTATTTTCAGAGTAACTGTGCCCCAAGAATTAAATATTAATGAATTTCTTTATCAAAAGACTATATGCCCCCCAAAGCCCAAAGATTTCTCAGTTTACATTCTTAGAAATAAAACACCTTTTCTGCTCTGTATTATACCAAATTCTCCCATGTCCACAAGGGAAATATATCATAGTTTTCCAACATGACCCATAAAGTATAGTATTTCATTACATTTTCATTTCATATACTGATAGATGATAAAATATAAGCCAAATGTTATTTTTGTAAATACTTTTTCCAAATGGTAATCTCAATTTAGTTAAAGAAAACCCTGGTCCACTATCTCAAATTTTGTAAGTAAAGTATTGATTTGAAGGAAATATTTATTTGGTATTAACATAGGAATATCTCAGAGCCATAAGTCAAGTGAGGGATATTAATTTTAATAACATTAATTTTATCCTACAAACTTCAGGGAATTTTAACTTATTTGTACCCATCCATTCAATCTTTTCTAAAAGATTCAGCGTATTTATTTCCACATGTGGGGTATGTAAATTCCCAAATATTGAATATAGTCATAAAAACTACAAAGCCCAATTAAAAAAAAACTTTATTGATATTAGGACCTAATAGAAGTAAACAATATTTATTCCAATTAATCTTATCAGTAGAATACTTTCCAAAAAACATCTTTAAAAAATTATGCAGATAAGAATACTGCTCATAAATTACTAAAATATGATCAGCACATAAAATAATTTATATCTATTCTCTGCCAATGTAATACACTTAGTATTTAAAAACTGTCCTACAGTGGTGGTCAGAAGGTCAAATTAAATAGCAAAGATAAAAGCAGACATCCTTAATAAGTGCTACATTGTAGCTTAAGAGTCAGAAATCATTCAATTTGGCAGAAGTTTGCATATAACAAATCTCAATCCACTGAACAAAGTCCCATGGAAAGCCATATCTAATTATCACTTTTTAAAAAATTTAGTCAGAATAAAATCAAATCACTTTTTTGGCATCTAAAGATACTTATACAGATGAATCCACTCTTTCCTTGTTAACTCCAATACAGTATATCAATTAATAACATGCCTGATGGTTTTTGATAAACTCAGAAAGGGAGGCATGAATTGAATTATTATTATATATTAAATCTATATACCACTTGACTCCCAGCAATTCTGGGCAGTTTACAAATGATTGCAAACATGAAAAATATAAAAACCACAAAAACAAAAGGCCTGAGTAAAAAAGCCAGCTCTTCAGCTCTTCTTTGAATCATTCCACATAATGGGAGCCATTCCAAACTTGGACAGGCCTTGTTGCAAAGAATGCATTTTGAGATCCCAATCAATGGTATTGCTTAATTGAAAGAACTTGAAGTGTGCCAATCCTGCCAGATTGATTCTGCTGGGCAGATAAACAAGGTGAAATTTTCTGCAACTATCTAGCCAATATAGTAATAGTTATCTCATTATTGAACTTAATTAATGAAACAGAGCTGTAAGTAGCACAAAATTAAGATTTCCCCCATTTTAAAATCAACCTTATTTATAGTTGTGATGATGGCAGTTTACCCTCCTTAAAAGAGTCATTGTACACATAAAAAAATAGGACTGTATCTCTATCCTAGTCTTAATTCTTCCAGATTTGTTGGGAAATTGTTGGGAATCACATTAGGTCTGCTCTAACCTCAAGGTGGATTTAAAAAGATCAAAAACAGGGCCCTCAATTCAGTCTTTGGTCCTCTCCCTCTGGAATTTCACATCCTCCATAAGGAGCCTTGCCCCATATTTGCAAGCAAGAGACAGGGATGCAGACTATATATATAAAAACTGCTCGAGTTATTTCACAAAAACAGTTCAACTGTGACCTCTCCTATGTGCAACAGTAGTTCTGGAGCACGGAATAGGGAAAAACAATAAAAAGGTAAACTTTAGAGTAGGATGATTGATAGCCAACATGGATTTATGGCCGACTTTGCAACCCCAAAGCTCTTCTAGGCTTATAGTGCTCTTTCTAAAAATCCTTTTGCTTCTTAAGTCCCATTTTTCGTATCCTGACACCCCTGCCGATGCAGAAGGTACCTGTGAGCACACTTTCTAAGCAGGTCAAGCCCTGACTTGCCTGTGTGCTTGCTTGTGCACACAAAAACGCCCCCAGGAAGAGACTCTTATACACCCCCGACCCTATGGTGCCCAGAAGTGCTTCCTCCCCCTCTCTCACTTTCCCGAACACAGACCCACTGGGGCAAGCTTTTAACCCTTCCTCTCCCGAAGATAACGTTCGCCCACATCCAACAACCAGCTCTCTCTCTCTGCCCAGCGAGGCAGGCCCGGCCGCTTTGTTTTAACCCTTCGACTCCTGCGCTTTATTCGGATCCCCTCCCCCCAAGCGGGTTGGCCAGAAAAGCTGCAGAGCCGCCCGGCACCCTGATTTGCCCGGGGGCGAGTGGCGTAAAAAGTAGCAACAGCAGCGAGAGCGACTCAACGCTCCTCCCCTTCCCCAGCCCGGCGGCGGCGGCGGCGGCGGCAGCCACAGAACAAGGAGGGCGCAGACATGGCGGCTAATATGTACCGAGTGGGAGGTATGTGGGGGTCCTCGGCGGACGCGCCCCCGCCACTGGTTTGCATTCGCCAGAAGGGCCCTGGTTCCGAGCCGCGGTCGGTGGAGGGCGCGAAGGGACGGAGATATTTTTTTTTGGGGGAAGGGAACAGGAAGGAGGAGAGGAGCGTGCAGGTTGGAAGCCGAGCTTAGCCCAACACCCGCCTTCTTTCTCCTCCCCCCACCCGGGAGAACGAGCCCCGTGGTTCCTTCCAACGAGAAAACCAGGCGAGAGAGGCCGTCACCCACCGTGCCGGGGAGGTGATGGTGGTGATGAAGGGGGAAGGCGCGAAGCCCAAAGGACCCCCTCCGCCCGGGAATTGCAGTCGCTGAGCTAATGTTTGGGGGGGGGCGGCGGAGGCGGGAAGGGAAGGGAACCCGAGCATCCTAAGTGAGCTTCGGTTTGGAAACCTTTCCCTCCCTCCCTCAAGTGTGGGGACTCTCAGGCGTCCTCAGCGGCGAAGAAACGCTCTGCAAACGGGCAGGCGGCCTTCCCCAGTGGGTAACCTTCTGTCGTTGAAGGGCGATAATGCAGCAGGGCCCAGTGTTTTTTTGCAAGCGTGCTTGGGATGGCATCCCCTTTGCGCCTTGATTTGCTTGTCAGTCCCATTCTTCCAGAACGATGAAGCAGCTTAAGCGTTGGCCTAATAGTGCTAGGTAGACTAGGGTACAAGACTCCATTCAACTACAAAAAATGTGAAGTTATTTTGTACTGTTCCTTATCCTTTCGCCCCAGGCTGCTGCATAAAATTGGAGGGAAAAGGAATAACCAGTGTGCTGTCTTGAACTCCTGGATATAAGGAAAGGCAGGATATAAATATAATAAATATATAAAACAAGCATGCTAACAAATAGTTGCCCTGTGGTAAGGTGGGTGGCCAATACATTTTATTTTATAAATAAATAAATAGAGGGCATTAGCATTAAAATTCTAACAAGAACATCCATCAGCAACAGCTGAAGAAATGGCGTATAAAAGTTATCAACACAGTGGAATTCTTTAAAAAAACAACTATCTACCATTCACTAAGTGACACTAGTTTTTAGCTCTTTCATACAGAGCATGATTAATCTATGAAATCTGCTATCCAGAAAACTGAGATGGGCTCCATGGAAGATAAGTGTGACAAAATGCTTGTCTCTGTAGTTTCTGGCTAATGTCTAGCATGCTGTAGTTGGAAATAGGATGAACTTCTAAACATCCATTGGTGCGTGAGTTGTAAAAAATAATAATTTAAAAGGCTACTAAGCAATCATACTTGCGAGCTGCCATAGAAATAATTCAGATCTCATCTTGCTTGAAACCAGCTGGGTGACTTCAGGTTACTTGCTTTCTCTCTGCCCACATCAGCCTCAGCAGGCAAATTGGTTGGTTAATTTTATTTTTTATTTTATTAAATTTATTGGCTGGTCATCTCACTGTAAGATTGCCTGTTGCAATGGATGAACCAATGGATCAACCATCAGTTGACTTGAAAAAAGCAGACCTTGTGGGAAAATCCTTTTTGGGAAAAATACTTGGAAGAAAAATGTTTTCTTTCCCTTATCTGATCTATTACAACTTGAAGCCATCCAATCAAGAATCAATAAAATCTTACTGTGAGTGCCTAACTCTAGTCCAGATGCTGTTCTTCACCTTGAAGTAGAATACCTTTCTATAGCAGCTTTTTAAAGAATCAGATGCCTTAAATGGATAAATCAAAGTTTCTGGAGTGAGTCATTAGTTCAGCTTATTTTTGCTAATAAATGCGTTTCCTCTTAGAAAGATTGTACAGATCTTTCTTCCTATGGGCTCTCCATGCCATTTCTAATACCATTTTGCCCTAACAAGGATGGTCTGGATTTTCAAAATGATACATTCAGAATTTCTCTGTACTGTTTCAGGGCCTTTTTCATAGCTATTTCTGATCCTGAAATACTTCTGCAGTAGATATATTCCATATACTAATGGAACATACTAATGGGGCTCAGTGCCTACCATCTCCTAAGATGGAGAGTTTATGGACTGTTTGTGTATTTTCTTAGAGGTCATTTGAGTAATACATGTTTTACTTATTTGTTTCCTTTATTCCTTTTTTTACCTGAAACATACTTTTTCACCTGCTGTTTTGGTTGGTCAAAAATGAAAGTTGTTAATTTCTTACTGGTATGTTCTTCAGTGAAGATGTCAAGAATTGGAGTAAAGTTACACTGAAGTAATGTTGACTTTAGGAGATGGTAAACCTCGTCCTTATTCTAGTTAGATGTATATGATTATTCTAATGGCTTATTAGATTATTATCGCCACTCTGTTTAAAGACATTCTTTTTGGTCCCTAAACCCAGCAAATATTTCCTCCATGGAAATGAAAACTTGAATATGAAATAATGTATGAAATAATATGTATCATGAGAAGGCCTTTTCTGATCATAGCTGTTTTGCAATTGTGTGGAGAAATGTTACATTTTATGACTATAATATAAACCCAAGTTCTTGTAAGTATTAGCTGGAGAATGAGTTACATAGCTATATGAACAAATTGGGACAATATAAATTAAAAAAATTGAAAGAAATGTCCCTCGCCCTAATATTTCTAATGCAAAAAAGGAAAGGTGGCTCTTTTCTGGTCTTGCTGTATGTGCTGGATGTTTGGTTTGTTTACTAAAAAAAAAGTCTGTTGAGAGAAACATGCCATCCATCTTCACCTACAAGGCAAAGAGAAATAGATCCATCTGTCCAGGCCATAGCTACATTCTTTATTTATTTATTTTATTTATTTATTTGATTTGCCAATTGTTTACAAGATAATAAGTATAAGTGTATACATAGTTGTGAATACATGAAATGGGTACATATAAGAAAAATAAAAGAAGAATAAGAGAAACAATAGGACAGGGACGGTAGGCACGTTGGTGCGCTTATGCACGCCCCCTACAGACCTCTTAGGAAAGGGGTGAGGTCAATAGTAGTCTAAGGTTAAAGTTTTTGGGGTTTGGGGAAGAAACTACAGAGTCGGGTAGAGTATTCCAGACATTGACCACTCTATTGCTGAAGTCGTATTTCCTGATGCTAGAAAGTAGTAGTAGATTGGAACAAAGGCAATAATGGAGAAGTGAATGAAAGAACCGTCTGTTGAGGAAACAAGCAATGGAGGAGTACAGAAAAGCTATATTTTGATTCTTGAATTGGGGGTTGGAGAAAACAACCTTGTAGATCCAGTAGTCAGGGATTCCTGTTTTCTTACTCAAGGCACATATTAAGGATCAGGACAAAAGTACCAGAATTTAGCAACACTGCCATATGGTCTGAGACCCTTCAGTCTGTGACTCTTCCTTGTGGGGGAATGCTATGGGTACTTTTGATGACACCCCTCCCCCCATCTATTTAAATGTTCCATTAAGGAATCTCCAGTACAATTTGTGGTATTTCATCTCAAGCACACATTTAGCATATTCTGCTGTTCATGGCAATTAGACATATTTGTTCCCAAAATTAAAAAGAAAAGAAGTAGCAGCACAAGCATCCATGATGCCAAATCTGGCCAGAGGTGTGTCAGGCTTTGGTGATGAGTCTGACATGGGATTACTGTAACTCCTTTTATGGTTATATGCAGACTAGCTCAAGACCAACAGGTTCTTCTTGCTTTTAGTAAAATTTATTGGAATAACATGCTGATTGGCTTTCCTTATAACATCATGGAGCCAATAAACACACTAATCTGACAATTGCCTTTTACCTGTTGTGGAACAGCATTTGAAATGTACAGCTGAGATGAAAAAAAGGGGGGAGTCATTAACTTCAAATATTCTCCAGATGTGTTACAATTTCAATGGTTCCTGCCTATATGACCAGTGACAAAAAAAATTGTAGGAATTGTAATCTAAAATTCTGGAAGGTATAAAATTACACTAAATAAATATGCTAAATTTCCAGTGTCTATCTTAACCATCAATGAGAACTTCAGAATAATTCATAATTGCATTTGAAGCTAGAGATGTGTAACATAGAGAAACAAAAGAAAAGTATATCAATTTAACTTATATTCACCAGTTTTCTTTGATCGGGGTTTTTTCTCCTCTCCCCTAATTCTCCCTTTTTGACTTGATGGACTCTATAGGCTGCCCAGTCATTTTTTTGTTTACAAAACTCGTAATATAGATTTATAAATAAATAAATAAATAAAAATATTTGTTGTATATAGGAAAGTTTCATTGTTATTTTAATTCCTCAGGGAAATTTTACTAGCTGTAATATAATGTATGATAATATGATCCTCCCAACCATAGTTTTACGTGTCTTTTTTCACCCCACCTTCCAAGGTGATACAGTTTTGTGATTGAACAGTTCGCACGTGTGGAGATTATGTTGTGGGCAATTAATATATCTCTGAAGTGTTTGGCATGCTGCTAAGTGTCCATGCACATGCTTCAGTATTTGCCCAGTTTATTAACACTTCCTCTGCTGTTGCTCTGGTTCTTTTCAACAACTTTCTAATAAAACCAAGCATGTTTCACCAGATACTGTGTTTTGCTCATCATCACTTTATCCACTGAGTATTAATTTATTTCTAATACCACTGAGTATTAATTTAATATTTTACTCTGACCTCTGCCCAAAATGCCAGCATTCTTTCTTTTTATATGTTGTATTTCTGCACATCTTCATAAAATTCATTTATATGTTCTAGTACAGTCTTTTAATCAGACTGTATTACATCTAATAGCAGACACGATTGAATGTTTGATTGTTTCCTAATGGAAATAATGCCCTGCTTTATGAAAATCAGAAGAAAGGATTTGGAAATAAAAGTTTTAGTATTGATGGTAAAAATTAATTAAGTTCAGGACTTAATTTTTTATATATTTACATTACATTATTTACATTAGCTTAGAATTTCAGCTTGGATCAAAAAGGCTTTGGTGAAAAGATGTGCAGTTACAAGATATTTTATATAGCAATAAGTGCCCTTATTTCAGAATGTCAAAAAACTGAGTTTGTTACAGTAGAATAATATGGTCAATTTAACTTTGCCTTATCTTAGTTTTAGATGAATTAGTGGCTTTTAATAATTCCTTCTCTCCTGAATTCTAACTGAATTCAGTTTAGAATGGACTGAAGCAAAGTCATTTATACATATCCACATGAAATACAAGTATTTTGTTGCCTTCTCTTAATACAGGAAACCAGTATACTATTTTGCTTTCTCCTGAAAGCTGTGAGAAGGATGTTGTAAGATTTTTCTCAATCCTGGAAAATAAATGCTTTTGTTTTTCATCTTAAGGAGCTTTTTACTTTTTATCTTTTGATGTACAAGGAGACCTGCAATCATGCCTCAAGCTTCTTTAAGGTGTGGGAGAATGGAAAGGAGGAGGTAGTATGGCTACTTAATACTTGCTGTTAGATTATTGCTTTGGGCAATTGAATAATTGTACCTTTTGTAACGTCAGTTGGAACAAGGAATTAGAATCATTACTTGGCCAAATTTTGAACAATGCATATTAGCTTGTAGCCTATATTGGTGCCCAAAAACGTTCTTTTGCTTTCTATTTGTAAAAGTGTGTTGTTTAACTGGTCCAATATGTAGTTCCCTGCTGTTTAATGGGGACGTACAAATCATTTCAAGACATTTTGTGTGTAAAATTTCATAAAATGGAACTGTTACTTTGAATGTGTAGTGGAATTCTCAGCATTTTATCTAGAGTTTGGAATAGCTCTGAAATGAATTGAAATCTCCAAAATACATAAAGTAGTGGATTCATATTCAGAATTAGACATGTCTTCAAACTTCATGTATACAACTTTTCTAAATGAAGTGTTTTGCATGCTCTCACTTTGTTTTTCACATTGGCTATATCATCAAAGGGATGCGGTTTAAGAAATGAAGTGAAATTATAATTGTAACCCTTTGTGCCACTTACTAGCAAGTAAGGACATTGTACTTAAGAGAACATGTGGAACAGGAGTCTTTCCTACATTTGTGGGCATATTTGGAATATTGAATCCATGTTATGATATTTCACCCAGTAACCACCTAGAATTATTTTGTTGATTGTGATAGCATACAAACTGATAAATGAAATGAAATTAAAAAACTATATACACCAAAAGGCAAAATGATGAGGTTGCTGCACACTACACTAAGTACCTTCTCAGGATACACTACCCATACACTCGGCTGTGATTTTTATGGTAGTTGGACGCAGTTCTGAACAGAATTGGACTGCAGTTAACCACTGTTTTATTTATATTAATGCCCCTGCAGTCTGTAGGGAATACAATAACGTGAAAAATGCTGTGTATATCTATGTATATACTCAGTATACTCGGTAACATATCTAACATTCTAGATTCCCACTATCTTAAGATTAAATAAAAATAAGTGAGTATAAACGTAGTTGGTGCCAAAAATTTGCAGGCATGTTGAAGATCAGGATGTCTTGTAGTGCCATCCTAAGAAACAGCTGTATCATAAAGCGTACTTTAAAGCTCTCCTGAAAATGCAGAATTGGTAGAGGTGAAAAATGACGATAATCATTCAGATATCAGTTTGGCTTCACAGTCAAATCCATGTTGGCCTTCTTACCTTCCTCCCTCCCTCCATATATTTTCATCAACTACTGCATGGTTAATTAACATGCAAATGTTTGGTAAAGAACTGCAAATGACTAATAATACCTTAGAAGAGGCAGTCCCATATTCCATATGAATGGCATGCCTCTTCTATTTATTAAACATATTTATATGGCTGCCCAACTCACAGGTGATTCTGGGCATCTTACAACATTAAAAACCACAACATAAAAACCGTAGGGTGGAAAAGAGTGGTTGGGTTAGTTTCTGGCCTACTACATCCATATTTGTTGTTCTGGAAGCTGACCCTTTGTTTCCTTCTCCCAACTTACTTTCCCTCCTTCATGTTCAGACAGGTTTGTTGTATTGGCAACAATTTGCAACTTGAAAATTTATTAGTACAATAATGTTCATACTGAACAAAAATATAATTGTACATTGAAAGAAAGACGTTTTGTTCCAGAGAGCTTGATTGGATGCATTGGCATCATGGGTACAGTGCTGCAGGTTTTTTGTTTTTTTTTACTAATATATTGTGGATGCAGTTCCATACAAAGAAAATTCCCTTGAAGTTTTGGGAACTTATTTGTGAGCAAGTATGTTTGAAATTGAAATGCATCCTGATTTTCTTAAGCTTTTAAAGGTCCATTGCACATTAATGATTAACTTTTATTGATTACTCTGGATAGACAACTACATAGTGGCCTACAAATTTCTTTTCGCTTCCAAACCTATTAGAAGTAGTCCCATAGAACTTTCCCTAGAAACTATCATTATTTCAATTTCCCAAAGTTAGTGATTTTTTTCATATAAATTGGATTGAAATTTACAATTGATCTACAACCCTTCCACAGTCTGAGAGGGTTATAGAACAAAACTTCTAAGAATCCCTGGCTGGGATTACTCTGACATAGATTATGAATTTTCCATTCATGAGTGTAGCTCTCATAAAGGATCACAAGCATTTCTTAACATCTTCCTTATTGTTACTTTGCTTCTTTAAACTTTTTCCTCAAGACTAATAAATGCCAGCTGTAGCAGAGCTGTTTTAAGGAGCTGTAGAGAAGTGATGTGTTCCTCACTTCAAAGTACCGTATCTCATTTCTTTTGAATTTAAGCACTGTCCAGCCCTAAAATTTAATTTGAAGATTAAAGGGGGGAGGGGTACATAAAATTGGCCTTTACATTCTTAATCTTGACATATAAAGGATAGAAGAGAATTACTATCTTTTGCTATAGAAAAACAAATCAATTGTGAAATTGAAAAGAAGCAGATTTTGACAAAATTTTGGTAGAATCTTTCCAAGGATAATCGATAATAGAACTGACTGGATTGGGTGGTTCTCCTTTGCTACATTTATTTAAGGAAGCAATTATTAAAGCAGGGACTAGATAGGCATTTATCAACTATCTTATAGTCACAAGATTCTTGCACGTATATTATTGAGGTAGAATGGATTGTCTCCAAGATACTTTTCAACTCTGTGGTTCTTTATAGTATATGTTACTCAGAAAAAAAGCCTTATTATTGGATTGGATTAATTATCCACCATATTATGGAGTGAAAAGCTATAGTCTTGATGGTTTCTGAAGCTCTTGCAAACATATACTTAATTATTAAAATAAAGCCCCGCATAATTCACATTGATGTAAAGAAAGATTTCTTAAGCAACAATCATTTGGATTTTAAAAGAGTGAGTATACAATTAACCCTTAATTTAACATGTTTTGTTTTAACAAATTTCAGATGCAAGCAGTGGACAAAGTGTATACTTTTGTCCATGCATAAAATATTACTTGGCATTTTACACATGTGTAAAATATATGTCAGTAAAACATTGCACTCCTGTTTTATGCATATATACATACATAAAATCTCATTTTCCTTTAGCAGATAGCTCTTCTTCCAATAAATGGTTAAATAATGGTTTATCCTACAGTGAAAATTTATTGTACTAATGTTTGAAACACTACTGAAGAATCTATGTTTTGGAAGGCTAATATATTAGAGATATTAACATGAAAGTCAATTTTGTGCTATCTATTTTTTTTATGAACCTTTAACTTTATAAGTTGGTTAGAAATTGCCATTTTCCTTGGTTAGGCCTGGGAGGTAAGAAGATAATTTATTTATAAACTATAAATTTTTTGAAATAAAATAAGACTCCATGTTTTCATTGTAGAAATAAGTGCTTGAACTTTATCATGGATCATCTGTTTTTTTTATTTTGTTGTAAGGCTGCTTTTTTGAGGAACTTCAAATTTATTTCTCTTTTTTTTACAGATTATGTTTATTTTGAAAATTCTTCAAGCAATCCATATCTTATCAGGCGAATAGAAGAACTTAACAAGGTATATGATGTTTAGGAATTTCAAAAATAAACTAGCTTATTGTTTGAGAGGCAGTGTCTTCTTAGTTGCTCTCAAACTAAGAACGGATTTCCTTACAAAATGTATTGTGTTTGATCATCCTGTCTAGCAAAGAATTAAGGAATGTCTTTTCTGCTATCACTTTTTAAGAGAAATACTTCAGGATTTTTTTCCTATTTATAATTTTAACTATATTTTATGAATTATTTTCTGCTTATATATTTATTGTATAGTTTATAGTTGTAAATATATAAGAGGATATAAATCAGATAAGGAATATTAAATAATATGGAGAATATTATTAACTCTATTGTACATAAACTTGTGACTGCTATGGTGTAGGCAAGCTAGAAAGTTGTTCCAAATGAAATCTAGTTGCAGAATTAATGTGTGAGAACCAGTGAAAGGCAGTAATCATGATAAGAGGTGTTGGGGCAAATTAAGGCAAGGAAAAAGGGAAATCAATCACCAAGATCACAAAGTAGTTCAAGGAAAATGATTGCTGCTGTAACCAAAACTGATCGAGTTTTACTCATTGGTAATGTCTGGAAAAACCACACCCACTGGTGTAGAATAACTCTTAAAACTACATGTAGTCCTTGAATTATGACAGTCATTGGGACCAGAATGCAGTAATTCTGTTACTGAGTTCCACTGGCTTTAAAGTTTGTCACACACGCAATATAGTACTGAGGTGAAATTAATAATAAATTATTCTAAGATCAAGATTCTCATTTTCTCCAAAAGCCTTAAATAGAGATGGTGAAACTCAGAGGGGCAGTCAATTGAGGAGGTTAAGATTTTTAAATAAAACATTTTGGGATAGTTTCTCAAGCTTTAGGAAGCAGAATTACCCACCTGGATTAGGTATCTCTTAATGCACAGAGATCTGCGTCAGCTATTGAAACTTATTTTGTCAGAGGAGCACAGTCTGTTACAATTAAAACTGTTTGCAGCCAGAGTCTGAACACAACTGCTATAAGAGGCTGAGTTAGGAGTATATAACAGTAAGATTGTCTTAGAAAGAATTCAAACAAAATTTTTGAGAAGTGTCCTTCAGATTACCCAAAGGTAGCACTTTTCAAAGGAGTATTTTCAGGAGTAAACCTGAATCTAGTTTCTGGATAAATATCTTTACCTACTGGCTAATATTATACCACAATCCCGGTGAATTGACTAATATTGGTAGACAACTTCAATTTTTCTTGGGAAGCAGTTATCCCAAATTTCCAGTGATGTGACCTTCATATCAAGCTAGATCAGTTAAGGCAAAAGAGCTTAGACATAGAAGGCCAAACAGGACTTGCTGCTTTCTCTTATAACGTAATTGTTAAATTTTACTTCCAGTGTCAACTTTATAGTTACATCAGATTACAATCCCCAAATTCAAGGAAACTTTAGCTTGATTTAATGTTTTCCCCACATGTTTTGGAAAATCTCTTGTGAAACTTGAGACTGCCTCTGTAACTCTGGTGGTACGTACATAAGAACAAAGTGACATTATAGTGACATTCCCCATTAGTTGATTATGCCTTTTACTTTTAACTTTCCAGAGCACTCCAATAATTTTTATTTACATTATTTGGATATGTCTGTCTTTCCAAAAATAAGAAACTTTTGATACATCATGTGTAAGCTTCATCCACAAATGGTTGCCTGTAATCACTAATGTTAGTAGTTAATTTTCCTTTGTTTTACTGAATATGTTTTTAATGGTCAGTGAACAAAATAAAGTTTCTCTCTGTTACAAATTAAAGGGAATGGGCTTGCATGAAACTCTTTAACTAATGATTTTGTCAAAAATAATTACTTCTGTATGAATTTTCAGCCAATAATATTTCCTACATCAGGGGTCCCCAACCACCGGTCCACGGAACAAGTCCTACCGGGCCGCTGGTTTGCTGGGCGCCGCCATCTTTTTTTGATGAAAAAGTGCTTCCGGTGAGCTTTTCCGGGTAGAAAGCTCACCGGAAGCACTTTTTCATCAAAAAAAGATGGCGGCGCCCAGCTGATGCCGGTACCGGGCCGCGGCGCCCAGCTGATGCCGGTACCGGGCCGCGGCATAAAAAAGGTTGGGGATCACTGTCCTACATGATAAAATACCATTGATTAAAAATGTGTTTGTCTTTTGTACTTTAAATATGACAGGATGCAGACACAATTGAATTAATGTATAGTTTACATAATTAATGTATAGGAATACAATAATTTATAGGAACTGGAAAATATGGATACAAATATTTTTCAATTTCCTCAAAAACATTTGGCCAAGATAAATAATCAAATGGGCATTTCAACCAGAGATAGTAACACATAGTGATTTAATTAATTCCTCTAACACAGAAAATATTTGATTAAGATAATGTAATTTTAAACATCCTTTGTAAATCAAATTCATAAGTCAGACAAACTGCACAGTTGTATGTTGTTTGCAAATATAAAGACATATTGGTCTTATGATTACATTAATTGTACCAATGGATAGATTTTGAGTTACTGTTAAAAGCAATGAAAGAATGGGATTTGGACTTTCTGTCTTGAACTTAAAATATTTGAAACTTTTTCCAGTCACAGGAATATACAAAGCGTTTTGCACTTTTCAAATACAGTGGCAAATAACACTGAACAAAACTCAGACATTTGAGGTTAGATTGTTTGAACAAGTGCTGTAGTTGGAATTTTGCATTGAGGCTTGCCATGGGGAAGAGAGAGAAAGAGAGAGGTCCTGAAAACCATCACCACTGTTAAGACTCCTTACAACTTGCCTACTGAGCAAATAGATCAGCAGATGCTGCTGCTAATATGGCTCTGCACTACATCTACAACATCTTGAATCTCCAAAGACCTATGCAAGGGCACTCTTCGTAGACTTCAACTCAGCATTCAATACCATCATTCCAGATATTCTTCTAACTAAACTAAATCAGCTAGCTGTGCCTGACCACATGGATGGATCATAAGCTTTCTAACAGATAGAAAACAGCAGCTAAAGCTAGGCAAAAATCACATCAGATATCTGTACAATTAGCACAGTTTCCCCGGGGGGGGGGCTGTGTGGTCTCTTCACTTCTCTCTTTATAGCAATGACTGTATCTCAACAGATCCCTCTGTTAACGTACTGAAGTTTGCAGATGGTACAATAGTGATTGGTCTCATTCTCATCAATGCTGCTACGAGAGTCCAGGAATAGGAATGAGTTAAGGTCCTCCATCTGATGTCATCAAACTGAGTCTGCCACTATAAAAACGCCAGCCCCTGGCTGGCCCGCCCATCTTTTGGCTCAGCTTCTTGTCTAAGAGTTAGTCTCTGGAAGGATTGCTTTAACAGCTGAGAGAAAGTTTGAAAAGTAAAATACCAGCATAGGAGTTGCTGCAAAGAGATCGGGGATCCGTTCTCCTGCAGCGTCGAGGCTTCGGCGCTGCCTCATGAAGGGCTGCAGACCCAGAGAGCCTTCTTAAAAGCCTTCCACGCAGCTCCAGCGATCACACAGATCACCGCTGCAGCCGCCACCCAAACCGCTCCACAGCTGGCTTCGGAGCTTCATTCTACCGCTTCTCAGCTGTTTCGCTGCAATTTGATCGCTCGGGGCCTGGTAAGAGCCTATTGAGTGAAGGAGGTAACGAAGCCATTCCGAAGTTCCTCCACGTGGCTGGTGGCCATTTTGAATCGACTGGCGGCTATTTTGTTGGGGGGAAACGCTTTCTCAGGGCCTCACAATTTTTAACTTGCTTGGCTCATTGCATTCAGCAGCACCTCACAGGGGAAGCTTGCAGCACCCTTGGTCTGTGCTGTTTGCAATATGGAAAGGGAAGTGCCCCAGCCTACTACCAAAGAATTGGAACAGCCCCAAGAGGCACTAGCCCCTTCGAGAAAGAGAAAAAGACAGAGAGCTCCTTCTACCAACAGAGAAGTTGCTGCAAAGATCAAAGCCAGAGCCCTAGCTCCCCGAAAGTGTTCAAAAGCTGAGCATAGGGCTGAGAGGAGAAGGCATGTTGCCCTTGAAAAACAGTTTGAGAAAAGGTTAGCACAAATGCAAGGCCAGATCAATCAAGTTGCTCACTCTGGGGAGGTGCATATTAGCCCTGAGATTCCTTCTAAGGGAGGGGAATCTGCTTCCAGTCACATGTTAGCATGGTTCCCCTGAGAGAATGGAGGAAGAACAATTTCCCCAGGATTTAAGCTGGTCAGGGCCTTCCTTTACACAGGCTACATGGGGACCTGGCCCTTCCTTCCTGGGTGGTCAAGGGGTTCTGGGTGGATTCAGGCCTAGGCCTGAAGCAACATACACCCCCACTGCTGCAGGCCTGTGCTTGGAGGAGAACAGGCCTGAAGATCTCAGGGAAGTGGTCACAGTAGCTATTAGACAGGGCCTAGCAGAAGGATACAAACATTTCCTTCATCCTCAAGGAGGGGACCCAGCCTTGGTAACCCATGGGTTTCCACAAGGGATCCCCCAGTATCAAAAGGGTGTGCCTAGACATTGCTTCTCCTCTCAGCCCACCCACTCGGAGTGGAGGGAGGAAAAGGAGGATACTTATTCCAAATCCTCTGACCATAGCCATTCTGGTCACTCGGAAGTAGAGGAAGGGGAGCTTATAGATCCTAATATGTCTGAGGAGGAGGACCTCAGAATTGATCAGCCTCCTGTTGCGGGAGTGTTTAAATCTTCATTATTCAAGCCCTTGTTACCCAAGGCCTTGGTCACTGTGCAACTCACTCCTGAGGAGGTGGCCCCTGAACCACAAACATCCATTTCTGCCCACTCCAATTCCTGGTTTTCCAAGCCAGTGGTGCAGACGGAGGTTCTCACCTTCCCCTTTCTCTTTCTTGATTTAGTAAAGGAACAATGCACTCCGCAGGGGCGGGACCTCGCCCGTCTGCTCATGACAGATGATTCTACAATGTAGAATGTCCCTGGCCAATGCCCTGTTGTGCCATCGGTAGATGCTCCAGTGGTGGCTTCATTCTCCTCTGGTAGCAGACAGACATGATATTCTTCCGATTAAAATCGGAATTCCGATTTTTTTGGGAATCGCCGTGAGCGGAGCCCGGGCGGGCGGGCGGTGCGTGCGGTGGCCGGTGCGAGCGGAGCCCGGGCGGGCGGTGCGAGTGGAGCCCGGGCGGGCGGGCGGTGCGAGCGGCGGGCGGTGCGAGCGGAGGCCGCTGAGCGGCAGGAAAAGGGAGCTGGGCAGCGATTTCTTGGCGCGCGGTGGGGGGTCTCTTTTGGCCGGCCCCGATTTTTTTTTTCAGAGGGGAATATCATGCCTGTAGCAGAGGACAGGCGATCCGAGCAAACTGAAACGCACGTACCAGGCTGCAGCTTGGGCAATTAGAGCATCCACAGCAGCCTCGTTTTTTATGAGATCCTCTTTGTGCTGGCTCCACCAGCTTCAGGAAAGGCTTCCAACCACCAACTTCAGGGCACACCAGGACATCAACAAAATAATCGCAGCAGCAGTGTTTACAGCAGACACCACCCTGAACTCGGCCAAATTCGCTTCCAGGGCCATGGCTTCTTCTGTGACGGCCAGATGACTGATTTGGCTGCGCAACTGGCAGTCCAACTCTCGCCGAAAATGGAAGTTGGCATCGGCTCCATGTGCAGGTGAGAAGCTGTTTGGTGACGCCCTTGACCCTTATTTGACGGAAACCAAGGACAAGAGGAAGGTTCTCTCCTTGGCGGGGAAGAAGTCCCAAGTATTGTTCTGGGCCTTAACTATTGCCCCTCGTCCTTCAGATCCGATACCAGCCCTCGATTCTCCAGAGGTCCTTCCCTGCTCATCAGGAACAGCGGCCTGACACTTTTGGCAGGCAGCAACAGGCCTCTGGTAAACAGCCCTTTTGAGGGGGAGGAGGTCGTTCGTTTAGACACTCAAAGTGAATGCATCTCCCCCCATTGGAAGGCCGTTTGGCTTTCTTCACCTCCAGATGGGAGGAATCTACATCTGACGCCTGGGTTCATGAGACGGTGAGGTACAGCCTCCAACTGGAGTTTCTCTCCCCACCTCCACAATGGTTTGTCCACTGCTCCACGTCAAGGGACAGCTCTAGACCGGCTCTTATGGAACTGCCACCCAACTTCTGGTCGACATACGAGCTATTCAACTGGTTCCTGAGGATCAACGAGGGCAAGGCTTCTATTCTCACCTCTTCGTGATTCCAAAGGCATCTGGGGGGTGGCGAGCTATATTGGATCTGAAATTATTAAACAAATATATCCCATACAGGTTTAAGATGCAGACTTTGCATTCTATCCTTGAGAGCGTTCGAGAGGGTGACCTCCTCTCCTCTATAGACCTCATAGAGGCTTACCTCCATATCCTTATTTGGCCCCATCACCGCCAGTTTCTACGTTTTTGTTATCAGAACGCCCAATACCAGTACCAGGCTCAACCCTTTGGTCTCTCATTGGCTTCATGGGTCTTCACGAAGGTCTTGGCAGCCTTGGCAGCTTTGCTTCTCACCATTCCAGTGAAGGTCCTATGCTACCTGGACGACATTCTCATCCTGTCGCAGTTGCTCCACTTGGCCCATCGCGACCTTCACATCACATCGCAGACTCTACGAGACCACGGGTTTTCAATCAACATCAGGAAAAGTCACCTTTCCCCGACATCCAGGTTGTTCCACCTTGGGGCGATTATAGATACATCACTCAGCGAAGGAGAGAGAAAAGGGAAAGGATTTGGTTTTTTTTCTTCTCTCCTTTTCCCTATACGGACAGCTAAGAGATCTAAATAAGAAATTGAAAAAAAAAAATCCACTTTGACATAAATAGGCATTTAAGCTGAAAATAAAATGTCAAAGGGATAATAAAGATTTCTGGATACTTAAAACCTTTTAAAAGCAGGAAAGGAGAGAAAAAGAATAAAAGGGCAGGATCTGGAAAAAAGGGAGGAGACTGCCTGGAATTAAAAGGAATTTACAGTAAAACCTCAACAAGACTTCTAAAAGATACATTTTAACTCAAACTTGGCTACAAAATAGTAGAACCCCAGGAAGAGAAAGTGGAAAAAAAGAAGCATGAAGAAACAGCTTGGGAGTATTTGGATTATTTGGTGATATCTGGATTTTTGGTTATTGCATTTCAATGACTAAAATCAATCAGGTGGTTGTTTAAAAGTGTTTTAAAATGGCACTACTTTTAGATGAACTGAAAATGGAACTTAAAAAGTACAAAAGATGCACAAGAAGGGAGAGGTTCTTTTGGCTTCGTATTTCAATTCTTAGAAATGGAGATCTCGAACTATGAGAAACAACAAGAAATGCCTGCAGAACAAGAAGACTGGGACAAAGAAGAAGCCATCTTTAATGAACAAGTAATTTTATGTGGGGGGAAAAAGGAAAGGGGGGCAAGAGAATGAAAAGTTTAAGATTTGAAAAAACAACAAAGAAAAGGAATAATAACTTGAAAACTAAGTATAATATTAGAAAGCAACAGGAGAGAGGAACACAGAAGAGAGAATTAGAATTAGAGAGACAAGGGGGTAAAACGGGGAGGGAGAAGAAGAGAGGGAAGAAGGAAAGGAAAAGAAGTTATAAAGGACAGAAACAAGATTTGGAGAAACAGGGCCTATGTAGAGATAATGGGTGAAAATTTAATTGAAAAAGGGATTCTGCAAAGGTACATAAGATAGTATTGTTATATTAGAAATAGAAATAATTTTAGAAAATATGAAACAATATATGATTAAAATGATGGATAAAATAGTTATTGTAGCCCAGTGAAATGTTTGTTAATAAATAAATGAAATAAAATGAATGAGAGAATTGAATTAGGAAAGGATGGGAACATTTTAATTATTTAATGTTTTATAAAATATAAGGGAAGAGAAATAGGGGGGAAAAATTAATTACGGAAAGCTTATGTTCCCAAGGAAGTATGATATTTAATTGAAAAGTAATGTTAAAGATGTTAAGACTTTAATGAATATTAATGATAGAATTGAATTGGAATGGAATGAGTGTTTTAATTACATATATTTATAATCACTTTTTAAGAATATAGTGTGTATTTTAAGAATGTACCAAGCAGAATTCAATTGGAAGTTATGTATTATATTGAATGTTACAACCTCAAGGTATATATTGAAGCTTAAATTAAGAGTTGAATAGATAAAATTAAAAGATATAAAGGTGTCATACTCCAATTAGTAACTACAGGAGAAAATTTGTTTAATGAGAAAAGAAAATATGAAATTGAAACAGGACAGACAAAAGTATAAATATAATGATTTGAATTGATATGAGATAATTAAAATAAAATTGAGAAAATTAAGAGAGGAGAAAAACTATGTAGAAAATGTAAAACAGTAATAAGATATGGAATAGAACGTAAAAGTGAGCATGAAATTGAGTTTGTGTCTGTATGAAGAAGTGTAACCCGGGACCATGCTATTTTCAAAAAAAGATGTTTTATATGTTTGTTTGTTTTTTGCGAAAACCCAAATAAAATTTAAGAAAAAAAAGTGGTTTAACTCGATGTATTTCTGGTTCCTGCAGCACCATCCATAATGCTCACAATGAATAAAGACTCTTGTAGCCCAGCTAATGTATGCAAAATGGCCATGGACTAATCATAGCATCACCTAAACTGAAGTGGGATTTAGCTGCTACCACTTCTTTGCAACCTTTCTTCCACTCTCAGCCCCATTCCTGTGACCCGCTTTCCTTGACACTTGGCAATCAATAAAATTGATTGTGTAGTTCAGTGGTTTGCACACATTTATTGCTAATGTGTTGAGTTTGTACTTGCAAAGACTTCTGTATAATGTTGTTTTGGGCAGGTTGATAATTCTGAGATGAGCCTTCTGTTGCTCTTCAGTTCTGATGCTAAGATTGCAGAGTGCATTTAAAACTGCAAAGTCCATAAGTTGGCTTGGGTTGTTTGATGAACTTTGGGTTGTAAATGCACTTTAGACATTCTCTTGTGCCATATTGATGCTTAGATTCCATGGTATATCTAAAATGTCAAGACTGCATTCTGGTGAACTGTGGATATACCTCATTCTGTTAACTTCCACTGAGTCATCTCTGGGGGTGGGGACAGGATGAGTGGGAGCTTCCATGATATTTGTCCTGTTCAAAGCTTACATGCAGACTTTGGTCTCATACTGCATGATCATGTTCAATTAACTTATTATAAGAGTTATAATTAAGCAACATGCAGACAGCACTTGGCTTAAAAAATATGTTTAAAATTATTTGAAGACAAAACAACAGCAAACACAAATGAAATGGAAACAGTACATTAAATTTGTGTCTACTGCTAATTGACTACTGGCTTAATTAGCTGGCTTCTGTGAGTTAACTGCTGGCTAAAGAATGTTGATGAGACAGTCTGCTTTCTTTGTTTAGCTTAGTACATTGGCTGAAAACCTCCCCCCAAAAATATTTTAAAAAATTAAACCCTGTTTTCTTTACTGAGAATCTGGAGGTGTTTTCTGATAGTAATTTTTAACGTAATATGATGGGGTGAGTTACCCAATTAATTGGTTGATGATGATCATTGTAGCAATCTTTCTGAAAGCTGGCTTCATGAACTGCTATCAAATCCAAATCTTGTTGACCTGTGCTGCAAAGTGAATGAGCAAAAGGCTTGTTCCAAGTTTAATTTATTAATTTATTTAAAAGACATATGGTCAGCAACAATTCTGGGTGGCTCACAAAGCCAAACTGTCATTAAAAATAAGAAAAGCAATACTCAGAACATGGTATCACAACCTTGTTTCTCCAGTGCAGCCAACACCATCGTCTTCAGGCTCTAGCCTCTCCCTATTCTGGTGGTTGGGAGAAGAGCCAAACATATAAACTTCCAAAAGGCTGAAAGAGTCGAAGTCTGCTAGATCTCAAGGAGAAGGGTGTGGTCTTTGGTATTCTCTGAGGTTGGTGGTTTTCTTGCAAGACATGTCTTGCAGTGCTGATGATGTTACTTAGTTTGCTAGCGAAATGTCTATAGGAAAACTACCAACCTCAGAGAGCACCAAGGACCCCATAGCTGAACCCTGAGCTACAAAATACTATCTTCTAAAGAGAAGGGTGTTCCACAAAGTAGAGGCTGCAACAGAAAATGTACACTTCTAACATCTATTAGATGGCAACATTTCAGGGCAGAGATCAGGAATGTACCTACTCTATCTGAACTGGTGGTGAAAGAGGCAGATACCCTCAGGGAAGAGTGGTTCCACCAAAAACCTGGCCCTATATCATGTCGGACTTCGAAAGTGATAAGCATCACGAATTGCTTTTCTAGTTCTCTTCTATGTGGAACATTTCAAGTCTTGTTGAGGTTTTTTCACGTTTGAAAACATTTTTTTTTGTTTTTTGGGCACACCTCAGGATGAATGAAGTGTGATTAGAAGGATTAGCAGACTTTATGAAACAAGTAAATTACAATGTTACTAGGTATCCTTGGCTAAACCTATTTTGCCTCACAAAATCTTGAAAATAAAATTTTGTGTGTGTGTGTGTGTGCGCGCACATGCACAGGGGAAAAAGAAAATTACAATATCGTGCTGCATATGATTAAGAATGAAATACTATGGTTTCTTTCTTCCTTCATTTTGTGTTGTATCTATTTAAATAGTAAACAGAAAACAAGGACTATATTGGATTATTTTATATTGAAGATCCAAATGTTCTATCTATCTATCTATCTATCTATCTATCTATCTATCTATCTATCTATCTATCTATCTATCTATCTATCTATCTATCTATCTAACTAACTAACTAACTAACTAACTAACTAACTAGAATAATAGGACTATGCATGCTTTGAAAATGGTTAGGAAGAAGTGCTTTATACTTCAGGTAAGCACAGCATCTTCATGTTATTTATCAAAATAGCCTGGAAGCTTCTTCATGAGGCAATGCTATAAAATGTGTGTGTGTGTGTGTGTGTGTTTGTGTAAGAACTGATTATTTCACCCTTCTAACTCAGGGTCTTTAACTGCTACACCAAGCTGGCTCTTTAAAATGAGTAGACCTATTGATAAAGATAGGAATGGATTGTTAAGGGAAGAAGTATGCATCTTAATCCTGGAAAAGTAGATAGCATGAGAAAGAGGTTCCAAACAACCCTGCCTTAATTCTGTTTGGCATAAGATGGAATAGACAGAAACTCTGGAATCTTTTATAATTCTGTTACTATGATGCCCTCCAGTAATAAGTACTGTTCCTGAAATCCTTGGGTTTTCTGACCTGTTGTACCTTGATGGATGATTTCAATCTTGTTCTCTAGCAGTTCTTCCAAAGAAGCAGGCCCTGCCCTCATAAACAATTAAATACAGGAATAAAGATATTTTTGGAGCCTCTTAAAGGAGTTATAGGGAACAGAGCAACAAATAAACAAAACTCCCCAAGAAAATGTATCAGGGTATAATGGCAACTGGGCATAAACAGGTTTTCAATCTCAAAGCAAAACCAGAGTCTAAGGTTGAAGGCTTCCCTTCAGAATTTGTGAATACTCCGTCACTAGAACTTTTAAAGAAGAGATAGGACAACAATTTGTCTGGAATGATATAGGGTCTCCTGCTTGGGCATGGGGTTAGACTAGAAGAACGGTCGCCAACCGGTATGGGCCGCAGAGAAATCTCACCCCCAGAGCACCCCCCCAAAACAATTAATCCAGGCTGCGCAGAAACACAAGGCTGCGCCACCCACATGGCCCACAGGAACCCTCCCCGCCCACTCCTTACCTGGCAAACTTGCCTGCTAAGTTGCTATTTTTCCTTTTTTTGTTTTCCGACCATCAGCTGTTCTGCTGTGTCGGGAGATTTAGATTAGCTAGAAAGCAGGAAATGGTTGGATTTCTTGCTTTCTAGCTAGTCTTTAGATTTTCGGCTCTGCTTTTAAGCACAGCCGAACCTCCCTTAGGACTGAAGGTTCTATTATTCAGTGCAGACTCACGGCAAGCAAATTTTATGTGACAGACTGAGCTAGCCGATGGCAGATAGAAAGATCACTGAATGATTCTGTGAGCAACTCAATCTGCCTGCCTGCTTTGCCTGATTTTGGGTAAAAGTTGCTCTTTTGTAACAAAAAAATTCAATATTTATATAAATATTTATAATATTTACATACAAGCCATGCCCAGCCAGTCACATGACCACCAAGCCACACCCACAAATTAGGCCATGCCCATAGAACTGGTTAGTGGTCCCTGGGATTTAAAATTATGAGTTTGGTGGTCCCTGAGGTCCAAAAGATTGGCGACCCCTGGACTAGAAGATTTTCAAGGTCCCTTTCAACTCCGCTATTCTGTCTTCTGTAAATCAATTTTGGTTCAACATGATTACTCTTATCACATGAATCAACTTTAAAAAAATGAATTTTGGCTTTGTGGAAAGTCTATATAATGAATGTTAAGATTTAATATGTACTTTAATATGTACTTTATTAATTAATTATGTCATCTTCCAGACTGCCAGTGGTAATGTGGAAGCAAAAGTAGTATGCTTTTACAGACGACGAGACATCTCCAATAGCCTCATTATGCTTGCAGACAAACATGCAAGTAAGTTGTTTTTTATTTTATTTAGAAACAAATAACATGAATTATGCATTCTTAAAATAACATTTTGTGTCTGTCTGTATGCACTCATTAGACTCGGTATGTGAAACTGAATATACATGCAATTTATTAATACTCCATTACCCTTGGTGGGATGTGCATTCAGAATTTCATGCCGGTCTGCATTTTCATAAAAGTAATCAAATATATCTTTACAAGCAATTAGAGTTGGAACTAAGGGCTGATAAATTTGCTGTTTGATTCCCCCCCACTTTTTTTAACTACAGCATGATTTATCTAGATAATTTAGTGCAGAAGTATTTTTTCTGTATTTATTCATATTGTTAACAGTTCAGTAGAAGAGCGAAATAATTCAGCACGTTTTTCATGGTTTCTTTTGGTTCAAATCCTGAAAGATTAACGTCTTGACTTTTAAATTTAGTTAACTTAAATTTTCCTTCATGAATTTTTTTTATTCTTAATTTGTGTTCCATACATCTGTGATTTCTTCACTTAAAATGTGTCCCCAAAGTTGGGATGCAATAGAGGGGATTTCTAGGGAAAATATAATCAAGATTAGATAAGCCTCTGCAAAATTTTGAACAATTCCCTTTTTTCCAGTATGCCCCTGCCATATTATATCTGACATACATTAGGAGGTTGCGATGGTGCTAGTAGGAATAAAGCAGGTGATTGCTAAAGGTGGAGAGCATAAGAAACTATAGGCAGTTTCATACCTTACTTCAATTTATTCCAATGTTTTAGTTATGGTGAGTTGGGGGGGTTATACAGGTTAGATATCATGCTGTCCTTTGGTTGATGCTATTTAACATAATTTTTATTTTACATTGTGCAGCCACTCAGAATTGTTTTGAAGGTGGGCAGCCTAGAAACTGAATAATTAAATAAACAATTGATTAGATAGAGTTCCATGTGAACTGTGTAGTCACTTTTCTGAAATAATTGTTGCTTATGATTTATTTATTAGTTACATTTGCTTTTATGGCATTGCAGTCATTATGAATCTTAAGCCGCTCATAAGCAAGAGTGACAGTGCAATATTCATAGTTTAATTAAAAATCAAAATCATTTAAACATGTCCCAACATAATAACAATTCATCATATCAGCAGCATAAAAGATACCACCATAAACCTTTACAATAGTCTCATATCTCCAGTATCTTTATTATTAATGACTCAGTCCCTGACTGCTTTTTGAAATACCACATCTTTTAACAGCTTTCAGAATTCCAGGAGTAAAATTGTGATGTAGAAAATATTTGCCTGCAGGCCTTGTCTTGCTGTGGCAGGATTGTCAGCAAGCACTTTCTGCAGGCAAGTAGGTTCTATTTGGTGTAAGTAGTTACATAGATAAAAAGACCTCAAACTACAGATGGCTTTAAAGTTATAACTAAAACCTTGAATTGCACCTAGGAACAAATTGAAGTAGTGCAGCTCATAAAACACCAAGGCATAGGATTCTTGCTATCAGTACATGGATTACTACTGTTAGTATGTGGATTGTTTTACAATATTGTTTCCTCAAGTGGTAGTAATCTTAAAAACGTGTTTGTTGGATGCCATGCCATGTTTTCCCCTGGAGTCCACTGTTCAAAACAAATATAATAATGAGTACCTTTTATCTGCATAACAGCCATTTCTCTTATTGATAATGACTTTATGCACTTAGAGTTTGACTCTTACATATATGCAGGGGTGGGCTGGTACCAATTGTTAATTTGATGACCAGTTTGGCGAACCGACAAATCCCAACCCTGGCTGGCCCCGCCCACCCCTCCCCTCCCCGGAGTTCCCACGTGGCCCATTTTGGATCGCAGGTAAGTGCAGGGCCCATGCAGAAGCTTGGGGAGGGCAAAAAATGGGCCTCCCAGGAGTTCAGGAAGCCATTTCCGGCTTCCAGACAACCTCTAGAACCTGGGGAGGGCGAAAACGGCCTTCCCCCACAGCCTATTTTTGCTCCCAGGGTGGTACAGGAGGCTGACTTGGCCACGCCCATCATGGCCATGCCCATCCAGCAACCAGGCAGAGAACCGGTAGTTAAATTATTTGAAGCCCATCCCTGCATATGTGTCTCATTAACCAGATCAATGTCAAAAATATCAAACTATTGCCCAAAACTACTACTTATCATAAGTATGCAGTGGGCAGTCTTTAGTGAAATTTTGTGACATTATAATAAATAAAGTGTAGTTGTTATGTTGTAAATATTATTCTTATACACTTTTATTCTGCTTGTTCTTTTAACTCTGTTTAAATTATATTTTTATACTTCATTAAAATAGTGCTTCTAATAGTGAAGAAAAATGAAGTGACCTAAAATGTAAAAATTATAATCTTAAAACTTTTATAAACTAAAATATTTAAAAACATAAAGAGTTAAATTATTAAAACCTATCTTGGCAGGGTTACGATTTTTGAATGTTTCAGAACACTCAGAAATGCTCTGAATTTATCATATCTGTATATATAATGAGTGAAAATATGGAAGACATATACATTCTTAGAACAGTGCACAACTATATAGGATTGAACATTGCTAATGTAGGTATCTTTCTTCATTGTGTCTGTCTAAAGCAGGGGTGGGCAAACTACGGCCCGCGGGCCACATCCGGCCCGTTGGTCTGTCCAATGCGGCCCGCCCCTGAAAAAAAATTACTGCCATTGGTCTGTCCAATCCGGCCCGCCCCTGAAAAAAAATCGCTGGGCGTGGCATATTGCCCTGTGCCGCGTGGCCCCCAAAGCTGCAAAACAGTGCGGAGCGATCTAGGGGTAGGAAAGAAAAGAAATTTGCAAAGACCTCGGCTGGGAGTTCGAAATCACCTTTGAGTGCGACCTCTCCGAAGGTGAATCCCCGCCGATCCCCCTTTTTTTTCCGGGGCTTCCAGGCTTAAACTTTGCAAAGGCAAAGCTTGCAGGCTGGAGCGTCTTCCCGCCAAGGAGCGGGAAGGGTTCCACCCGGCGGGCGGGGCGGGCTGCTTGGAGCCACCTAAAGCTAGGCCGCTGCTGGTGGAGCCTTGCCCTGCCTTGGTGCCCTGTTTCCCGGCTCGGCGGTCCTGCTCAGGCGGCACTTTAAAAGCCTGCTCCCAGCACCCGAGCAACTTCCCAGCAACTTTCTGCTTCGTTTTAACTCGCGGGCACTCGCGCCTGGCCCCGAGCCGCGTGGCGGAGGGGAAGCCCGGCGGGCGGGCGGGTAGGCGGGCTGCTTGGAGGAGGCAACCCGGCGGCGCTCTGGGCTTCCCCTCCGCCGTGCGGCTTGGGGACAGGCACGAGCACCCGCGAGTTAAAACGAAGGGGAAAGTTGCTGGGAAGTTGCTCGGTTTTCCGGGCTTCCAGGGCTTTGCAAAGGCAAAGTTTGCAGGCTGGAGCGTCTTCCCGCCGAGGAGCGGGAAGGGTTCCGCCCGGCAGGCGGGGCGGGCTGCTTGGAGCGGGCTGCCATGCGGTTCGGGGCGAGGCGCGAGCGCCCGCAAGTTAAAATGAAGCCGAAAGTTGCTGGGAAGTTGCTTGGGTTTCCGGGGCTTCCAGGGCTTTGCAAAGGCAAAGTTTGCAGGCTGGAGCGTCTTCCCGCTGAGGAGCGGGAAGGGTTCCGCCCGGTGGGCGGGTGGGCTGCTTAAACTTTGCTCGGGCGGCACTTTAAAAGCCTGCTCCCAGCACCCGAGCAACTTCCCAGCAACTTTTAACTTGCGGGCCTCGCCCCGAGCCGCACGGCAGCCCGCTCCAAGCAGCCCGCCCCGCCCGCCGGGGGGAACCCTTCCCGCTCCTCGGCGGGAAGACGCTCCCGCCTGCAAACTTTGCCTTTGCAAAGCCCTGGAAGCCCCGGAAACCCGAGCAACTTCCCAGCAACTTTCGGCTTCCTTTTAACTCGCGGGCGCTTGCACCTGGCCCCAAGCCGTGTGGCGGAGGGGAAGTTGCTTGGGTTTCCGGGGCTTCCAGGCTTAAACTTTGCAAAGGCAAAGTTTGCAGGCTGGAGCGTCTTCCCGCCTGAGGAGCAGGAAGGGTTCCGCCCGGCGGGTGGGCGGGCTGCTTAAACTTTGCTCGGGCGGCACTTTAAAAGCCTGCTCCCAGCACCCGAGCAACTTCCCAGCAACTTTTGGCTTCCTTTTAACTCGCGGGCGCTCGTGCCTGGCCCCGAGCCGCGCGGCAGACGGGAAGCCCGGTGCGCGGGCAGGCTGCTTGGAGGAGGCGACCCGGCGGTGCTCCGGCAGCAGCAACAGGCAGTTTCGCCTGGGCTCCGCTCAGGTGTCCGGCTGGGGCTCTCAGGAGTTGCTACCACCGGCGCAGCCCCGTGCGGCTCCAGTCCCGCGTTGCCTTGGGAAGGAAAAGGCAAAACCAGGAGCCGCTGAGCCTGAGCCTCCGGTGCCGCTGCTCCGTTGCAAAGCACCGCCGCGGCTCTTCCTTTTTGCCTTTCCCTTCCCGAGGCAACGCGGGACTGGAGCCGCCGGCGGTAGCAACTCCTGACTCAGGGGGCCTCCGAGGGGAGGAGAAGGAGGAGAAGAGGGGGGAAGGGGGCGATTCCCAAAAAATCTTGTGCTGACCCGGCCCGTCTGTCAAATTTTAAAAGTCAATGCGGCCCCCTAGCCAAAAAGTTTGCCCACCCCTGGTCTAAAGTGTTCTGGTGGCTTATAAAGAATGCTTGAATAAACATTGCTTTCCACCATAAAGACTTTTGACTTCAGCTCCTTACCTGATATTTTAAGCTCGGTTTAAGAAATTAAGTAATGCAGAAAAGCGTATTGTTAGGGCATAAGCATTCTTGCTCTTGTTCTTGTTTAATATCAATCCACCCAAGTAACTGCTGAAGCAGAATTTGAACCTATATATCTAGAACTTGAATAATTTTTTCTCTAATACAAGAGAATATTTGTTGCTCAGGACTGAAATAAGGGATCCCTGAGCTTGCATCATCATCATCGTTAGGATAATGAAACATCTGCAAGAAAACAAGCTCAGTGAGCACCAACAACCCCTCTAATTTCTGTTCCTCCTCCTCCTGTCTTTGCAGTGCAAAAAGTAATTTTATGGAATTGAGTGCTTGTTTGCAGTTACAATATTTGATTTAGATAGGTCAGAAACAAAGTTTGGAGACTAGTTCTTTTTAAAATTTATTTATTGGTAATGCCTGGCTCACCACTCTCATGTTTTTCACTTATTTCTCTCTTATTTTTAATGTTGATTGTAATGCTAGTATTAGGTAATGAGGGCTGAATCAAAGTATAAAAGTGTCATGCCGAAGTATTTAATTCAAAATGAGTTGGACAACAGATTCCGTGTTCTACAAATATCTGGGGCATATGCTTAAACTTTGGAGGTGAGGGTGAGTTAGTTAACATAACGTAACTCCATTTTCTTTGGAGTTTTTTTTTTTACAAACTCCTTGAAAAGTTTCTAATTTTATTTGCCTAAATGGTATATATCAGACATTTTATGGCCCACAGGCAGCATCCTGCCTTTCGGTTATCCTTATCTGGCTTGCGGCATTGTCAAGAGGGGGCAAAACATCAGCAGGGTATTGGCAGAAGGTGAGGCATCACCAGAGGCAGGGAATTGGCCTAGTCCCAGTTTCGCATGTAGACTCTTGGAAAAATTGATTTCTCACCCCTGCTGTGCATAGTCACTTTCCTAGTATAAGCTACACTATAAAATTGGCTTCTTCTGATTCTAATTGGTGAAAAATCTCAGTTATTTTGCTGTCAAGAATTTATAACAAAGTGGGAATACTAGGAAAAGTGAAATATTAAAACTTAATTTGCCTTTACTTCTTTTTACCAAATTCTGTATTTCATTATGCTCAATTTACAGTATTCTTTGGTTTTTGTAAATATTGAAAATGAGCTGGAAAGTTTCATAGAGGACAGAAACCTTCCTGAAAAATGGTTCTAAAGATAATACCAGGCCTCTCTTTTCTTCTTTTGTGTAGAAGAAGTTGAGGAAGAATCTGAAATTCCCAAAGAAATAGATCTGACTGATAAACAGAAACACCAATTGAAGCACAGAGAATTATTTCTCTCTCGTCAGTATGAGTCCCTCCCTGCAACACACATTCGGTAAGAAGCTGTTGAGAATACTGTTCTAGTCATGGATTTCTGTGTTGCTGCAAGCTAAATGATCAGAATAAGAGGTTTTCTTGTTTTCATGGGATTCAGTAGTGCCACAGTAGAATTTGAATTTGTAAAATTAGAAAAACGATGCAAATGTTCTTATGTCATCTCACAGAATTAGTTTGCATTTTATTTTATTATTTCATTTCATTGTTTCAATGTTTTCTTTCATCATAAGCACATCCCTGTAATTTGCATTATAGGACAAATCAACAAAGGTCTGAAAACGTAAGTTACTAAATAGAATATGTAGATACGAACATGCAGTTTAAAAAATATCCAACTTGGTCAGGGATGAATCTTGGAGGGATGAACCAGCAAGATGAACACACAAATGGGAAAAATTAGATGAGAAGAAACTATTCTGAAGATTGTTCACTGGCTTCAGGTGAAAAGCTTTCATTATGTGGCAGGCAATATGTGGAAATGTATCCCCTAATCCAGAGGTCTCCAAACTGGCTGGAGAATTCTGGGAGTTGAAGTCCACAAATCTTAAAGTTGTAAGTTTGGGGACTCCTACCCTAACCTGTTATATCTGCCTGACCATTGTTCCCAACTCCCATTTTTTCTGTTTCTAGCCACCCTAGAAGTAGTGGCAGATTACTGAATCTAGATAACATTTGAATTCTTTGAGGAATTACAGAAATTAAAGGATGAATAAACCTACCCCTCTTCTCCCTTAGTAGGTTTTTGACAGAAAGCAGATGAACAAATTCACATATAGTAGGAATTCAGGGGATGGAAAAATAAATAAGGAAAGCCTTTTCAGATCACTATTAAGTTCCCTTGGATATCTGGCAATCTTAATCCATGCAGAAAATAAGTAATGTTTTACCAATATTATTTATCTATCTATTTTGATTGATTTTTCCTTTGCAGTGTGAAGTGCTCAGTAATATAATATTAATAATAAATATCTTTTAATGAGTGATTATTTTTGCAATTATTAGACTATTGTAAATATAATTATTGTGAGAAAAATGGAAGACAGATTATTTACTGCCTTGATTTGTGTATAAAAGATGAGAAAAATCTAATACACGTAAGTTAATATTAAGATTTCTAATGAAAGTACTGTTTTTACAGCAGCTATCATATTCTGCATGTGTGACATATCACTATATAATAAAAACTAGTGTAATTTCTATGGTTATTTTGGCTTTACCTTTTTTCTTTGTTTCTTTAACTATCATTCTTTAAAATGCAAATAATAGTTACTAGAGATTGATGTGTTCTGAAGGATGTTGCATTTGTTGCTTATCTTGTGCATTTGCCTCCTCAAGTGTCATTTTGTTTTGACTGTTATTCATTTACTGTTGAAATGAAATTGTGATACATGATTTGCAAAGAGGTGCAATAACCCTGCCATGAAATATGATCATCTACATATTTTTAGACATTCCCACTGTTTTTTCCAGATGTTTTCTCTGCTTTGGCAAAGTTTAAGTTTATTTAGCATTTAAAGTAATGTTTTGTAATTAATTGTGAAAGGCATGTAAAATTTATGTAATGTGAAAAAAGTGAAATTAAAATAAATAACTAAAATCTGATATATTACAGTGAGATTTGTGATAAGTAAAAAAGTTGGAATTAGGATTACTAGACAATTTTATTTACGTATCACAAATGCTTTCATATCACTTGAGTCTCCAGACTCCAAATGCAAGTAAAGAATTAGAATGCAATAGAAGAGAATATATGTAGCTCAGGATTAAACTGTGGAGTCCTTGGTGCTCTTTGATCTTGCTTGTTTGCTTGCTTGTAGATATTTCATTACCTAACTAATCCATCATCAATAAGTGCAGGCTTTGCTACCTGTTTATGTACAATAGCTTGCCCTGTTTTGGTTAGGATGTGGTATTTTCAATGGGAGTTCCTAGATTAGGAAAATGAAATAATTAGGCAAACAACCAAGCTGTGGATGGGATGGAATGGGATGGATGGAAAGAAGGCAGGCAAGAAGGCTTCTCATGCTTCCTGCTGATTTCCTATAAGGAAACTCAGTGGGGAAACCAGCAGAAATTTGGAAGTTGCTTCCACTTCCACTGTTTCTCTTTTTTAGGTAAGGAAATATCCCTGAAATGATGACACAACAGTACATGGGTTATCTAGTACCTAAAATAAAGTTAATAAAATATATATCTCAATTAAATCCTCTATTTAACAAACTAATGCAGGGAAGGAATGCCTATATTACTACCAAATTTTGGTTAACTTTTATTAAATGTTTGTTGCATTTGTTAGAGCCAGCAGCAAGCTAGAAACGAGGAGATTGCGAGTTCTAGTTCCGCTCTCTTAGATCACCTCACTCACAGGGTTATTGTTGTGGGGAAAAGAAGGAGGAATGCGTATTAGGTATGCCACCTTAAGTTATTTATAAAAAATAACAAAGGCAGGGTAAAAATAAATACATAACAGATGAGTATGCATGCCAAAATTGGATATTGGATATACAAAGTGTATGTTGTTTATAAAAAGTTTGAACAATATTGTGTGGACTGATATGTCAAACAATGGACTGTGTTATTTACTGAAATTCTAGTTTTGTTCATTACATCAAAAATCTGCTGAAATAATTGTGTATATCTCTGTGTGTTTAATAAAGGGGGAAAGGAATTCATTTTTGGCTAGGTATTTCGGTGGCACCTGAAATATATGAGGGATGATGGGTTTATGTTTAGGAGACAAAGAAAATAAAGCAAAGGTTATTAGAAGTTTTTCAAATCTAGAATGGTGGACTTTTTCTTAGAACTCTTTCTGAGTCAAAAAATTGAACCTTTATAGTTAAACTGAAACATTATTAAAAATTGAGTATTGGCAATAAAATGTTCAAATATAATTTCCTTCACTGTGAAACATTCCTATTGAACTTCATATTCCCCATGGAGACTGAGTACATGTCCTAGGAACGGGTAAGCCATGTCACTAGATAGTACTGCCTTTGTTATGCCTGAGAATTTATGAGGGATCAGTTTGTGTGGCAAAATACACATCTAAATCTGCAGTTAAATACAGTTGCTAAGGGAACAATAGTTCAGTTTTGTTTGATCTACCATGTTTCTCCAACAATACACCCCTCCATAGGAAGGCCCAGCATGTTTTCTAGGCATAAAGTGAAAATAAGCCCCTCCCCCAAAATTTAGGCCTATTTTAAAATATGCAAAATGGGGGGGAAGGGTGGGGGGGAACTTGCCGTTAGGAGTGCCCCGCGGGCAGCCATGCCTCATTACCAGCTACTCCTAATGGCCAATCAGAGCGCAGAGAGCTCCTTACCCCTGCCAAGCGCCTTTGCTGCAGACCTGGGTATGGTGCTGGTTGCAGGCCGAGTCAGCAGGTGGACGGTGGTGTGGATGTCAGCCTCGGCGGACTTTGCGTCGCAAGACCTTCAGCGCCCGCTGCTGTAGCTTGCTCTGCCGCCATCGCTTTCCCTTCTGCCCTCACCATGGCTTATGCCGTGTTCGGAATGCTGCCATTGGGCAAGACGCAGAGGCCGGAGTCCCTGCTGGACATCACAGTGGTAGCAGAGAAGTGGCCCTTCCAGTGGGTGGAGAAACGGGGGAGCCACCTCTGTAGCTTCCATGGGTCCTGCTGGTGGTGGCATCTCTGTTGCCAGCGCTATCTCCAACAATAGCAGCAGCAATGGAGGGACAGACCCCGCTGCTGATGAAAACTGCCTGCCCTCCTGCAGGGGCATGGCTTTGCTTGACGACGGCTGCGTCAGCAACGTCCTGAAAGGATCTGTAGGATGACTCCTCCTCCCCTCCCGGTAGTTTTAAAAAGGGAACTATCTATCCATTTTGTCCTTCGAGCAGAGGCAAACCTTCCAATCCAAACATAAGGGTCTATAGGATGATTCCCTTTCTCTTATGTTTGGATTGGAAGGTTTGCCCCCTTAGCATCCCCTTAGAAGTATGACTGACTGAATCAATGAATCAACAGAAGAATCTTCTGGGAAGTTTGGCAGGGAAAGAAGAGGGGGAGGGAGAGAGGGAATAGTGTCTTTGGGATTTACCAGGAGAAATCCAGGAGGTGGATTTCCATCCTATTTCTGTCCTTCAAGGAGATGAAGGTGGGGAGTGCATTTAAGGGGTTGCTAATGGTCTGTAGGATGATTCCCTTTCTCTTATGTTTGGATTGGAAGGTTTGCCTCTGCTCGAAGGGCAAAATGGATGGATGGTTCCCTTTTTAAAACTACCGGGAGGGCGGGGAGGAAGCTGCCTGGCCAGTCTGTATTCCTACGGAACTGATGGAGGGAATGAGAATAAAGAAAGCTTAAAAGAGGAGGAAAAGGTCCACTGGGGAGTTTTGGGCAGCTGGAGCAAGAGAAGAATGCCTGACTGTACAGGGGATGAGACCGTGACCCGAAGCTCTGGGGTGGGAAGCAAAGTGAGGTGTGGAGGGGAGAGAAACGATGGCATCACCCTCCTGCCGCCGCTTCCACCCACTGAAGCCCGAATGACTCACCAACTTGCAGGACGTTGTTGACGTAGCTTCCATCAAGCAAAGCAATGCCCCTGCGGGAGGCAGGCAGTTCTTGTCGGCAGCGGGGTCTCTCCCACCGCTGTTGTCGCTGTTGTTGGAGGTGGCATTGACAAGAGAGGTGCCACCGCCGGTGGGAACTGTGGAAGCTACGGAGGTGGCTCCCCCACCTGAGAAGCGGCTGAAATGCTGCCAGTGGAGGAATGCGTTCGAACCATTCCTCCACCCGCTGGAAGGGCCACTTCACCACTACCGCCGTGATGTCCAGCAGGGACTCTGGCCTCTGCGTCTTGCCCAATGGCAGCACTCCGAATACGGCATAAGCTGCGGCAAGGGCAGAAGGGAAAGCGACTGCGGCAGAGCAAGCGGCAGCGGCGGGCACCGAAGGTCCCGTGATGTAAAGTGCCCCGCGGCCGCTGAGGCCAACATCCACAGCGCTGCCTGCCCGCTGACCCGGCCTGCAGCCAGCACCATACCTGTGTCTGCAACAAAGGTGCTTGGTTGGGATAGGGAGCTCTCTCTGCTCCGCCATGATTGGCCGTTAAGAGCAGCTGGTGGCAAGGCATGGCTACCCACGGGACGCTCTAGGCGAGGATACACGGGGGGGGGGAGGAGGAAATTAAGTCGCCCTCGAAAAGACAGCCTAGCTGTTTTTTCAGGGGTCAAAAGAAAATAAGGCCCGGCCTTATTTTCTGAGAAACATGGTAGTAACTGAGCTTTTAAATTTCTTTTAATTTTTAAGCTGCCACAAAATATTATTAATCCAAAACAAAATATTTTTCTCACTTCTTGACATCAAAATGTTTAATACAAAGTAAAATACAATTATTTTTAATATATTATATTGGACCCCTACAATTCATATCTATCATATATTACAGATTGCATTCTCTCTGAATTTTATATCCCATTTTTGAATGGTCTGTAACTTACAGGTAGTTCTCCTCTAGCAATCACAATTGGGACCAGCAATTCACTTGTTAAGTGAAGTACTGTAATTGCTAAGTGAAACTGTGGCTCTTTTGATGTTATTTCAGCTTTCCTTTGCTTTACAGACCTGCAAAGGTTGTGAATGCAAAGATTGGTCACAAGTTACTTTTTCATCACTGTTGTAACTGCAAACAGGCACTGAATGAGGCAGTCATATTAACCTGTATTAGGCTGTGTCTCTTTTTACTTTTATGTAGGCCTTCTACCTGTTTCAGATTCAGAAAAATCTACCATGTAAATAACTAGCTAGTCTTACTTATGTATAAAGAAATGAAGTTTACAAGTAAGATGTATTCTTAATAGTTATATCTCAATTGATTAAACATGTATCTTTACTAGTCTCTCTGCTTTTCTGTTTTCTGTTTCCTGGGTCTCTTGTCTGATCTAGACTTCTAAGAGCTAGAAAAAGTTGGTTAATTTTACTTTAGACAAATGATACTGTGATTTAATTCAAAGACACTAATTAGCCTTGGAAGAATATTGAAGACCTTTGCTCACTATTGTATTTATAATCACATTCTGATTGATTAGCAAAAGACAAAATTTGAGTAATTGTAATTCAAGGCAACTTCACTGAATAGATAAAAGGCTTTAAAGATCTGGGTGGTGTTTGCTGTCTCAGATAAGAAGAAGAATTAGTCTGAAAATGAATAAACAACACACAAAAGTCTTGCAGGTAATTTAAGATTCTTTTGCTTGAAATAAAAGTTTTGTACCTGCTGCTATTACATTATTTATGACTAAAGTAATCACAGCTTTTTATACAGAGCTCATTTAGGACCATACATGCGTTCTAAATTCCTGAGGGCAATATTTTAGATTCTCAAGTCCTTCTCTAACACCTCTTTGCAATTAAAGGGTGTTTATTTTCTAACATGGAACATTGTGTTCAATAATTCTTACTCTCTTGCTAAATCTTAACTTCTGTTCAGTAGATTTGATTTAATATTTTATATTAAATTTCATAGGAATAAGAGCGGCACAGAGTGCATGTAAGATTTGGGCGGCTTAAAAATTGTATTGTTATTTTAAACTGCTGATAAATTCAAGATAATAGCAAAATACTTTTGATTTCTCAGTGTCAAACACTGCTAATTTTACTGCCTATTGTTCTCCCTCATAATTGATAAAAAAAGGAATGGGAATGTTTTTTGTCTTTATAATACACCACCTAACCCAATATCTTCTTGAAGCCAAAATTTCAGTATTAAACAACTCTGATCCTATATATATAGGGGCAGTTATGATGGAAGATTAATTTATGTATTTTTAATCCTTTCTATGTCCTAATTCTGGAATTAAGGCCTTTCTAGAGATTCATGGCAAAATTTCTCTCAGATGGTCTGGCAACTGGCTTTTATCTAACTAATAGACTTTCATTTTCTTCTGGTATCTCATTGTACCCTCTGCATTCAATAGTTATTGTCTTTCTTTAGCTCTCTTCATTCTGTTCTGATCTTTAATACACTTCTTCAGATTGTGACCATCAACTCTCTTCAGCAGTACAAATATCCCCCAATTTGACTTAGGTTTACCAGGTCATGTTGTCTTTATTAAAATCCATTTTCAAAATCCATAGCTCCCTACCTCCATCTATTTCCCATACCTCAATTCCAGTTCTTTTCTTAGATTTCTGACTGATTTTTTCCCCATTTATGCCAGCTCCGTTCAGTAGCCTTTCCTTTCTTCTACGAGATAAGCTTTTTTCTGGAAGTATAGACAGGCAATAAGCTAGAAGGGAGATATGGTGCATCCCAAAAATAATGTTGTATAAACTACTAGTCCTTGGCCTCTCCCCAGATTTTTTTTGATATATAAGTCTTTATTTTATTTATTTTTTATTTTTTAATTATAAGAATACAACACGGTGCAGCCGTTCTGGCATTACAATTGTTATACATATATAAATATTACTTCACCATTTACAATAATCTTGTTTGATAATTATTTGCTGTTTATTCTGATCATCATAGCTACTTAAGTTCTGACCTTGCCTTCTTCCATGCAACCACTGATAAAATTTATTCTACTTTTCATAGTACTCAGATTCCCGCTTGTTTTTTAATTCTAGGGTTAGTTAGCCTGTCCGATTCTACACAAGCCATAATTTTCCTTATTATCTCTGTTTCTGGCAGTATGCTTTTGTTTTTCCAGTATTGTGCATATATTACTCTAGCCACCATCAGCACATATACTATTAGATAAATTAAGTCCTTCTATATCCTTCTGGTATTATTCCTAGGAGAAAAAATTCTAGCTTAAATGGAATACAGTCTCCCACTATTTGTTCCATCCATGCCTGGATCAATGTCCAATATTTTTTGCAACATTGCAGGTCCACCACATGTGAAAAAATGTACCTGATACATCTTTGCACTTCCAACAATTTGGAGATAGACTTTTGAACATTTTAGAAAGCCTTGCTGGCAGAAGATGCCACCTGTAAAACATCTTACAAAGGTTTTCTTTGTATGCCACATTGTTAATTTCCTATCGGTGGTCCAAAGCTTTTGCCATTTAGCCAATTCAATATTATAACAGAATTTTTTTTGCCCATGCCACCATTGTTTCTTTTACATGTTCTTCCTCGAGTTTGTATTCTAATAGATATCTATACAGTACTTTTATTAATTTATCATCAGTCTCTAACGGGAGCTTATCCAGAATTGTTAACTCTTTATTAATGCCCCAGGTTTTCCTGTCCTGTGTGTATCTTGTTTGTATTTGTAAATAAGACCACCATTCTACATTTACCCCTTGTGCTACCAGTTCTGATCTAGTTTTCAGTTCTCCCTGTTCGTTCAGTATGTCTCTATATATTATGATTTTCTCCATATTTATCAAATTTGGGTGTATAAATGCTTCTAGTGTGGAAAGCCAAATAGGTGTTTTTATATAATTTTGATATTTGATTTTGTTCCATACTGTTAACAGTGCCTGTCTTAAATACTGTCTCTGGAAATATTTAGGTGCTGTACTGTTTTCGTACCAGCCTCTCCCCAGATTTTTGTTGTCCATGCACTATGATCATTTCAATGTTTTTTAAACAGCAACATAAGCTAACCATAGTCACTGACAGCTAAGTTCCACATCTGCATCTACATCTACAGCTAGCTAAATATCTTGGAACTACTTATCCTTCGCAGAACCTTTTAAAAAGTTTAATTTAACATCCTCCCATCTGCTCTGCTGGAAAGTAAATTTCTTAGAAATATATCACCTTACGATCAATATTTAATGTTGATTTTAAGGTTTAAATGTAGCCTTGATGCTCACATTTCTACCAACCTTAAGTATAGATATTGAATGTTCTATTTTTGCTTGTTGACTCAGTATCATTGAAGTGTGAGATCATGGGGAACTGTTATCATTTTAATCTGGGCTGCTACATATTTTTGATGTGTTGAAATCTATTCTCAGGCCAATAACAGTCAGATAGTTAATGTTATTGTCCTAATAATATATTTCAACATAGATTTCAAATAAAGATTGTTACTAATAATTTGTTAAGGTTAAAATTTACATGCTTTTAATATATGAATTTTGATCTGGAATTTGTAAATTTTTGAAATTTTCTCAGTTTGTAAACTTTTGAGTTCTCTAGAACTCAAGTGGTCTTCTGCATGTTGTGTTTTAAGCAAAACAATAAAGAAAAAAGGGGTTGACAGGCATGATAGAAAACATCAATGGTCTGTATTTTGCTCAGAATCTGAGATAACTCAAGATTTAACTGCTACATGCAAAGCCGATTTCCACTTGCTTCAAGAACTAATGGAACAAAAGCAAAAATAATAGCTTTTATATAAGCCTATGTAACAAAAACCCCATCAATTACATAGATCTATCTTCAGTACTAGGCAGAACAGATTGATCCCTTATGATGAAGAGAAAAGAGAAAAGAAATGTATAATTCTCATATTGCAAATGCAATATGATTGTATGTTAATTGAAAAGGGAGGACCCACCCCCCAATTAACTGCCATATTTCAGTGTGAAAATGAATGTCCTTTCAGTTTTGTATTTTTTCTTTTGAACCATTAAATATGTTCATGTCCACATAAGCACAGCAGACTATACATTCTCAAGATTTTAAGCATATTGAGAGATTTAATTGTATGAATTAAAAATGGCGAGAAATAGAACTAGGCTGAGATACGTGTTCAATCTTAATACAGAGCAGCTGTTGCAGTCAGTGTTAAATGACTTGAAATCTTCATCTTTCTAAATTCTGATTGGCATTAACCATAAATGATGGTTGCTTTGCATTTGAATCCCACACTTAATCTTAGACACTGTCCATGGATAAAAAGGTGTGCAGACAGGTGTGATGAGGTCTCATATTTACCATAATCAGTACAGTGGGTTAAGGAGTATAGCAAGTGTGTTCCACTCTTCGGGATCTGATTGGCCACTTATGCTAATGCAGGATATATGACTCGAGTAAGTCAATATAATTGCATTGATACAAGTGCTTCAAAATTTTAACTGCATTTAGATGGAATGCAATCCAAAAGGAAAAAAAAGTGATATAAATAGATGTGTTGAAACAAAAGTATAGAGCACAGAAAAGTGGTTAAGCTATTTGGAGATTTAGAAATGAATGAGAATGGTGATTCATGAGCATCAGACATTTGTTTCAAATACATGATTTAAACACAAGTCTATTTCAATATATACAAAATGATATACAAATTTAATAAAATAAAATGGATTATTCATTATGGTGTAGAGTGAATGGGTAAGCAGCTCCCCATCCCACATTCACTCTTGCAGTCTGCCTGCTTGCCAGCCCCTCATGCCAAAAAGTGAATTGCTGGGTCAGACATTCAGGTACAATTTTTTCCATCTCAAGTAGAAGCAATAGATTTTAGCAAACCAGGTTCTTCCAAAGCCTTCCCTCTTGGTTAAAGGAGAAAATGATTTGTTTTTTAAAATAAAGCCAGAGTTGCTAGGTGAGAGGCTGGAAACCAGGTGAGATTTATTATTTCCACTTGTCTTCTGATATAAATTGGAATTTTCAGGAACAATATTTTACCACATAATTAAATTAGTATAGGGTTAACATTTAATTTTACCTTTTGCATCATTGAATGTCTTGCATGAGACTATCGTATTTGCCGGCGTATAAGACGACCCGGCGTATAAGACGACCCCCACCACCACCGGAAACGCCCTCCAGAAATCTCCGGGCTGCAGCGGCAGGGCAGAGTGCCAGGGGCCGTGGGAAGAGCAGGAAGGCTGCAGCCTCGGGCGGAGCGAGGCGAGCGGGATGAAGCGGAAGCGACGCAGGGGATCCAGGAAGCCAGAGGCGCCTTGCTGCAAGGCCCAACAAGCATCCGAAAGCCGGCAGTGGATATACCGGCGTATAAGACGACCCCCCACTTGGAGGCATGTTTTTCGGGCAAAAAGTCGTCTTATACGCCGGCAAATACGGTACTCAAAATTAAAGAGGAATTTAACCATAAAGAATCTTTTTCCTTACTATTTTTTTTAAATGAAGGGTGAGTCTGTGTGAAGCAGTGGGGTCTGATTTTCCCAGCAACATGTCACAGTGCTTGGGATGAGGAGATGATGTTATAAACTGTTTTGGGTTTATGAAAAATAGACTAGACAGGATAGGATAGGATAGGATAGGATAGGATAGGACAGATAGTTGCAAGAGACTTTTAGTCCAACTTTCTGCTTTCTTAGTTCTAGGTTGCTTCTCTCCTTGATCAGTTCCCATCTGTTGCTTCTTGTCCTGTCCTCAAGTGTTTTGGAGAATAGCTTGATTCCCTCTTCTTTGTGACAACCCCTGAGATACCAGAAAACTGCTATCATGTCACCCGTAGTCCTTCTTTTCATTAAACTAGACATACTCAATTCCAGCAATCATTCTTTATATGTTTTAGCCTCCAGTCCCCTAATCATCTTTGTTGCTCTTCTCTGCACTCTTTCTAGAGTCTCAACATCTTTTTTACATCATGACAACCAAAATGGAATGCAGTATTCCAAGTGTGGCCTTACCAAGACATTATAAAGTAGTATTAATTCTTCACATGATCTTAACTATATCCCTTTGTTAATGCAGCCTAGAACTGTATTGGCTTTTTTGGTAGCTGTAGCACACTGCTGGCTCATATTTGAGTGATTGTCCATTAGGACTCCAAGATCTCTTTCACAGTTACTACTATTGAGCGAGATACCATCTATACTGTATCTGTGCATTTGGTTTTTCTTGCCTAAATGTAGAACCTTACTTTTTTCACCATTGAATTTCATTTAGGTAGATAGTGCCCAATGTTCAAGTCTGTCAAGATTTTGAATCTTAAGCCTATTTTCTGCCTATTCCTGACAGCTTGGTGTCATCTGCAAATTTAATGACTTCCCCATCTATCCCCTCATCCAAATTATTGAGGATGTTAAAGAGTACTGGGCCTAAAACAGAGCTGTGGGATACCCCTTGCATACTTCCCTCCATGTAGATGCAGTTCCATTGAGGACTACTCATTGAGTGTGGTTGGTCAGCCATTTACGAATCCATCTGGTTGTCTAACCCACATTTTTCTATCTTCTCAAGTAGTAGATTGTGGTCTAATTTGTCAAATGCCTTGCTGAAATCCAAGTAAATTATATATGCACAACATTCCTCTGGTCCACTAATTTTGTCACCTTGTCAAAGAATGCAATAAGATTTGCCTGGCATGATCTGCTTTTGACAAACCCATGTTGGTTTTTGGTTATGACTTTGTTTGCCTCTAGGTTTTCACTAATTTGTTGCTTGATAATCTTTTCCAGGCTGATATGTCTGTAGTTTCCTAAATCTATTCTTTTTTTCTTTTTTGAAGATGGAAACTACATCAGCTCTTTTCCAATACTCTGGCAGTTACCTGGTGCTCCAGGATCTTTGGAACATATAGTTCAGTGGTTCTGAGATCACATCTGCCAGTTCCTTCAGAACCTTGGGGTGTAATCCATCTGGTCCTGGTGATTTAAACTCCTCTAGGGTGGACGGGTCATGGGTCAATGGGATGCGGTAGTTCAGTGGCAAAGACACTGAGCTTGTCGATCAGAAAGGTCAGCAATTCGGTGGTTCAAATCCCTAGCACCGTGTAACGGAATAAGCTCCTGTTACTTGTCCCAGCTTCTGCCAACCTAGCAGTTTGAAAGCATGTAAAAATGCAAGTAGTAGAAAAATAGGAACCACTTTAGTGGGAAAGTAACAGCGTTCCGTGTGTCTTCGGCATTTAGTCATTCCGGCCACATGACCATGGAGACGTCTTCAGATAGCGCTGACTCTTTGGCTTTGTAACGGAGATGAGCACCACACCCTAGAGCCAGAAACGACTAGCACGTATATGCAAGGGGAATCTTTACCTTTAGGGTGGACACCTACCATTTTCTTGCCTATTTTAACTTGTGCTTCTGATCTGTTTTTTACGGTACTGTTTTTGATAAGTTGGACTCGTTTTTTTCCCCTTTGTGTAAAAATGGATGCAAAAAATGAGTTAAATAGTTCTGCTTTCTCTCTGTTGCTTGTCACCTTCTTGCCACTTTCTTCCACTAGTGGACCAATTGTTTCCTTGACTTTTTTCTTGTTTTTTACATGTTGAAAGAAGCTTTTTTGTTTGTTTGTTATTTTTGACTTTTGTCACAAGTCTTAGTTCATTATGAGCCTTAGCTTTCCTCACTTCATCTTTGCAGGCTTGGGCTATTTGCTGATATTCTGCCTTAGTTATGTGTCCCTCTTTCCATTTTTTATACTTGTGTTCTGATTTAGGCTTCCCCAAAAAACAGTAAGCAGACTCTTTGTCCCAACAAAACCCCTTTTATTAAATGAAGGTGAATTTCTTGCATTCACATGCAGCCAAAGGCCTGGCAAACAGTCTTTCAAGGGTGTAATTAGGAGCACAGACCTTATCTAGCTGGGAGAGCTGCCAAGTAAATACTTTCAAACACAGTGCTGACAAGGAAGGACTCGGCATAGATTCTCTGAGATGCACAGTTCTTCACACTGCTGCAATGAACAAATTGTTTCCTGCAAAAGTCCCCTCCCCTTTTGCTTCTCTTTTAATTCCTATGGGAGGGGCCATTCACTGTCCACCTCTGGCTTTACTTCCATGTCGACCCTTAGTTCGTAATTATTCTTTTCTTTTGGCAGTTCTGCACATCCGCAGGCTGGGAACCGGCTCCAGCTGCTCCCCTGCCTCACTGCTGTCTGACTCTGAAGCAGCTGTAACTGCCCAGTTGCCCTGGCCCCATCTCTGCCTCTGAAACAGAGCCCTCGTCTGAGCCTTCCTCGGCCTCCAGGACTGGCCCATGTTCCTCCCCAACCTCCTCACTATGACTCTGCTGCCAGCTCCGCTAGCTGCCGGCGGGCCACAACAACTTGTTCTTTTTGTCTTTCAATTTATCAGAGAGTTCTTTATGCACCCATGCTGGTTTCTTTTGAGGGCTGTTACATTTCTTCTTCATTGGTATTGTGCTAGCTTGGGCTTTTATAATATCAGGGTCTTTCTTTTCTTTTACTTGCCAGTAAGCTTATTTAAGTACATGCTGGAGATGTACTACAAAGGAATTTCCCTAAAAGAAAGATGACGATAACAATGACTACTAAGCTGCCCCACCAAGCCGGGAGATGTACGCCCAGAGGATTTGTGAGATTGGTGGTTGAAATTTCGAGCCTTTCAGGCTTCACTCTCAGTCCTGCTGTTACAAAACATATCAAACAGTAAGGGATCCTGGAAAAAATGGAAATTGTTGGCCTCTTAACTGCAACAACATAATATAATATAAGCTGACAATATCTGCATTGGAGGATTTCACAATTAGCAGCACATAATAACTGTTTGTAATAGTTGCTTGACTTGATAATTGTTCAGTTACAGGTTACAAACAAAAAGAAAAATTGACTTAACAATCTTGAATGTTGTGCCTGATTCTCTTATTCAAAAATTATTAAAATAACAGGGCAGGGAAGAGTGACTGGTTAATGCTATCCACCTGTAGAAATGAAAGCTAATAGAAAAATGCTTGAACATGTTGTTAGAGACAAATTTGAAGAGGAATCCTTTCTCTACTCTTCTTATATTGCTAAGCAGAACAATGTGTACAACTCCAACCAGCAATTTTCAATTAATTCCAAACAGAGCACTTTTGCAATTTTACTGTGTTTTAAAAAGTAAGATGTTCTATTCAGAACATTATCTTCAGGTCTCAGCCTTCCACATTATTTTTTATCAATTTGGCCCCTGATTCCTGGGTTTCATTTCTTAATGCTCTCCTAGTGGTGCTGTGGCCATCGTTGATACAATAATGCTAATCTGGAATGAAATATCTTCCAGTTTATCCTGGCTTGACTTTTATTTATCATCTTAGCAAATTAATAGATAATTTTTGCATGACATTTTATTAAGCTGAATTTTAGCCTTGCACTAACTGTTTACTTTGATTCAAACTTGTATGTATGCTGATAGCTTTGATTGAACACTTTATATCCTGCCATTTTTCTTCTCACAGATACTGTTCTAACACATTACCTATTACATTTTTGGAACATATTATGAGAATAAATGAATTTCTCTTAACTTTTATTTCTTGGATTAAAATTATTCTTTATTGCTTTTGCTAGACAGTGAAAATGACTGAATTGGAACATAATTGCTATTGTACATTGAGTATATTTTAGGTCTTATTAGCCATTATCAAAGCTCTCAATTTTTGTGAGTGTTATACAATAATATTGCACATTTTCTAGACAAATCAAAAGAAATCTAATGTACTGCCAATTGGCAATAATGTTTTTGTGAAAATATGGCATAAAATTAGGTGTGATTTACTATCTGGATTCTTGTATATTCTTAGGAATAATTATCAGAAAAATATTTTAATTAGTAAATGTCAAAATGGTAAACTGAAGTTGTGAGAGACTGCAGAAAGGAAGCAGAGAAGAAATGCTATTTAGGTGAGAAGACATGATGCAGTCCAGATGTGAAAACTGTGGGAGGGAAGGACTTCAAAGAGATTCTATCTGAATGAACTCATTGTGAATCTTAGTGGAATTCACTTTTACAGTTTTCAAGATTATTTTATGTCAGGCTAGCATTATATACGCCTTTCTGAAATTTGTGTGCTTTTTGAATCCTTGGTTTGCCAGCTATATAGAGTATGACTGTGACAATAACACAGATGAAAAATGATACTGGGTGGTTGAAAATGCCCATGTGTTTTTTTGTGGGGGTGGGCAAATTAAATATTATGTAAATTAATTTCATGTCCACTATGTATTTAAGAGGGATACCGATATAAATTCAATTTCTATAAACCAATATAGTTTAAATCAATTTGCATGGATCAATCAGACTATGAAGTTCTTTCTTTCTAAATTGCAGCTTCCGTATGACAAAAAAAAAAGTATGACAAAAAATGTTGAGACTCTGGAAAAAGTGCAAGAAGAGCAACAAGAATGATTAAGGGTCCGGAGGCTAAAACATAGGAAGAATGTTTACTGGAATTGGGTATGTCTAGTCTAATGAAAAGAAGGAGTAGTGAGACATGATTGCAGGGTTCCAATATTTGAGGGGCTCCTACAAAGACGAGGGGTCAAACAATTTTCTAAAGCACCAAAAGACAATACAAGAAACAATGGACAGAAACTAACCAAGGAGAAAAGCAGCCTAGAACTAAGGAGAATATCCCTAATGGTGAGAGCAATCAACCAATGGAATAGCTTGCCTTCAGAGGTTGTGGGTGAGCCATCACCAGAGGCTTTCAAAAAGAGGCTGGGTAACCATTTGTCTGAAATGGTATAAGGTCTCCTGCCTGAGCAGGGGATTGGATTTGAATATCTCCAAGGTCCTTCCTGTTCTATTATTCTATGTATGAAGATGAATTTAATTTTACAGAATTTGAAGCATATATATTTCTTTTGGAATGTGATAGCATTTGAATATTGTGTTATTATGAGCATGATTAGCTGCCCGGAGTTGCCTTATCCAGGAGATATGAGGAGGCATATAAATTTAATAAATTATGAATAAATGATTATAGCGATGTTATTTAGATCCTTTTAAACACTAGGAGGTACTGGGATCTAATTACAGTAGGAATTAAAATGTGTTGTCCTTAGGTCAGTAGGACATATTTATATGTTAATGGAAAAGCAATTTAATTTAATTCTGACTTGTTTACATGAGAAATAAATTCTCTGGAATATTCCTTATTTAAAGTTAGTGGATAAGCTTTTTTATTATTATTTTGGAAATCTGAACTAAAAATATAGTTAACATCTTAGATTTGTTTCTTGCTGATTACTTCTTTAAGACTTTTGGAAAAATTACAAACAGAATAAAGTGCATCTAATTATTGAATATTTAAACTATTAATTATATTCCCAGTCTGGACTTGATTCATTTGTAGTCACAGAAGTTTCTATAGTTTTCAGTATATTATATAAACTTTTTAAAAATCAGTGATTTGGTTACATCAACAGATGGATTCCACAAAGATAAACATTGATAATTTGAAATTTGAAATAATAATTGAAATATTCAGTTCTAATAAATCTATATTATTGCATTTTTTTTAAAAAGTCATATATTTTTTAAATTTTAAGATGAAAATAATCCATTAAATGTTTTTGTGGGGGGTTTGTTGACATCTTGATAGGTGCTTAAAAGGGGTTTGTAATCTGCCTTTTTATGTTTTTGTGTTAGAGGTAAAGTTGAAGGTATGTTCATACATATGATTTTCATGCTATCCCACATTGATTGAACCGTTGGACTGTCACTATTACTATTATGTATATGTTAATGTTGTCAATTAATATTTAAAACTATATTCCTAAAATTTGGAATCTATTTCCATATGAACTTTGGATCTAGCACGTCTAGATTGTTACATAAAAGATTATTATGTCTTCTTGGACTGATGCTTGTAAAATAGATACTGATGATTGCTTGACGAAATGTGGGCACTGTCAGCCTTTGAAGTGGTTCGTTATCAATATAATAGAACAATATCACCAAGTTAATAAAGTATCCCTGGAAAAATGTTTGATGAGAAGCATTTAATAACTTCTGTATTAAATCCAATTTTGTGTGTGTGTATACACATGCATACACCTTCAGGTCACACTGATGACTTCCCTTCGGTTTTCCACCTTGAGCAAGATGTAATTTGGAATAAAAGAAAAGGTTTTGTGTTTGTCAGTTGAAAATTGGTTAGGCAAGGAATAGGGAGCATCCCTTCCTTAGACCTGTTTGTCTAGGACTAGGAGTAGTACATCAAGTTCAATCCCAAGATGGGGGAAATGATGTTCAATTGTATAATGGAAGGGATCACTATTTCATAGGTAGGTCTGTATTTACAAGGAAAGGGTATAGTATTTTGTTGAAAACAATAAAGGACAAACTGAAAAAGAGGCCAATCTGAAAGAGAATCATAAGGATAAAAAAAAGATAGCTTATAATTTTGCTTACAAAGGAAAATTTCAAGAAAAACCAACTTTTAAAAAAAATACGTATTCTAATAAAAATACCTAAAATCAAATTTATTTAAACAAGACAATTTCCATATTTTTCCCAAGAATGGAATTCTTTTGAAGAATTTCTGAAGTAAAGGACTGTCCTTTATAATAAAAGATTTGTGGCCATTGAAGGTTAGAGATACAAGCTGTTTTTTCAGCTCAGTAATTACTCCCTCATCCCTCAAACTATTCAATCTCATTACAGGGATGGTTGTGGATTCACTCAGAGTGCTAGTCCTGGTATGAGAATCATGAACTTGTCCCAGAACTGAATATCATATTTTCTTCCTTCTTTCTTTTCATTTGTTTTCTCTTATATTTAGACCAGTTGCAAGGTAATGCATTTAATATCATTAAAATTAATGATCACGATGGCTGAATATTATTTCCACAGACATAATCAAGCTACCTTGAATTCAAAAATGCAAGGAGGAAAACTCCTTTTGCATTAAGACGCTCTTAGCTTCCTATCAGCATCCACATAGCAACTGTGGGAATAGAAGCTACAGTAAGATGGCCTTTGGACCAATTCTGCAGAGCTCTCCTGAAGACTGTATGTTTGTAGAAATGATAAGATACACAGTAACTGAACTTTTTAAACTATGAACTTTGGTGACAGAATTGTTGTCCTTTGCTTTTCAAGAAGATATTTCTAGACATAAACACTCCCTTTTTTTTTCTGCTTCCGTAGGGGAAAATGCAGTGTTGCACTTCTGAATGAGACAGAGTCTGTATTGTCGTATCTTGCCAAAGAGGTATATAATTGGTTCAACTATCAATATCCTTTTATTTACATGTTATTGAGTATTTCATTTTTAAGAGATTACTGTAAAACCAGGGGTGGGCTGCTGGGGGTTTGGGAGAACTCCTAGCTAAGATTCTGCACAGTTCGGAGAACCCCCAAATCCCACTCCTGGCTAGCCCTGTCCCCCCTCCCCTCCTCCCAGGAGTCCCCACGTGGCCCGTTTTGGATGCAGGTAAGTGCAGGATGTGTGGAGGTTCAGGGAGGGTGAAAAATGGACCTCCCAGAAGTTTTTGGAGGAGGTAGGAATATTTTTAATTGGAATGTTTTGTTGTCCATAAGTATGCATAAACTGATAAATATTGAATATCTTGTATATAATTCTCAAAAATAATTTAAGTGCCCTTCAGTATATGAGAGAGTATGTCTACCTTCTATTACTCCCCAATTTCTACACTGTCTTAGCAAAATAAACCCACCCCAGAACTAATGAATTGAGTTCTCTGCCTTTTGATTCATAGACTAAAGCACTGTAATTCTATGGTCACTTTTGTCAGAGTGAGTCGCACTGAATTCAGTGAATATCTTTCTGGAAAAGATATATATATCAGATATTATTGCAGTAGTAAAAGATACTTATTATAGAATATATAAAATAAATACATAAAATATTTATTTTTCAATATTTAATAATTTAAAGAAAGGGGAAAGTGATTCTAAGCTATGCTGGAACTTAATACTTTTGGATTGGATTAAGATAGCTTATTCATATTGTTGTAAACCTCAGTTATTTTTAGAACAGCTGTAAACATGAAAATATACACTTCACAAGGCATGTTAGTGCAAATGAAGCACTATTTTTGAAGCATTCAAGCAGCTTTGCCCTTTGCAAGCTCATTCAGGTGCTTAAAGCTCTTTGTGCAAACACATTTTGCAAAGCACCTCTTTTAAATGCTTCACACAGCCTGAGTACTTAAAATAGGTGAATGGAAATTAATTGGACAGGTAAATCATAATACTTTAAATACAAGTAGTTATTGACTTATAACATAAAACAATTGTTGTAAAATTTTATAAAATCCCCTCCCCCATGGTCACATGATTGCATTTTGGGTGCTTGGCAAGTGGCTCAGATTTACAACTTTTTGCCAAGTGCCCTGCAATCATGTGGTAGCTGTTTGTAATCTTCTCTACTGCTTAGCCAGAGTTGGTGGGATAGCCAATAGGAAGGATTGCAAGCAGAGAGGATTAAAGGGAACTAAAATAACTATGGCCTGCAAGAATGGAACTGAAATACTGAAGAAGGATTTTCCCTCTCTGCAAGGAGGGCAGCAGAAATTCCCTCAACAAGCTGCAGAAATGGAACTGAAATCCTGAAAATTGTAGCTCTGTTCCTGCATCCTGCTGAAGGATTTTTTCTCCATGAAATCCTTCAGTGGGCTGCAGGAACATCTGGCAGCGAAAAAATCTGCCTGCCAAGAGGATTTCACCTCCACACAGAGCTGAAATCCTCCTGGTAGTTCTTTCACCATATCCATTTAACAAATCAAGAGATTGTTTAATGACTGCAACTGTGAGTGCCAGGATTATTGATTGTTGAGTGAAACAGTAACGTGTGTCTGTCTCTTAACTGCTTCAACAACTGAGATTCCAGTTCCAATTTTGCTTTTAAGTCAATGACTACCTGTGCTAAATTAAGATTTGTCCCATAATGTGAATAATGTATGTTTGGGATCTTTCTCTTTCCTTTTAAAAGACATATGTGATTAATAAAACATAAAACATAACAGGAAGCTTACTCTGGGCTAAGGCATTCTCTATACCAGGGAAATCAACCTGATATTTATAGATATAGTTGAAAACTCTAGATAGCAATAGCAATAGCGCTTAGACTTATATACTGCTTTACAGTGCTTTACAGCCCTCTCTAAGTGGTTTACAGAGTCAGCATCTTCACCAACACTCTGGGTCCTCATCTTGGAAGGATGGAAGGCTGAGTCACTCTTGAGCCTGGTGAGATTTGAACTGCCAAACTGCAGGCAGCTGGCAGGCAGCATAAGTAGCCTGCAGTACTGCATTCTAACCACTGTGCCACCGCGGCTCACTGATGCCATCAAATTGCCTATTCCTGGTTTACCCTGATTTGCAACTGCAACATTTGCTCAGAGTTTCATCAAAGAGACTTCTATAATTCAAATTTAATATCATTTAAGTATTATTTTAAAAAAAACTTTTTAAATGGAGGAGGTAGCAATCATCATGGCTCTCCAGATTTGCTGAGCTTCAGTGCCCAGCAGCCTGTGTCCATCTTTCAGCCATTTAGACTCAACACATTTAGAAGGAAGTGTGTAGATTTTTTCCTGCTTGGTTTTATTTATTTTATTTACTTTTCTCATCTTAGGATACTTTCTTTTATTCTCTGGTATATGACCCATCATTAAAAACACTTCTAGCAGACAAAGGCGAAATCAGAGTTGGACCCAGGTATCAAGCTGATGTACCAGATATTCTCTCAGAAGGTAAGCATGCTATATTTATCATTTTTCAGAGCCAGCTTTTATTGTAATTGATACAATTTTACATATTCCAGTTTGTAAGTAGTCTGAATATGTACCATGTGGACCCCAAAGATGTTTTTAAACGGTTTAAACACCCAGTTTCTAAATAGAAATTTTTAAAAAAACATATCCCTGTTCTTCCTTGTATGTTGGGCTGTTTGGTTTTCTTTTCTTTTATCTTTTAACGTTTGATTTATTCTTTTGTATAATAAAACAATAAAGATAAACTCCAAAAAGTATGTTATAGGTTGCTTGATGACTTATGTTAGTGGGTATGTTTTTCTTTCTTTCTTTATTTATTGAGTTTATAACCTGTCTTTCATTCAGGAACCAAAGCTGTATACATAGCATTATTTCTTCCATAACTCTCCTCTTCTCCACACCTAACAATCAATGAGATAGGTTGGATCGAGAGATGACAGCTGGACCCAAATCACCCAGTGGTGATTTCCATGGTTGAGACTAAAGAAAGCCTGGGTCTCCCTGATTCTCATCCCATACTTTAGGGCTCTTACAAGGCCATTCAGCCTATGTCTAACTGGATGAGTAGCATAGCAGCAACAGTACTTTTTTGTTTTTTAAATATTCATTTAGTGGTTTCACAGTTGTTTAAAATAAAAACCTGAAAGAGTGAACAAAATATTAAAATAGATGCCAGTATTACCATTTTTAAAAATATTTCTTATTGAAAAAATTAAGATAAAAGCAATAAAAATATAAAAAAGAAATAAAAATAAAGAATAGTGAATAAGAAAAAAGAAATAGAAAAAAAAGATATGAAGTACTTATGATTTTTTTGCATTTATATTTTACCCCCTCTCTAAAGTTCAATCATAATTTCTTTTTTCCATAAGTTGCCCTTTCTAATTGTCAAACCCATAAATCACAAAATAATTGTTTTCTCTTTTTTTAAACAAAAAGTCCATCAGGGGTTTCCAGTCACTAATAAATCTTTCTCTAAGCAGACGAGTTAATTTTGCCCTACCTTCTAGTTTCATCATCTTCACCAGCCATTCCTCTATTGTGGGTATATCAGAGACTTGCCATTTTTGTACATATGTACATTTTTGTGCATAGTCTCACCACAGTGGTCATATACAAAAATAGCCTTCCATGGCTCTTTTCTAGTTGTCTGTCCATTAATCCCAACAAGAAAATTTCTGGTTTCAGTTGAATTTTAGTCTTCAGAATTCTTTATTAGGGTATGTATTTGAATCCAACATTTTTTGGCTTTTTTACAAGTCCACCAGGCATTACAAAAAAATCTTCAGTGCCTCCTAGATGCTCAGTATAAAATTTGAAGTTCATTTATACATTCTGACTAATTTTTATGGAGTTCTATGCCAACTATATCATTTTATGAAAATTCTCTTTTAACTTTATATCATAATGAAAGTTTCAGTCCTTTCAGCCATATGTTCTCTCACTGTTCCAACAATATGATATATCCAAAATTCTTAGTCCATTTTATCATACACTTTTCACTTGTTTGTTCACCATTTCAGATTTTAACAAAAGATTATGCAATTTGACAATTACATGTTCATTTGTACATAATTTAACTTCCAATTTTACCAATAGTTTTTGTATGTTTCCTATTTCAGAATAGCGAGAAACTGCATTACTTAATTTCAGCAGCTATATCTCTAAAATTTTATAATGTAATCTGAATTCTGAGATATATTAACAAAGCAATGTGTGCAGCCTTTAGGACACAGATTGGCCATTCCATGCACTGTGAAATTAACTTTAGTGCTTGAATAAATAATGTGAAAGCTGTATGAAGAAACAGACTCAATATATGTTTAAAGGATTTGAAAATCTTCTGGTTGCTGTACTTTACTATATAACAATGGATTTGCATAGCTACTTATCTATATGTGTGTACACTCTGGTGAAATACTAGTTTTAGTATAATTGATTATGGAATATTGTGAAGATAATTTTCTATTGTTTCTCTGATGCAGCTACTTTTGAATTTTAGCCCCTAATTATAAATTACACTTAGAATTGGTTTTGTTTTGTTTTTTAAGTTAAAATCAGCATGATGGAAATTGAATTATTGTTACAATTATTGCAAACGAGAGAGGGAGAGAGAGAGAGGGAGAGAGAGAGAAAAAAATACGTTTGGAACAAGTTCCCATTTGTGCTCTGGAACTTTTTCTATTGGTATTTGCAAGGAACAAATTTATATTTTTAGTTTTAATTGAAACTTACAAAAATGATTTAGTGATTCAAAAATTAGAGCATTTTAGAATAAAGATGAATATGGTATTTTTATGTGCTTATTCATTTAATAATAACAATAAAAACAAAATCCAACCAATTTTTGATTGGTTCTGAAAAGAGCAAAGTATTGTATTTATATATTATTTATTTATCAGATTTATTCCCCGCTAAACCAATCACAGACTGCTGACAATTTACAGTAATAACATGGTTAAACATAAAAATTTAAAACATTATAATATCATAATAAAAATTTCAATAACAATTTGACATAAATGCATACAAATTGCAAATTATATAGAAATAGTGGAAATAAAGGTGACATACTTCATATTAAATGTCCTCCAGAAAAAATCAGTCTTTAATATTTTTTTGCAACACCATTAAAGAAGGAACAAATCTGATTTCTGGGAAGAGGCCCTTCCACAGGACTTGGCACCACAAAAGGAAAACAGCTCTTTCTGGCTCAGCTGTCATCACTTCATAGATGTAGAAAGCAATTAATAGTTTTTTTCAGGAAGAACATGCCAGACAGGTATATTCCACTTGGAAGAGACAATCCTTTAAGTACCTAGATATCGAACAATGGTGTGTGTATGTGTGTGTGTCTACCTTCGAATCATGGTGTACTCTAGGCAACTACCTGGACAAGTCCTTGCAGTTTTCTTGGCAAGATTTCAGAAGTGGTTTACCATTGCCTCCTTCCCAGGGCTGTGAGAGAATGACTAGTCACAGTTACCCAGCAGGCTATGTTACCCATGGCAGGACTAGAACTCAAAGTCTCCCAGTTTCTACCCTGATGCCTTGTACCACCTAGGACAACACTCCATTTTATTCCAGAGACTGAGCACTGAGAAAAGGCCTTTATAGCACCCAACCACCCCAATCAAGGAGGGTGAAGTATAATTGGGTGATATCTGATCCTGAGCCAAAGGATGACCTCTCCCTGCAACTACAAGCAGATATCAAAGAATAGGGGACAAATTGAATTGTCTGATACACTACATATAAGTGCGCAATGTCCAATCTCTCCTCATTGCCAGAGATTGAGACTGCCTGCCGAAGAAGGAACTGAACTATTCTTCCACTATCCAGTGCTCACAGGCAGTCCATGATTCAATGCTAATGTTGGTTATATCATATCCTGGTATCCTTTAGATGCACCCCACCACCACCACCACCAGGAGGCCAGAGCCATTCAAGTGGTCTGCCCCCAGCAACTAACGGGCCCAAACGGGTTTCAGAGGGAACTGGCAGAATGGGCTTTACTGCAGTGCTTCTGAAGCTCTGTTTATATCCTAGAACCAAAGGGAAACTGAAGCTTTGGATAGGATCACATCTGTGTGGCCTCTATTGACCCGTTGCTCATGACACTCCCTACGGCTCACATAGGAGCTGCGGGTTCTGAAAAGAACAAAGAGATGTCTAAAGAGCTACTGGAGGGAAATGAGGGAGGAATCTGACTGGACATGTGTTACCTCATGGTGGTAAGAGCAGTTAATGCTATTATTTCTCTGCCCTTATTGCATCTGCACATGTTGCCTAGTAGCTCTGTTCAGGATCACCCATCCTTGCTGTGACTGGGGCTCAGTTGATCATCTTCAGGGCTGTGCAGAAGAATTTGTGGAACACTTGATAAAGTCATTTGAATCTATGTGTGATGCTGATCCATTAGAAATGCCTGGAAAAGATCTTACCCAGTTATCTGGGAACAGTTGAATCTTTGGATTTGATCAAGTAGACAGAGTCCTCAGCACAACCACCTATTCCTCCTGGCTGGTGAAAGTCTAGAACAAGTGATGGCTCGAATGGTTCAGGCAGTGATAAATTCTTCATTCAGGGAGGAACGTGGCTTATGATTTTTCTGAAAAATATATTGCTAATGGGGTCAGTTGTGATTAGAGTATTAGAGGAGAATTGAGGAGACTCAAATTCAAATTCTCTTTAGCAATGAAGTATACCAGGCTACTTATTTTTTCAGGCTAAATGGCTTCATGGAAGAAAGATGACTTTTAAAAAATATCAAAGTAATAAAATATAATAATAAAGTAAAATAAATGTAATATTAGGTTTCTCGGGATACATTTAATTGTGTATTAGTAACTATTACATACTGGACAATGTCAATAAATAATGTCAATAAATAAATACTTTATATTTCAATTATATACAAAACCCCCAAAAATTGATAATTATATTGATAATTTAATTTATCAAATTTGTACATTAAAACTTGTTCGAGACTATTAGCTACAGTTTTAATTATTTGAAAATGTTATTGCTGGTTTCCTTAAATAAAAATATGGAAAATATTTACCTAACTCTCTGGAACAATGATTTTTCCAACCTTTCCCCATCTCACAACACACATCTCCTAGGTGAGATTTCTAGATCACAAAACTGGAAGTCCTGTGACGTCAAATTCCTTGACATTCTTGGGTTTGGAAGGAGAAATAGAGGCAATCCACCCTGTTGATATCACAAAAGTGGGGTTCTAGCTGCACAAGTGTGCAGCACTTCCTGCTCCTTGTTGCAATATACCTGCAAACCTTTCAGAGCACTCAAATGAAACTTGGCACAGTGACTGAAAACCATGAAACTAAAAGATAAGATTAAATTATCCGGCAAGGTTAATCATGGCTTCATTTTATTTCCAATAGTAGACAGTTTATAACTCTTTAATTTGCTGGTGATTTCTTCAAGCAAAAAAACCAAACAAAACAAAACAGCCTGAATAACTCATTCTCTATCCACATTTATAGAATCTCCAGAAAATGCTGATATGCCCAGAAAACGATCATAGGTGTTAATATAAAGGATTTATTTTGAGGTGAAAGTAGAAATTTTTAAATGAATTATTCAACAATGCAACCTGTATAAATAAAGATTTACAAACTGGAACTTTGCTTATTATCTCATTTGTACAATTCGAAGATGCAGTCCACTGATGTTTTGTGGTTTCTTTCTGAAAGAAAAATTAGTGAAAGTAAAGATCAGAGACAAGCTGTCTAGCCACAATCTAGCCATAGAAACAAAGATATGGATTACTAAACTGCATAAATACAATCTAATTGCTTTTTGTTGCAAGGACAAATAACACTGCATTCAGGAAAAGCTATAAATTACTTTTATGTTGAATTGGTGACTAAGAAGCAGAGATCTATAAGTAATTAAGTTTGTGGAATAAGTATATATTTAAGTACTGTTGGGCCTGTGTTGAAACAAAAAAAAATGGATATAATTATGTGATTGTGGTTTGGATATCTATGAACTACTAAAACTCTTGTGTCTCTTTGTAATCTTTGATTGAGCAAAATTGGAAGGTATAGGCAACAGTTATTGAACCAGGGTAGCTCAAATGGGCTAACTTAAAAAATGCTGGTATCCATGATTTCTGTGGGAATGAATTTGTGGCTGCGTAAGTGCCCTCACATCTTCCAACTACACTTCATAGAAACCTGCAGGTTGAATGGCACATGGGAAGATGGGATTGTCATGCTCTTCCCTGCCTCCTTCTGGTCCCTGCATTCAATTACCTGGCTGCAAAGCCTGGCTGGCAAGCAGCAATTGGCTGCTTTAGAATAGAGACTGAAATTGGAAATTTCTTAACAACAGTGGGCAGTGAGGGTAGGATGAGGTAGTTACTGATGCCTGCTGGCAAGGTAGACCTGGCTGGGGGATACTGGTGGTTGACCAGTGAGCCCTCTTCCTCCCTGGAGGGCACCTTTAAGGACATGGTAGGATTGGGATCAATTTTCTTACAGTCTGCAGCTCTTTGTTTCCTCTCCTCTTACCAGAGTTGCGGACAGTTTCGAGGAGGTGGAATTTCCAAGCTCCTGCCAACTTTTCGCAGCAATATAAGTGGGAAAACTGGCAAGGAGTTCAAAAGTCACATCTCTTACCACTTGTTTTTTGCCCACTCATGGTCATTCTATTTCTCTATTTCTGAAATATCTTTGAAAAAATGACCAAAGAGGTCCTGGATTGGCTAATAGTTGATAAATTTTCAGAGAAATCTGAAATGGATAAAAGGTTCCCAATTCAGGTGTTTATTATCAAATGAAGGCATCCGTAACAAATGTTATATTTTACAGGTTATGTGATAGCAACTATTTCTTTCTGAAATAATACTTCAATTGCTTATTTTGTCAGTTAATTTTAATCTGGTATATTTTTTCTTCCAGGAGAAACAGATGACAGGGAACAGGCAAAACTTGAAGTAAAAGTTTGGGATCCAGATAGCCATCTCACTGATCATCAGATTGACCAATTTTTAGTTGTAGCACGGTAAGAATTACATATTTACATACCCAAATTTACATACATATTCAAATTTGGACTTTGAATTATGTAATGAAGTGCAAAGTAGTATTTGTTAATTTTTTAATGGTCAGGCTTGATGACATGCTGAAATAATTTTAATTTTATAGTCTGGTGAGATTCAAGTTTGACTATCAAATTAACCTCTTTCATCCTGTTGCCATACTTTTTGAAACTGAGTGCAGTCTTAAGCACTGAGTACTTTGAATACAGTCTCAAGCATAAGCATTACTCTGCTGGATTGGACCTGTGTCCCATATAGTCTAGAAGTCTGTTATGATTGTGGTTAGTCATCTACAACTACACAAGGAAGCCTAATAGTCTTCCAGCAGATGGCCTTCAGAGGTACTCACATTAAGGCTAATAGCTGTTGATCCCCAAGACTTACACAAATTGACCTAATCTTTTCTTGGAACAAACCAAGAAAACCAGCACCACATTTTATGCTAGACAATTCCAAAGTTCAATAGTGCATTTTGTCTATCCCATTTCTTCCATAATTCAGTTTCATTGAATGAACTCTGGTTCTAGTATTTTGGAAAACATAAAATAGCTTTTCCTTGTCTTTTTAATCTATCTACACCATGCAAATTTTCCTTGTCTTTTTTATCTGTCTGCATCATGCAAATTTTCTATGCCTAAATCATCGCCACTTGCACTCACTCATTTCTAAACAAAACTTTCTCAAATGTCACATCCATTCTTCATAGAGAAGTTGCTGTCCTCTATAACATCTCTAACTATATACCCATTATGAGGTATGGAAATCAGAACTGTATACCATATTCCCAGTTGACATTGCACCATTGATTTATATAATAAATAAGTTGTATTATAATACATTTCTCTTTTTTAATTTAATTTTTATACTGTCCAACTCCCAATAATTATTATATTAATACCATTTCTTACTTCCCTAACATGACCTTTTACTAGAAAAGCCATAGTCTGTTTATATCTTTATTGAACTGTTTATCATGACTTCAGCATTAGTAGCAGTGACCTTCTCTTTCTTTTATATGTTGCATCATGTTATATTTAACATGTTTTTATCCTGCTATTCAATTTTTTTATATACATATATATGATCTTTTCTGAGGCTATCATAGCTTTAGTCATTAAACAGTTGTAAGTTGAGAGCTATTCCTGCTTCAGTGCCTTTCTCTTGAATTTTCAATATCATTTTCTTTTCTTATAAGTTTCATAAGTTAACCATTTCCCTGGGTTATTTGCAAATATTAGCTGTTGCTGTAACAGTTTAATATGATTAGAGATATTTATCTTGCCTGGAGATTCCTTTAATTCTTCTTTGTTTTCTTTTTGTCTCATCCAAAATAGGATGTATTTTCTCTCTACTGTTGTTTTTAACTTCAGTATTATGTTGTACCCTTTATTTAAATTGTTTCCAAAAAATTCTGTTAATTTCCAATTATTTATATTTTATTTCATTTCTGTGTAAAAGAAGTACAAAATAACAAGAGTTGGAAGGGACCTTGGAGGTCTTCAAGCCCAACCCCCTGCTTAAGCAGGAAACTATACAATTTCAGACAAATGGTTGTCCAATTTCTTCTTAAAATCTCCAGTGTTGGAACATCCACAATTTCTGGAGGCAAGTCATTCTACTAATGAATTATTCTGACTTTCAGGAAATTTCTTCTTAATTCTAGTTTGGTTTTCTCCTTGATAAGTTTCCATCCATTGTTTCTTGTCCTGCCTTCAGGTGCTTTGGAGAATAAGTTGACGCCCTCTTCTTTGTGTCAGCACCTTATATTGGAACAGTGCTATTTTGTCATCCCTGGTCCTTCTTTTCATTAAACTAGGCATACCCAATTCCTGCAACTGTTCTTCATATGTTTTAGCCTCCAATTCCTGATCATCATGTGTATGTTTCTCTTTGTGTTGTTGAAATATAGATAGCCTTATCAAGTCTGTGGTTGTAATTGGAAATTATAAGAATCCCAATACAATACTTCTGAGAAGAGCTTCTGGATTCAGAAATAGATGAGTTGTGGTGATCTTCAGTTAGTTGATTGTAATGTGTTGGACATGGGACTGTTTTTGAAGACTATCCAGATATTACAGTCTGGACACAATTAATTCAAATTGTGTCTGCTAAGTTGCTGTCTGAGAACATTCTTTGTCACAGATCTCAGAAGCAACTTAAAAGAGTATCACAAGCCATTTCTCATAGTTGGTGCTTTTATTATCATGCATTTGTTAGCTGTTGGAACTGAAGGTTAAGTTTTTCTAAATACAAATCTTACATGATTCTCCTTAATGAGATTTATTCATAGCACAGCAATAGCATTTAGGCTTTTATATACCACTCGTTGTGCTTTGGGTGATTTACAATATAAGCGTATTTGCATATAGCCTCAACAATTTGGTTCCTACCCAGACAACACACTGTTTGATTGAAATTGAATTTTTACATGTTATATAAATAAAATAAATAAAACACGGGGGAAAATCAATTTGATTCCTCATTGTACTGATCTTGGAAGGCTGGAAAGCTGAGTCAACTTTGAGCCCCATCAGGATCAAACTCCAGGCTGGGACAATACTGCACTTTAACCGCTGTGCCATCAGGGCCTTAAGATGAAATTAGTATTGATCCAAGAATTCTAGCAAATGAACACAAAGCAAATTATCTCTCTTTTTGGAGCTTCTTCTCACAGTTTGTGAATTATTTCTCATAAACAAGATGGGGCTGTTCTCTGATTCCAGGAGGCTTGTAGCTGTGGTTATCTGAATTCTTTTCAGCCTGAGAACTAACTCTTAACACTTATTTTTCCAAGATCCTAATCGTATACCAAGGACTACAGATTGTGCTAAATGGAAAAAGGAGAAAAAGAGTGAAGAAATTAAAATATTTAAGGAGTGCAAGAATTTACCTAATCTATTTTTTAAAATTAGGAGTAAATCTATTTTAAAAAAATAAATTAAATAATAGCATTTTGTTAGTATTCTGCATATCAAAATATAGATTAACATATAGATTAACATATTTTGTAAAATTTTGCCTTTCATTGCCTAGTTTTATGCATGCCATTTTAAAACGAAGTCTCAATACAGTGGACTAAATAAGCATTCTGTGCTGGATCAAATTCTACAAGTGTTTCTGGGAATGCTTTGACATTCTGTAATGCAGTTGAACATGCATGCTAATGAACAATGGCATATACAGGTAAAACTCAAAAAATTAGAATATCGTGCAAAAGTTCATTTATTTCAGTAATGCAACTTAAATGATGAAACTAATACATGAGATAGACTCATTACATGCAAAGCAAAATAGTTCAAGCCATGATTTGTCATAATTGAGATGATTATGGCTTACAGCTCATGAAAACCGCAAATCCACAATCTCAGAAAATTAGAATATTACATGCAATCAATAAAACAAGGATTGTACAGAGAACAATACCGGACCTCTGAAAAGTATAAGCATGCATATGTACTCAGTACTTGGTTTGGGCCCCTTTTGCAGCAATTACTGCCTCAATGTGGCGTGGCATGGAAGCTATCAATCTGTGGCACTGCTGAGGTGTTATGGAAGACCAGGATGCTTCAATAGCGGCCTTCAGCTCGTCTGCATTGTTCGGTCTCATGTCTCTCATCTTTCTCTTGGCAATGCCCCATAGATTCTCTGTGGGGTTCAGGTCAGGCGAGTTTGCTGGCCAATCAAGCACAGTAATCCCACAGTCATTGAACCAGGTTTTGGTGCTTTTGGCATGGTAGGCAGGTGCCAAGTCCTGCTGGAAAATGAAGTCAGCCTCCCCATAAAGCTCATCTGAAAAAGGAAGCATGAAGTGCTCCAAAATCTCCTGGTAGATGGCTGCGTTGACCCTGGACTTAATGAAGCACAGTGGACCAACACCAGCAGATGACATGGCTCCCCAAATCAACACAGGCTGTGGAAACTTCACACTGGATTTCAAGCATCTTGCAGTGTGTGCCTCTCCATTCTTCCTCCAGACTCTGGGTCCTTGATTTCCAAATGAGATGCAAAAGTTGCTCTCATCAGAAAAGAGGACTTTGGACCACTGAGCAACAGACTAGTTCTTTTTTTCTTTAGCCCAGGTAAGACGCTTCTGACATTTTTTGTTCAGGAGCGACTTCACAAGAGGAATACAACATTTGAAGCCCATGTCCAGGATCCATCTGTGTGTGGTGGCTCTTGATGCACTGACTCCAGCCTCAGTCCACTTCTTGTGAAAGTCCCCAACACTTTTGAATGGCTTTTTCCTGACAATCCTCTCCAGGCTGCAGTCATCCCTGCTGCTTGTGCACCTTTTTCTTCCACACTTTTCCCTTCCACATAACTTTCTATTTATGTGCTTTGATACAGCACTTTGGGAACATCCAACTTCTTTTGCAATTACCTTTTGAGGCTTTCCCTCCTTATGGAGGGTGTCAATGATGGTTTTCTGCACATTTTCCCATGATTGTGCTTCCTACTGAACCAGACTGAGAGACCATTTAAAGACTCAGGAACCCTTTGCAGGTGTTGTGGCTTAAGTAGCTGATTAGAGTGGGACACTGAGCCTAGAATGTTGAACCTTTTCACAATATTCTAATTTTCTGAGATTGTGGATTTGGGGTTTTCATGAGCTGTAACCCATAATCATCTCAATTATGACAAATCATGGCTTGAACTATCTTGCTTTGCATGTAATGAGTCTATCTCATATATTAGGTTCACCTTTTAAGTTTCATTACTGAAATAAATGAACTTTTGCATGATATTCTAATTTTTTGAGTTTCAACTGTATTAGAGGGTGTAGGGGGCAAATTTTTGTCACAATGTTTTAAAATTATCTCAATGTCATTGTTCTTGTAATGTTGTTTCTCTTCTTCCTTCAGTGCTGTTGGTACTTTTGCACGAGCTCTAGACTGCAGTAGTTCTGTAAGACAACCTAGTTTACACATGAGTGCAGCTGCTGCTTCCCGGGATATCACTTTGGTGAGACACTCTTTGAAATATACTTCTTTTGAAAGAATAGTTCGCTAAAGTGACAAATTAAATCCTGCCCTGATATGTTGATGATAATGGCATTGAAAATGAATGTTTTGAAGATTTTGCATGTATACAATGGATCTAAAATATTCAACCCAACTCTTGCTATTTGCTTTATTTACTAATCTTAGCAGGTGGTGAGTTATACAGGTTAATTGCTTAAAATATTCTTTGATTTATTTAAAGAGAATTAGAATTTACAGAACGATGATGATTTTGCCAGGAATATTAAAAAAGATAATTGTTATTTTTACTTTTTTTCGCTCTAGAAAATAATTTTGTATCTCCCTATCTTTATTGTAAGTAGTGAAAAAATATGAAAAATTAGTAAGCATGTATTCAGTTGAACTGTACAACGTATTCGGAAGAGGTATTTGTGATGTGTGGGAACATGAACAAATCATCACTGTTTGAATGGTTAAAACCATTGCATCATTTGATCAGCTGCTTCAGAAACCACTTGTGACTATTTGTACAGACATTTTCACACACAGCCATTGCAATAGGACAAAAACAAAGAAATTGAATAGGTTGTGCCTGCAGATACATTCTTCTCAGTGAAAACGTGAAGTGGCTGGGCATGTACACACTTTCAAACCAGCCACATGAGTCTTAACAAAGAATGTGTCTGCTTTGGTGATTGAATAAGAGGCCTTATTTACATTTCTCATTGTGTAACGGTTCTTTCAAATTTATTGTGTTGCCCTAATACACAGTAATAGAATTTGAGTTCTAATTTGCTTTTTAAAGCCAGAATTAAAGACTAATAAATGCATGTATCAATAGTACTGAGTGCCTAATCTGTGTTGACAGAATTCTAGACCAATAAAAGTCATGTAGTCGACCCCCCCTTGCAATTCCCATATCTTTTTTCCAAGAACAGATAACACATATTAATGCTTAACTATTTAATTTATTAGAAGTGATGTTTAGATTTCTAAAATTTGGTATATATTTTTTCTGTATTTTTTTTCTGCCTGCCCACTCCTCTTCTACAAAAAAGAAAAGGAAGATAAAAGAAAAAGCAACAGTTATGCTACAGTGTAAAGTTGAATAATGTAGTATACCCTCCAAAAATTGAAACAATTATACTACATTAAAATATTACTGTGTGTCTGTCAGCCAATACCTCAGCCACACATGTTCTTACAAAAAAGCCAACCAATCTGCAAACATCAACTCCATCAACCAATCAAGAAATAACAATACAGCCAACCTCCCCACCAGTATTTATAGAGAGACGACAGCGCCAATCACGCTTTGCTCGCACAAGCATGAAGCCGAAAGCACCAGCCTGAAGATGGCAAGTGGGATCTCGTCAAAATGTCGCCAAGATACTCTCAATCTTACACAGGAAAAGACCCGAACACGCCAAGACCCGCATACCTGTACCCGTGAAAATCTACGAAAACAAATATAGCTTTGTTCGGGTATTTTCCCACGTCATTATAGTTGTGCTTTTAGAGTTATAGCGACGTTTTGGCAGAATCTCATCTGCCATCATCAGGCTTGTGTATTGTAGTGTAATATACACACACACATACACACAGCATACTCATTCATTCATTCATTCATTCATTTTTTGATGTTTTTCACAAATTTGTATTTGAAGATATACCTTGAATCCATCTCAACTATCTGTAGCTTATTCCCAGTTTTTCACCAACAGTTATATAAGCTTTATAACTCTTCTTGGCAGCTTATGTATTGTATACATATACACATACTTATGTATATAATGTAGGCCTGTACATAATGTAGGCATGTAAGATACATGTTCCAACTTATATGGTGTTTGCTTCTATGTTCATCCCCACTTCCATTCTTCTGAATTATCCCAGTACAATGCAACCAAAAGAATTAGGGATGTGGAAGGAAAAGCCTATGAGGTTTTTGGGTAGAGCCACTGCGTCCATATGAAAGATGAGACTTCATGCAGACATAATAGCTGTCTTCAAGTATCTGAAGAAGTATTATCCAGTGGAACCTTGGGTCGCAAATGCTTTTGTTCGCAACCAAATTGAGTGATAACCAAAAAACCCACCCAATTTTTGAATCTGGTTACGATTCAAAAATTGGGTAACGAACAAAATTGGTGCGGAAAGATTCCCTTTCTGCACTGATTTCCCCTTCCACACCATTTTTTGTGTGTCCGCGCATGCACAGTCAGTTGTGTTTCCAGTCACAGCCAAATCGGGTCGCGACCGTAGTCCTGGAACGGATTACAATCGTGACTCAAGGTTCCACTGTATAAAAGACAGGCCAGAATTATTCAGAATTGTTCTTCAAGATAGGTTTAAATTGTCAAGTAGATTTTGATTGGACATTAGGGGGAACTTTCCTAACTTTAACAATAAAAGAGTCCATCTTTGGAGATAGTGGCCATCTGGATGTGGAGGTTTTAAGCAGTGTCTGGATAGCCATTTTTAGAGATACTGCAATAATAGATCCCTGCACTTGGCAGAGGATTAGTCTAGATCAGTGGTTCCCAAAGTGGGCAGTACCACCCCCTGGCGGGGGGATGCCTTAGGGGGGCAGTAAGAGGCAGGGGGGCACTAAGAGGTGGCAGGGGGGTGCTGGAGGTGGGACCCTCGCAGGACACAGATGGAACCCTCGCAGGGCGCTGGAGGTGGGACCCTCGCAGGGTTGAGATTTTACCAGTTTGCAAGAACTGTTGTTACCGTTCCAGTAGGTTGAACAACTGGCAAAAAGGGCCCCTGGCTGGCCCTGCCCCCTCCTCCATTTTCTGCTGTCAGTCCTTATTGCATATGCATGACATTGCGTGCATGCGCAACAATCGCTGACAGCATTTCCCACCCGCCCCGCCCAGTCACTCCTTATGTAGTGCATGTGCGCTCGTTTCCCATTTTCCCGCCCACCATCGCTACCAGCACCAGCCAGCCAGCCCGCCCGCCCACCCTGCCTTCCTACCACCATCTGATCTAGGTGAGTTACACTCTGCAAGCCCACTACAGCTTTCCTCCACTTTCCCGACATGCCTGCCTCGAACTCAGTGGTGGCAGGAGTGGAGGAAAGCCAGAGTGGGTTTGCTGTCCTTTTCAAATGTCCCGTCCTGCTTCGTTCAAAGCGAGGCCCTGCAGGTCACCCCATTGAGCCCCTTGCATTGGAGTGTGCAGTAGTCAATTGGGTGAACCTGTGGGACCTCTCCTCAAATGCAAGGGTGGCAGGATATTTGAAAAGGGGAGCAAAGCCACTTCAGCTTTCCTCCGCTTTTCCGACGTACCTTCTGGATTTTCTCCGCTTTCCCGATATGCCTGCCTTGAACGCAGCGGCGGCGGGATGTTTGAAAAGGGGAGGAAAACCAGAGTGGGTTTGCTCTCCTTTTCAAATAGGCAGCGTGCAGCAGTCAATGGGGTGAACCTGAAAGAGAGAGAAAGAGAGAGAAAGAAAATAAAGAGAAAAGGGACAGAAAGAAAATGGGACAGACAAAGAAAGGGGGGGGGGGATGGAAGGAAGGGACAGAAAGAAAGAAAAAGAAATAAGGAGGCAGGGAGGGAGGAGAAAGATAATGAGATATCTATTCTAGTCCAATCACCTGCTCCAGCAGGGTTAGAAGGGAGTGTGTGTGTTTGTGTGTGTTTTTGTAATTTACCAGTACATTTTGGTTTTGCCTTCTTCAGAATTGGCACTGTAATACATTGGGGAAAAGTAATTTTTTAGGGTGGAGGTCTGGTCCAATGGATCCTGTTTAAGCCTCAACAAAATGTGAGAGCTTCCTGATAGTCTTGGCCATGTTTCGTCCACAAAATCTTTAATTACTGTAATAGAAACTAAAGATGTTTCAATGTGCTGGCAAAGATGCTGGCAAAGATGTTTCAATGTGGGAAAGGGCCTCTAAACTAGACTTCATTTCAATCTGATGCATCAGCTCTCTCTGTCCCTCTCTGTCTCTTTCTCTCTCTCTCTCTCTCTCCCCTCCCTCCCCCACTCTTTCTTTGTCCCTTTTCTTTCTTTCCCTTTTCCCTTCCTTCTTTCTTTTCTCTCTCTTTACCTCTCTCTTTCTTCTCTCTATCTCTCTTTCCTTCTCTCAGGCTCACCCCATTGATTTGGTGCACCGCTCCGCTCAGACATAAAACAAATGAACAAGAATCAGCAAAGCATCTCTGATTTAGATTCTGTTCACTACTAGAATCTAATCAGAGATGCGTTGCCGATTCTAGTCCAATGACCTGCTCCAGCAGGGTTAGAGGGGACTGTGTGTGCATGTGTGTGCATGGTTGTCAAAACTCCAAAACAGGTCAAGTAGCTCTGGGGAGGTCAGTCATAAATATTAGGACACTTGCCAAGCAACCGGCCATTAAGCAAGGACCACTTGTATTTGGTTTAAAAAAGCAGGTTTCTACTAACCCCCCTCCCCCGCAACTGTAACTCTTTTCAAACCAGATGTGAACATACACATATTGTAAATATTCTGATTTTCTAATGAGGCAATGAAGCATTGGAGACTGAACGAACATTTGAAGAAGGCACATTCTGACAAGGCAGACAAGAATTCAACTTTTTTCCAATCACTTCATAACAAATTTCAAAAGCACCCAACACTGTCTCACATGTTTTCAAATGCTTCCCAACAAAACACTGACAGTTTGCATGCATCGTAAAACATTTCATTGCTGATTTCTAAGTCTGGAAAGCCACATACTATTGGTGAAGAACTCATCCTACCAGCCATTAGTGAGGTTCTGCGTACTGTTTTGCATAAGTCACCACATGATATAATTAAGACAATTCTTCTCAGCAACAATTCAGTTCAAAGACGCATAGATGAAATGGCTGAGAATTTGGAAGATGTATTGTGCAGCATACTATGGACAACAGAATTTGCTGGATGAATCAACTTTGCCAGGCAATGAATCTGCTTCTTGCTTATGTGCGCTTTATTAAAGATGAAAGTTTGACTCAAGAGTTGTTATTTGCGAGGCAACTAAATACAGATACTAAAAGGAAGTCAATATTTCATGTTGTTGAGGAGTTCTTCAAAGAAAAGGAAATTCCACTAACCAACATACTTGCTTGTGCAACTGATGGAGCACCATCAATGACTGGTCACTACCGTGGGTGTGTTGCTTACTTGAAAAAAGCAGTGCCAAATGTCTTTACCATTCACTGTGTCATTCATCGCCAACATCTGGTTGCAAAAAACCTCAGTGAACAAGTCATTACACACACATTACTGCAGTGAACAAAATTAAAGTACATGCTCTCAATGATCAACTATTCCGAGAGCTCTGTGTTGAGAATGATGAAGATTTTGATCGTTTGCTGCTTCATACAGAAGTTCGTTGGCTATCAAAAGGCAACTGTTTGAAACTTTTACAATCTTTTTGACACTGTTATGGAGTTTTTGAAGGCAAGAATGCTTTGCTCAGTGATGAACTCAGATCAGGCATGACATTGCTTATTTATCAGAACTGTTTACAAAGTTCAATGAAGTGAATTTGCAGTTGCAAGGAAATGAAGTCAATCTTATTAAGGCCAAATCTGTCATCTCTACATTTATTTCAAAGTTAGCTCTATTCAAGCGCAATATAGGCCGTCGTGAGCTATACCAATTTCCAAGCTTGTCTGAGCTAGAAAAGAAAGATGGGATACAAGATGATGATCTGCATGTTTTTGTGACCATTTGGACATGCTGCATAAAGATATGTCTGAGCGGTATCAGGATCTTCTTTTGATGGAAATTCCAGATTGGGTGATAAATCCATTTTTAGATACTGAGGAAGATGGGGTAGTGGAGGAACAACTAATAGAACTGAAAAATGACATTGAGCTGAAGCCAAAGTTTAAGAAATCATACCAAGAGTTTTGGTTACAGAATGAAATTTCTGATCGCTATCCTGCACTATGGACAATAATTAAGGAGCTCCTTGTTGCATTTCTAACATCATATTTGGTGGAACGTGGTTTCAGTGTGGTCATCTAACTTCTCTCCAAGCAAAGAAATTGACTCCAAATTGCTGAATGCAATGATTTAAGACTCCTGCTAAGTGAGTTAAAACCAGACATTAGGAAACTGATATCAATTCACCAAGCACATCCATCGCATTAGTAACTGCTTCACTATTCAGTACATTCTTAAATTGATAAATGACTATCAGACTTTGAAAACCTAGTATCACTGGATCATGTGCAACAATTTTGTTGAATTAACATTAACTTAAAAGATTTTTAAATTGGATTTTGAATAAATGTGCAATTAATTGTTACAATTTTGAATTTTACTGTTACTATCTTCTTTGGTGGGTCGTGCAAACCGCTATTCCGAATAATGCTGTTTATAGGGGGTGGGGAGCACTGAGGATGAGTTTGTAGCACCAAGGGGGAGGTGGACTGAAAAGAAGAGAGAGAGAGAGAGAGAAAGAGAGAGAAAGAAACAGGGAGGGGGGAGAAAGTGAATGAGATATCTAGTCCAACCAGCTGGGTTAGAAGTGTGTGTGCATGACTGTCAAAACTCCAAAAACAGGTGAAGTAGCTCTGGGGAGGCCAGTCATAAATTAGAACACTTGCTAAGCAATCTGCCATTAAGTGAGGACCACTTGTATTTGGTTTGCCAGTCACCAAACCATGCCCACCCAGTTACGTGACCAAGTCACGCCCACCCAGTCACATGACCAGCAAGTCACGCCCACCCAGTCACGTGACCAGCAGGCCATGCCCACTCCAGTCATGTGACCAACAGGCCATGCCCACCCAGTCACGTGACCGGCAGGCCATGCCCTCAGATTAGGCCACGCCCACAGAAATTTGAATCCCACCCCTGGGTGGGGGGCACTGAGGATGAGTTTGTAGCACCAAGTGGGGGGTGGACTGAAAAAGTTTGGGAACCACTGGTCTAGATGTTCAAAACAGATCTTCAAAATCCCTTCCAACCTTTATCTTCTTTCATTGTATTGTTTAATAGTTTAAAGAATTACGACTACCCAGTTGTTCAGAAATGGTAAATTTGACATACCTTTTTCACATTCAGAAGGGAAATGTATAAACAAATAAAAGGGACGGACGCCCACCCTCAGGAGTCATTACAGAAACTGACATTTCAAAACTACACACCAAAATTTTGCTGTCGCTATATGGACTTTTTTTTGTTTGTTTTTTCTTTGTTTGTCATTATCAAAAGAAATTGAAAGACTTTCATACCCTACTGAACTCCATCTTCCCAGAAATACAATTTCCAATGGAGGAAGAAATGGCTAGACCAATTATATTTTTAGATGTGCGATTCAATAGGCAAGAAAATGGAAACCTAGGAACCACGGTTTATCTCAAGGCCTCCAACACTCCACTCATTCTTTAATTTCAACAGTAACTATCCACTATCACACAAAAAGAATTGCATCTTAACACTCTATGGCAGGGTGAGAATCCACTGTAGTACCCAGTAAGCTAAACAACTGGAGAGAAAGTACCAATGTGCACAATTCAGCAGAATAGGTAGCCACAACTATTACATAACACACAAAGAGAAAGGAAGAAAGAAGGTACAAGACCAACTATATGGCACACATTTCAGAAGCAATAGAACACAGCTTCTGAGATCTGCAAGCAGGCTGCCCAGAGGCTGCCCAAAGGCTACCCATACAAAGGTAAATCATGTATTGTAAACATATTTTGGAGAAGGGAGATACTTCTAATGTAATCTACCGGATCCCCTGCATAGATTGTCCTTATGACTATGTAGCACAGACAGGGTAAGAAGCTAACTACCAGATTGCAAGAACACAGGTGTGAGCTGTCAGACAAGGAGATCCAAACTCATTGGTAGCCTCACATTGCAATGAATAAGGACATACATTCAATTTTCACAGCTACTAAGATTGTTGGCCATGCAGGTACAAAGATAGCCAGGAAAATTATTGAAGCCTGGGGAACAAGCCCCTTGTCAGTCAACAGGAGTGTTGATTTACCACCACTTATTCAGTATTTAGGAGCCAAGGACTTGGCAGCACAAAGAAACAACAGCTATTTGCCAGCCATCAACATACCAATCAACCAATAGGCAAGCACTGCATAAATATGATGCATACAATATAGCACAAAGCACATATTCCCTGAAGATGTATTCCAACATGAATCAAAAAGCTTGGAAGATTAAACCTCTGGTCCTGGTGACCAACCCAGATTGGATCTTGTGTTGGATATGTTTTCCACCTTGAGTTATTTGTAAAAAGAATAAAAGGTGGGATCTAAATAAATAAATATTTTAAATAACATAGTATGTATCCAGAAAATATAATTAACTCATGAAGATCTAGAATGAATGTGATTCCTTTTTATCATTATATCCTTATATTAACGACATAAGAATTGTGCTTATTTTGTCCTACTTCGTGTTACTGCCTTGGGGCACTCAAAGCCAGGATTGTATTTTCCTGCAACTAATCAAACCAGAATCAGAAGCCAGAGAATTTCTTTTATTATTATCCCAACTTTTTCAGGTATTATGAATTACTAGCTTGTGCTTGCGTATTATACAACCTTCATTAGTTTTCCCTCTATATAATGAATGGAAGTAAGAATTGAATTTAATATACGGATTTTAATCATTTCTCCTTAGACCAAAACAAATCCATGCATCATGGAAAGGCAAAAGTAATGAGGAAGAGAAAATAAAATACAGTTGTTTCTTTGGGATGCCTTAGTTGGCATACTATGAACTGAATTATAGGAATGACAAACTTGTTTTTTGAAAAAGTATGACAGCAAAATACTGATCCATTTTTTGGTGTGAAGTGAATAAGTCTGATAGGTGACACCGTGTCAGGACAAAATAAAGCTTGTATAAGGAAATTGAGAGCTAAAATAATTAAATCCAGAACAATATTAACCTTATCATGCCAATTAAATGATAAAACTCATTGGCTAACTATTAATATTGGAGAGTCTTCACTCAATTCTCATCTGCATTTCCCAAGGAAACAGTGGTCTATAGAAATGGAATTGTAACATAAATTGTTGCCAGCAACTCCAGATGAAACAAAATAATAATCCAATCTGGACTCTCCGTAAGGTGAACTGAAATAAATTTCCACTTCCATTCTGCTTTGATAGATTGATTTGCTAAGTCATAATACCATGTTGAAGATGTACACAGTCATAATACCATGTTGAAGATGTACACAGTCCTAACAAGACAGATGACAAACTCCTTGAACTGGACTTGACTATAAGTCACTGCCCCTTAATTTTAGGCATAGATTGATAAAAAAACAGTAAATGATTGCGTGCTATAAGTGTTGAGAGTAAGAATTCTCTCTAATACCCGTGATAGTTTAATTCTATTTAATTCCATTAGTTTTATTTCCTGCCTTTCCGTGTTTCAGCAATGCTGCCTATCCAAGCTTCCTGACCTTGAATCAGTGATGTCTCACTTCCTGATAATTACTGGTTCATAACTTAATTCTTATACATGACAGGTCAAAATGATTCAATGTAACATTAAATCCAAAAATCATTTAATATATTGTTATTTAATACTTATATCTAATCCTTTTCATTCCTAGTTTCATGCAATGGATACATTACATAAACACAACTATGACCTGAGCAGTGCCATTAGTGTTTTGGTTCCCCTTGGAGGGCCTGTTCTTTGTAGAGATGAAATGGAAGAATGGTCGGCATCAGAGGCTAGTTTGTTTGAAGAAGCCCTAGAGAAATATGGTAAAGACTTCAATGACATACGACAAGATTTTGTAAGTAGACATATCTAAATTATTATTAAATTGCCCTTAATTGCTCTTTTATATGTTTTTCTATTCCACAGTCAATTAAACTAAAGATCTGTTATGAGCCTATTTTGCTATATAAGGACATAGTGTACTATAGCACCTGACATGATGGAGGTACTTAGGTCATTAAAATCTTCAACAATTCTTGCTATTAGGGCTGGGGATCTTGGAAAGCAGTAAGGACACAGAATGGATTAACCTCCAATTGAAAGTGTGCAATGCAATCTTTTGTATACATCTATAAAACATTATACTTTTCAGAAGCATATGGGTTACTGTATTCTCATAGGCAGGATTGAGGGACCTGGGATATTGCTGAACTATACTTCCATTATGTCTCATTTGTCATTCTGGATAATGCTTTTGGCATTTCTAATTTAATAATATCAGACAGGCCAGAGGTTTTCCAATGCCACACTTTAGAAACAAACAAACTAAAGCAATGTTCAAAACATTTGTTGACGTTTCTAATAATTTTTTTTTAGTAATTTTTTTTAAATAGCATTAGATATAAATACATTGAATTATGCCCATTCATTTTATTTATTTGTCGGGGTTATTACATGGTGCAATCCCAAGAGACTCAGTAATTTATAGTAATGAAACATAAAAGTAAAAACATATAGAATATAACATTAAAGGTAAAGGATCCCCTCGCACATACGTGCTAGTCGTTTCTGGCTCTGGGGTGGGGGGGGTTTCTCATCTCCGTTACAAAGCCGAAGAGCCAGCGCTGTCCGAAGACGTCTCCATGGTCATGTGGCTGGCATGACTAAAAGCCAAAGGCGCACGGAACACTGTTACCTTCCCACCAAAGTGGTCCCTATTTTTCTACTTGCATTTTCACATGCTTTCAAACTGCTAGGTTGGCAGAAGCTGGAATAAATTAACAGGAGCTCACTCCGTTATGCAGCGCTAGGGATTCGAACTGCCAACCTTTCTGATCAACAAGCTCAGCATCTTAGCTATTGATCCACCGTGTCCCTTAACATTAAAATTACATAATTAGAATGTGACAAAACCCAAACTGCCAAAAAGTGCAATCGTTTTTCCTAGGCATCATGCATTACAGTAGAATCTCCAAAACAATTCTGATGTTGCTGGTTTCTGGAAGGTTAAAATGTAAGAGCCAATTCTAGTTGAAGTAGGAGGCTGTTTCCAAGTGCAGGTTGCTACCACAGAAATCCAGTTCCTGTGACTCTCCTCAGGTATATACCTTATGGAAATTGGGGACCAGCAGCAGTTTCTTCTCTCAGGACAAATGAGCTAAGCAGGCCTCTTCCAGTTGGAGAAAGCAACCTGAAGATATGTTGATGCCTAGCATATAAAACTTTATAAACTATTACCAGCACTTGGAATTGCCCTCGGACATTAATCGGAAACCAGTACAGCTCAGATGTAATATAAATTAACAAATGAAAATGAATACATGTGTACCAGGATAATGTTGCAAGATCCAACTTGGGCTCCAGAACGAGTCTGAAAGCTCAGAAGACTAAACTTCTGATCCCGGTGACTGACCCAGATTGGATCCTGTAATTAATATGAACTCATTTGAAGTTTCCAGTATTCTTGGAGATGAGGAATGTTGTTGGCTCTGCATGACTAAGCCAATTTCCTAGGAGTTGGAACTGGCTGCATCAATTCAAGTTCATAGTTTTTGAGCTTGGAAAAAGAGATTTAACATATCTTCCTAAACTTGAAATCAAGAGTTTTGTCATATGGGAAAGAAGAAAAACTCCCCTGTTTTACTTTTTATTAGAGAAACACTTAAATAATTGATATTTAAACATCAGAAATCTTCATAGGAGAATCTAGACATCTCTCTCTGATACATAGAACAATATAAGAGCCATTACCCCTTTGTTTAGTACAGAACAGATTGCTCCTGAAAAGACATAAATAGAAGAATTATTTTCCCCTAGCGACAAAGTTTTCCAAACCTTTAACAGTGTTTCTTACACAGTTTTAAATTCCAAGAATAGTGGACAAGCATACCATATTTTCCAGTTCTTAGAAGAAAAGAAATTATATTTTAGTCAAGCGATTACTTCTCCTCTTTTCCCAACTGTGCTTATTGACATCAATTTACATATCGCACATAGCTTAAATGACCACCAGGAGGCATTATGTGACAGTTTTTGTCTCATTTGGGACTTGTCAAACAGATAGCTGGAACCTATAGTGGTTCTATGGGCTCAAAACTTCTACTGGGAATCAGATGTATGGATTTTTGCACTTTAGATAATAGTATGTTAGTTTTAGAAGCTATCTAGTTATTGGTGTTCAGTGGAGATGCACCAAAAGATATATAGAATCCATTAGAATAGTGTGTGTGTGTGTTTGTTCAGATGTATTTAAAAAACACACACACATGGTCTACCTTCCCTTTTCCTTCAGAGGAGATTGGAACAGATGTTACATAATGTTATGCCCTTATGTTTAGGTTTTATGTGACTTTCATCTCTACAAAAATAGTTTTTCTCTGATAACCCAACTGTTTCATCATTTTCTTTTTTAAAATGTAATTTTGTATTTAATATTTTTCAGCTTCCTTGGAAATCTCTGACTAGCATCATTGAATATTATTATATGTGGAAAACCACAGATAGATATATTCAGCAGGTAATTTTTTTTTGCACTTATAACATCCAAATATATGCTGTGATATAAAACAATATCTAAATGAACATTTTTAAGAGGGAGCTTTCAGGCATTAACAAAATCCCTACATAAAAGGTACAACTAAATGGGAATCTGCATGTAACGTAAAGCCTCCATTGTCACTCCAGCTGTTTTGCTCTAAATCGTGGTGTCTCTGTTTTTAGTTGTGTAACACAGTTCTGTCCTTTCAGTAAGCACTGTAAACCTGGATGTGCTCAAGGCATTGGGGCTGGGAAGTTAAATGGTCTGTGAGACATTGCTATTGAGTTTTTATTGGATTTGTTTTTGGCTGTTACTTTAGATTTTATACTCTGTGTTTTGTATTGTTAAGTAGTGTGTTGTTAGCCACCAGGGGTCGCATCTGTGAGATGGGTTGCCATGTAATGTGAGCAAGCAGATAAATCTGGAGGAAGCCGGATTGAGGAAGGCCATGTTAGGTTACCCTGCATAATAATTTCAAAGTACTAATTCCTGTAATTTCATTCCCCGCCCTAAGGATTTAATTAGACCTGAAGGCATTCAGGATTTAGAGTAATGGAAACATGTTGCCCTGAATCCAGAATAGCTGTTATGAAAAAATGAATTTTTATGGGAGGGCAAAACATAAGGAATTTGACCAATGCTTTTATTGTCATCATGCCAGGATATCTTTCAGGCTATTCTGGAGGTTTTCCTAATTAGAATTCTCTTCCATGGATTTCTGGATTCAGGCCTTTTTCATTGAAGTATTTCAGTTACACTACCTGAAGTTTGGTCTCTTGCCATTAAGGGCAGCTATGCAGAGTTTACACCACCCTAGCCAAATTGTCTCATAAATGAAGATAAGAAATCGTAGTTTAATGGTTTATCATCCAGTAGTTTATATGAATAATATGTGATTTACAGTTTCAGGATCCAGGCATAGTTGAGAAAGATAACTTGTCTTTCACTTTCTTCCTCTTGCAAGCAGAATAAAAAGGAGTACACGCATGCCCAAAGTCTTAATTTCAGTCACCTGAATCATGGGAGACTATGAAACTAAAGACATTAGTTGTTGTTGCCTTTCTCCATAAAACTTTACAGTGTCATTGCCGCTCACTCTTTAGCAATTCCTTATAGAACGAGTAATTGCATTATACTTATACCTTGTTCTTTGACTGTGATCCACTAAATGCAGAATAGAGTTTTTTTCAACTCATTGTTAAATTAACTAATTCAACTAATATGTTTCAAATAATATGTTAAAGAAGTAGTTAAAGAGCAGAAGGGTCCATATTATTGCAGTGAAATACAATGAAAAACATTGTGAAAAAGCTTATCAGAAGTGGTAAATGATTGGTGCATGATTAAATTTTGTACTACATGGATATAATCACACCTTCCAATTAGCTTTCCTTAGCTTCAATTAGTACAGAACATTATAATGTTTTCTCATTTAAACAGATTTCTTCCCAATAAATCCAGGTGTGATATCTTTACTTAAATCCTATAAAATGGATTTTTAACTTGTATGATGAACTTTGAGCAAAAATGTATCTTAGTTTCTGGTATCTTTGAGATGAGTCAATGTTAATATGATCAATTTTAAAGGTATTTCTGCCCTATGTGTTTTCAGATGGGAAACCTAATAGTGATTATGAGATGTTATTTTAATGTATTTTCATTTAGTGAATCTGTCCTCCAAACCTGAAATTATTATGGACTTCGTTGTTTAATAAAAACTGTAATGTGTTTGTGTGCGCACATGTTATATTTGTGCATGTGTATGTATTGTAATAATGATTGCAATTGGAACATTTTAATAATTATTTCAGCAATGTCACTGTTTTTGTGTTATTGTAAAAACTCACCTTAAAAAATCCTATAATGTTCCTTCTTTGGTTAACTCCCAGGGTTTTTGTTGATACTCTTTTAAGCGTAAGGAGCAGATCTAATTTTGACAGTACTGACTTTTTAAGTGTTTGTATTAATCTGAAGATATTATAGGAATTGTCCTTGGCCAGCTTCAATTTTCCCTTATGTTTCCTAGCTATAAACATTCAGAAACAAACCCACATTTCATTTGAACCCACATTTCATTGTTCAACTTAAATTTGTGCAAGAAATTTTTAGCTTAAACTATATTGTCAGTTCAGAGAAACCAAATCCTTAAATAAAGATGTTATTAATATTTTTAAATAAATTTTGTTAAAGCTTTTTTAAAAAAATAAAATCTAACACAAGCTAATAGAGAATAAAGAAAAAAGAAAAAACAGAGAAAAATCAAAAGTGCAGAAAGAAAAGATAAAAAGAAATAGAAGTTTCTAATTTCCTTTGTAGCAAATATAAGCATGATTACAAAGTTATCTCTTACTCTATGGTTACAAAAAAAAAAACCTCGGGTTTTTTTATTATCTTTTTTTTTCCCAATCAAATTTGCAAGTCATAAGTGCACTTTTTTGTGTGTAATGCGAAAAGTCTATTAAGCATTTTCCTTTCTCTAATCAAGGAAGTGCATTTAGCTATCTATGCAAGAAATGTTATTAAATTGACATACTGTTTTCTTCTTATGGGATGCCTACAGTGACTGCATGATTCTTAAAATAACTTTGTTAAAAGTTTTCATTAAGGTTGTTATTTTTAAGTTGTAATTAAATTAAATTATTCGAACTCAATGGGAAAAATCCAACTATGAGTACTAAAGTAAATAACAAATTTGCTACAATCTGACTGTATCTGGAAGGGATATCTAGAAGTGAAGTGTTCTATAGCAAAATTCTTTCCTTGACTGCCTATGCAGCCCAATCTCCATGGACAGAAACTTCTGATATAAGTCTTAAAGACTAAGCAGTTTAATGTAATATTTTGCACAACATTGTAATGTTAACATTGTGTTAGGTATTAAATAATTCATCTTTTCTATTAGAAACGTCTAAAAGCTGCTGAAGCAGAGAGTAAACTGAAACAAGTTTACATACCAACATAGTAAGTATAACAAACACTAATAGTTCTATTTTAAAATTAATTTCAGTGTATAGACAATACATCTTAGTTTTTATGTATTGAACAAGCAAAGAATAAGCATTGATAAAACTTTATTTTAACATTTAACAAACTTTGGTAAAATCCAGGAAGACCCAGAATCATGCTTTGACATTAAATAAATTTTGACTACTTTTTATGTAAAGGTATTACTGGACACTCATTGCTTTCTCAACTGCAGCTGAGTTTTAGATTTAGATATAGTTATAATTCCAAAGAAACTGACTTTAGTGGGATGCATTACTAAGCAATATAAAATAAAGAATTATAGTTTGGATTATTTCTTTTTTATATATAAGAATTTGTATTAAGATTGAATTTCTACGATATACACATAAGCAGTAGTCAGATTTCAGGCCGGGTTACATCACTGAGCTGGCATTGATCACGCTTCTGGGTAGCTTCTGGCAGGCCCAAGATGGTGGGAGTGTAGAATGGAATGGAAGTGCATTCATTCTGCCCGTTCTTGCAGATCATGGTATCCTTCTGGTGCCAACCTAGGAGGTTGAGAATGGTGAAGTAGGTTCTCCTCCGTCCTCTGAGACCATTTCCAATCAGTGTTGGTAGGGAATGAGGAGTATAGCTTTGCAGGGCTCCACAGGACTTTTATTTTCCCCTGCTCCTATTTAATGTCTGTACAAAGTTGCTTGTTGGGACCATTTATTAGTATGGGGTTCATATCACCTGTATGTTATGTCATTTATACACCTCTACTCTGGACTATCCAAGGCTGTTGAGGCTCTTTTCCAATGTCTGGAGTGTTTGAGGGTCTGGCTAGGGAAAAACAGACTTTGTCTCAACCCTAACAAGATCAAGTGACCCCCCATCAAGTGACCCCCCACCCTCAGTCTAGAGATTTCCCATTGTTATTATAGATTAAATTAACTCTCTCAGATAACTTGAAGATCAGATGCCAATTGGGATCCAAAAAGCCTGTGCACAAATCATTTTGTGTACCAGTTGTGCTGGGGGGGGGGGGTATTGCTCACAGTCACTCATGCCTTAGTCACTTCCTGGTTGAACTATTGAATATGGTCTACATCAGGCTGCACTTGAAAAGCATTTTGGTCCCAAATGTGGTGGTACACACAATTATAGTATACCATGATTACATGCAATTATAGTATTACATCATTACTGCATGAACTACATTGGGTCCCACTAAGCTTTTGAATGTAATTCGGGATGCTGGATGTTATATTTAAACCCTGCATGCTTATTTCTGGAACGTCCTGTTTCTTATAGTCCTTCCACTATTGCCAAGGCACACATGCATGCTTCTTTCTGGGAAGCTGCATCGCTTAGTGGGAGTTACTTGAATGTTTAGATTCCAGCTAAATTTTGTTTTACAAAAATCAAAATTCATTCTGCCAAATATTGACACAAACACATATACATACAGTGTTTGTTCAGATGTATTTAAGTATCTAGTCAAAGGAGAATCAAATAAGCTATATGTTTCTGTTATGATGCTATTCACGGACTCTTTGCAGCTCTAGTCAAGGTAATTTTAGATAGATTTTTTATTTTTTTCTTCATTCACAACCAGTCCAATTCAGCATCTGATTTTGAGGCATTATGAAAATCTATATTCTCCAACCACTTCCTATAAAACTACTAAGTTTTCTACAGAGAACTACGCTAGGATTATAAATGTAATATTCTCTGCCCCCACTTTTGAGGTTGTAAGAAAAATGTAAATGTAAAAATTGCAAAGCTTTTTTGTTAATATATTTGCTTTAAAATTTAGTTTATCCTATTGAAGTAAGTACTGGGCCATTTTAAAGAATTGTTATATTCATGAAAGTATTGATGGCATTTAAATCATTTTATCATGCTGAAAATACTATCTTAATGATAATTGCTGATGAAGATAAGTTAATTTTTCAATAATTTCATTCATATCTCAGAGATAGAATAATATTAGTTATGACTAAATTAAGCCAATCAATTCACTCAAGTACTCCAAAGTTGGGAGAATCTCTGGGTGCCTCAGAAGTAATTCTTGTATCCTGTTCTTTAAAGAAAATATATGCAAATAAGTTTCCAAAGGTTGATAGATCTAATATAAATACATTTTATAGGCATTATAAACTAAAGTGAAAAGTATTTTAAAACAGTTTCATATTTTATATTAAATCGATGTAACTTTTCATCAAACTCTGAGTATATTTTAAGGCTATTTGACCCTGATTATTTTATTTGGAAAATGTTTTTCACACCCACAGGAAAGCTTATATTCTGCTACATCCCGTGTTTGTAATAAATTTGGAATGCAGAACAGATTGCATTCTGCCTTTGACCCTCATTAATAATTGATACAGTCTTACTCAACCCAGCCCCCCCCCTTCCCAGTTATACCCCAGCAGCCACAGATCCAATGGCCTGATCCAATGGCCTGATCCAATGGCCATATTAACTACGAATATTGTGAGCTGAAGCACACCTATAGCCATGAGATTAGAGAAGGGTACAGTTCAGAATAATTGATAGATGCCACTCTGAGGCATGGCTGGCTGGGGTATTCTGAGAGTTAAAGTCCACAGGTCTTAAAGTTATCAAGGCTGGACACTCCTGCATTATAGTATCAAGTTTAGATTTGTTTTTGTAGCAATCTTTATTTTGTAGCAAAACTTTATTCCATAGTAAATGGAACACTCTTGTAACTAGTATGGTGGTAAATTATAGCTTTTTGAGAAAATCTAAGAATTTCAAACATGTTTTGGCATTTTCATAGAAAATATATAGTAGCATTTACCTGTACTCTTGACAATTATATAAACAGTAGAGATGTGTGGATCAATGACTTGATTCCATTTAATGTGGGAAATCAAGCTGATTTAAAATTTTGATTCAAATGTATTTGGTTCAGATCATATTGTCCATCTGAACCAAAGTCGGTTCACAGCTCAGTTAAGTTGCCAACAAATCTTTGAATCACATTCTCACATAGCTCTTTGTAGTTAGCTAAGAATTTGTTTAAAAATGTTTCTGCCATATAGCTCATGCAATTTAATGCATGTGTGATCATTTTAAAGCAACAAACCGAATCCCAGTCAGATATCCAGCAATAATGGAAAACCAGGCGCCATGAATGGGGCAGTTGGAGCACCACACCAGACTCAGAACTCACTAATAGGCCGTGCTTGTGAAAGTTGCTACAGTAAGTAAAAGTGTGCGTGTGCATGTGTGTCCTCAAGAGATGTGTATGGATCCCTTTCTCCTGAAAAGAGCTTCCTCATAAAAGAGAGAATGTGAAATGAATGGAGAAATCTAGTCACAAAAAGTTCTATGTGTACATCACTTATCAATATACGTCAGTATGTATACATCATGTGTAAGTAAAGAGAGAGAGCGCACTTATTTTGTAATCTTTTTGAAAAAGTATATCGTCATGCTGTGCCTCTATATTTATGTGTAAATATGTTAGTAAATATTTATCCTATATAGATTGACTAGATTTTATTCTTCTTTTAGTCACACAATCGCATCAATGGTATTCCTGGGGTCCGCCCAACATGCAGTGTAGATTATGTGCACCATGTTGGATTTATTGGAAAAAGTATGGTGGTCTTAAAATGCCAACTCTAACAAATGAAGATAGATTTTCACCCAATCAAACCACAGAGGTAATGCTTCTTTGCTGATGGTACTTAGCATCTTTGCTATTTCTTCTTAATTCATGTGCATTTCCTTTGTAAAGTTACAGTGCACATTTTAAAATTATATTTAAATAATTTTATGACTCAGGTAACTTTTACAAGTGTTGTGTTTGCTACTAAATTACAGTATCCCCCAATTTAATGCTTTCCAAATATGTTGCAATTCTCTTAGTAGCTATGTATGTATTTAGGGGCATACATTTAGGGAAAGATTGTACAGATGTGATCTCCTTGTGTTTCTCTCTCTTTCTCTCTGTGTTTCTCCTCTTTCTCTCTCTCTCTCACACACACAGAGTCTTCTCTGTTTAAGAACTGATTGATATTTGTGAGCTTTTCATTTTACAATATATTTGCATGCAATCAAGATTTCATAGAATTCATATGAAGATATATACATATAAATATATAGTATATGTATGTAGTATATGTATACACATACACACATAAACACATACAAGTGGACTTTGCCTAAGTTTCATTCATTCAGCGACTGAAGTTACAGTGGTACTGAAAAAAAAATAGACTTACTTAGACTGCTCCTTAAGTTTTAGCTGTTGTGAACAAAATTCAGGCCCACCTGCATTTATGACCACTGCCCTTGCTGTCACTGCCATCCCAAGTTGATTGTCGAGTCAAAATAGAGGCAATCCCAAACCTTTGTCCAAGAATGACTTAGACCCGGGTAGGTCCTCATCTAATTAACTAAACTATCCATTCAACAGGAGCAACAGGGACTGCTGGAACTGCCATCATTAAGTGGGTTGATCAGCTGGCGTTTTGCTCTATGATTGGTCCCAGTTAGGGTCATTAAACAAGGGCTATATGTATTATTTATTTAGCACAAATTAAAAGTATGTGAATAGGAAAGAGAGCACTTGGCTTATGGTACTTGTGGAAAAAATATTAGAATTTAGTAGTTGATCACAAATAGAATGAGTCAGCAATGTGATATGGCTGCAGAAACAAGAAATGCAATTTTGGAACGCAATATTGTGATATTTCCAGTTTGTGATAAACACTAGATTTACTTTATTCTGTTTTGTTATATCCCTCTCAAATATTGTGCCCATTCTGGGCATTACATTTTAAAAAAAGGTTTCAGACTAATTGGAATAGAATCTGAGAAGGAAACAAGATATCAAATATTATGCAGAGAGATTAAAAGAAACCTGGGAATGTTTAGCTGTAAGAATAAAAAATTGAAGTGAGATGTAGCAGCACTCTTTGAACGCTTGAAAGATGATAATAGAGAAGACAGTAAAGATGTCTTCTTCATAATTTCAGAGTGCAGGCCACTGGAGAATTGATTCAGATCTGAGCAACATTAGCAAAAATATCTTCACAGTAAAAGCTGTATGACAGAGGAATGGGTTACTCCTGGGGCTATTGTTTCAATGACGGGCTTCCATTCACTGGCTAAATTCATTTGAAGCTTGACAGCCATGTGTTGGTGAAGTTTTTCTGGGATTCTTTCACTGAACAGAAAGTTGGACTTGATGGCCTATATGCATGTGTTTTATCCACATTAGGTAACAGATGTTGCAATGACTATTAAGTTAGCCATTCATAATGAGAATTACAAGATGGTTAATAATCACAATGCTACAATGTACTCATCCATCCACATTTCTCTAGGTTCACAGAATTTGTAAAGGCATACTACATTTGTGTGAATAAAAAATTCAGTTGAATAATTTCCTTCTTGCACTTCCCACTTACTTGGCCAACCATGCTGCACCCACATTCCATTCCCCCATCCTATCTTGCCTCTTTTCCTCCTGATACAACTCCAGGTCATCAGTCTCAATTTCTCCAGCTCAATCACTCCTCTTCCTCCAGCTTGGCTGGCCTGATAAATTTTCATCATGTATCTTGCCTAGTAGGGAAGTCAAGTTGTCTTATTCTCCAGATACAGCAATATGTACATCCAAGAGGCCATGGCTAAAGAAGAGGTAGGTGACGAAGAGCAGGGAGCAAGAACATTGAAACCTCCTGTTGGATATTGCAAAGTCTCCACTCACTGCCTCTTGTACAATTCCTTTATATGAAATGAACTTTTAGGTTTGTTCTTGATCATTTCAGAGGTCCAGCACAGACGGGGATCAATGCATAAAGGAGATTCCAGACATAAATGTGTCATTCAATGTCATTCTTATTGTTGTTACTATTATTCCTATTGTTATTTATTAAATGTATATGTCACCAGTCACTCAACAACTCTGGGTAGTTATAGACTAAGAATATTAAAAACAAGAAAAGAAAAACAAGAATAGACCAAAAAATGAAGAGTAAAATGTTTTTTTAAAAATTTATTTGATTTGTATAATTGCCCATCTTAAACCACTGACTCTGGATGACAGTGTTTTTATTATTGTTATTATTTATTTCAGGATTCCTGTGTCCGAACACATATGTCACGACAAGCAACTCAGGGCATACCAGTCCGGAACACTGGTAGTCCAAAATCTGCAGTGAAGACACGTCAATCTTTCTTTCTTCATACTACATACTTGACTAAACTTGCCCGCCAGGTTTGCAGAAATACCTTACAACTGAAGCGAGCTGCAAGAAGACCTTTTGCCCTTATTAACTGTGCTGCCATTAGGGCAGAATGTAAGATGCTTCTAAATTCTTAGTTTAATATGTCATTATTCCAGCCACTTTCTGTTGTCTTTTTTTTTGTCCATTATTATTATTATTATTATTAATATTATTTTGGCAATAAACATATTTCTGTCTGTATTCCCTTTGTGTTAATTTTATTTTCATTTGTCTTGTCACCAAAGAAAGTTTTCTAAAACTAATGTAAGATTATAGAAAAAATAAATTTATTACTTACTGAATAATAAAATTAGGTTTCTTAAGCAAATATTTAATTTATTGGGTGGAAAACAGGCTCACAAATTATTTCTTGGTATAGTATGGAGATTGATTAAATTGATTGTAGATCCAAACATATGGCCCATTGAAATTACAAAAAAATCCCCATTAGTTTAAGAATGAAGATTGATATTCATGGATAATATTCAGATTAATGGCACTGCACTTTAACTTTAGTAATGACACCCTACTGGAACAGCATGAAAGCAGGTCCAGAGTTTTTGGGACATATTTCAGGATAATTTTATGAGTTGTCCTAATCATAAGAAATGAACTCTTTTTGAGGCACCTGTAGGTTCTTGGTGTATATTAACAACTTTGTGTAATGACAGTAGCAAAAACGTAGGGCCCCTGTCACATAAGACTTCCCAAAGGTGAATCTTTTTTGTATTTTTTGTGCTTCTCAGTTCACTTCCTCATCATTGGTCAGCTAATTGTCATTTGTTTCTCACATTTCTGAGTGATGAATAAGGAGAGTCAAAATTGAGTGGATTTTTTCAGTAGCATTTTACTGGAAAGTGACTGAATAGACAGAGTTGCTGGTTTATATGATTTTTTTAAACATTTTATTTCATTCGTAAATTTTATGTGGCCACTCATTTCACAAACAAGTGACTCTGCGTGGTGTACAACAGAGATAGAAATAATGTATACCAAACCAGGGGGGAGGATATTCCATAAAATGGGCCACCCCAGCAGAAAAGGCTCACTGCCTAGGACCTGCCAACTGTAGCTCCTTAGGCAATGGGAGACACAGCATGTTCTTTCTGCTGGATCTGGTAAGATGGGTAGATGAGGGAGCTGTACTACCTCATATAACCCAGTCCCATGCCATGTAGGGCTTTAAAGGTCAAAAAGACGAGTTGAACCAAGAAACAGACGTAACCAGTGCAGCTTGTGGAGCAGAGGTGTAATATGTGTTCTAGAAGAACGTACCTGTGTTGCTGCATTTTGCACTAACTGAAGCTTTTGGAAAGCTTCATGTACAATACATTACAATGGTCTGCCTGCCTGGGAGGTGACTATAGAATTATAAAGAAATGTGAATGTTTTTATATGTTAAAAGTTACCTCTGTGTTGCAAATTTAGAGCTGAAGCAAAAGGGATAAAGTAGTATTTTAATCATTGAACACTTTTTTTCCCCGAAGTGTTTGGAAAAAAATTCTAAGACTATTTTCCATATTACTTTTAAGCCTTTCTTATGTGTTTATTTCTTTTCACAAAACATAGCTCTCACACTTTTTTCATTTATTTAAATCTTTCATTGATAGCTTTTCTTTTAAAGTGGGTAACACTTTAATGTAATCATTTTCTATTAAAAGGAAGTATTAATTCTAAGTATACAATAAATAACACACCATGTGGTACATTAGTGAATATGAGACTGAGGAAGGAGACATAGCTTGATCCAAAGGCTATTCCTTTTCTCTAAGCAAGCTTTCCTGAGACTTCTACCTATATGGTTCTACTATATGGTTCTTTAAAACCAGGTTAACTTATATCCAGTGGGATGTGATCAGCAATGCCCAAATGAACTGGTAATAAACTGCTACACAGTATATAGTTTGTAAATATTAATTTATATAATTCATTTTAAGTTATTTGTACCATTAATATTTTTACAAGAGCTGGGTTAGGACTATTATAGTTGGATTCATTTCTCTAGAGATTTGGACCTTAATTGCTTGTGCAATATGACAAGCATCCATCACAAATGAACATACATTCAGACAACATCTTAAAATTGTTAAGCTTTGAAATATTTTATAGACCATGATAGACTGAGATAGATTGTAAATAATATGCAATATTATTTAATCAGTTACAATTTATTTTATTGTTCATGTTCTATTCCTTTATTTTTTCTTATCGTAGATACTTGCACATAATATCAGTGTCACTATTCTTGACAGCTTAATTAGGCCATGTGATCAAATAGCATCAAATTAATAAGATATATTGAGCATGATCAAATTCTGAGAACCTAAAAATGTGTAAATTTAGTTTGCATGTCATTTGGTTGCACCATTTTCCTTTGGTTCCGTGATTTTATTGGACTTTCTGCAGAATAACGCGGTTATCTTTTTTTTTTTTTTACTATTATAACTGCAAAGGAAAAGAAAGGTATACTATTAAGTCAATCATAATGGGAAATAATGAGTAAACATTCACAAGTTCATTCCTCCAAAAATATTCGGTCTTGAAGTGCCATCTTTGATAACTGCTATTTCCATACTGTAAATGTTGCTCTATAGTACTATCAAATTGAATCCTGTAGGTTTTGCTATTGACAAAAGATTTTAAATAGTTAATCTTCATCCAGCATCTGGCAGACCATAATATAAGAATTAGTGGCATACAGTATATTTGGCTTCAATTACAATTTGCACCAATTGGTTTTAGATTGGTAAAAATTAGATATTCTTTTTAGACATCTTTTTTAGATATGAAGATCTCTAAACATGATGAAACCGACTGGCTCCAGATCAGCAAAGGAAATGCCTTTGAGTAACTTTTCCTTAGGTATTCAAACCACATGTTGGATATATATTGGAAGATGAGCATGGTTTTAAAATTGGAGGAACAAACAATAACCTGCATTATGCTGGTGATGCTGCCCTGATAGATGGAAACTATTTGATCTGCAAGCTCTAGTAATGAAAAGAAGCACAGTGAAAAAAGGGACTAAGATTAAATATAAACAAGCTAATAATATATGTGAGGTCAGTTTGATGTGATGGTTAAGGAATCGCGCTAGAAACTGCAAGATTGTGAGTTCTAGGCACAAGGTTAGCTGGGTGACCTTTCAGCCCTCAGAATTAGGCAATGGCAAACCACTTTTGAAATCTTGCCAAGAAAATTTCAGGGACTTCTCTAGGCAGTTGCCAGGAGTCAAGGCTGACTCGAAGGCACCAACACACAACGATAATACAGCAAGCAGTCTTAGAACTGACAAGATCCTGAAGTGGTGGATAGTCTTTTAGGATTAACTATAAAGGAGTCCGATGTCAAATATGTTGCAGATTAAGAATTGGAAGGGTAACAGATCTTGGAAGATACAGTCAAATATTGTGATATGTCTATCTTCAAAGAAAAGTATCACCCAATGAAACACTTAAATAAAAATGATAATTGCCCTTTTTTTTAAAAAAAAAGAGGATAAAAAGAATGTTGACATTTTTTTAACTTTGATGTTAGAGAAGACTCCTAAGAATTCCATGGATAGTTGAGAAAAAAATAGTTGTAGAAGAAATCAATCCAGAATTCTCACTTGAGGAACAAGTGTTCAGGCTCAAGTAATGTATTCTGCATACATTATGCAAAAGCCTAGCCTCTATAATTCTGGAAAAGATGGAAAGAAAAAAATAGAATAGGATGACCATTAGGAAGGTGGATAGCAACAGATGCACTCTTGAAAAGCTCGAAAGACCAGATTTGGGATAGATCATCTCAGAGAAGATCTATCTCCATGGTTGCTAAGCATTGCCACTGATTTAATGGCACATAATCAAGACTACAGAACTAAAAAGAATTTGGTTTCTCGGGAATTTGCACAAATGGCAGTGCCTTGGGAATTTCTAGTTACTAGGAAAGTGTTAACATTGAGCTATGATCTGTGATTCTCACTGAATCAAGCATGGTGCAGAAGTCTCCCTATATAACATGTGGTGTTGAAAATGCCATTTGATATTCATATACCTTCACTTACATCTTTTTTCCATTCATTATTTTAATGTGTGTTGCCAAAGAACCTCCCTGAGCTTGTAAAATATCAAAATGAAGAATTAGTTGAAAGTGAAGATAAGGAACAGTAATAACAGATAGCATCTTCAGATGAATAGAAGGCAAGCGGAAATGAAGAAGGTCAAACTAGAGGAATAAGTTAGTAATGGAAATAATTTAGTTTGCCAATTTTCAGCATAAAATTGATCTATGATGAAGTTTATTACATTTGAGAGTAAAGACTGTTGCATGCTAATGTGTTTTTAAAGCTTTTTTTAGAGCATTCTCATAGTTTTAAGTATATGTTTGAAAACAAGCTTTTGCAAATGATTTTAAAAATGCCTGCAGTAAATCCTGGATCCTTCAGAAGGAAAAAAAACCTACTAATTTCGCAACTAAAATATGTTCAAATATCTCCAAAATATTAAACATAAGAATTAATGTTTGCATCAGTGGTGGGATTCAAATATTTTTTACTACCAGTTCTGTGGGTGTGGCTTGGTGGGCGTGGCAGGGGAAAGATACTGTGAAATCTCTGGTCAGAGGTGGTATTTGCCGGTTCTCTGAACTACTCAAAATTTCCGCTACCGGTTCTCCAGAACTGGTCAGAACCTGCTGAATATCACCTCTGGTTTGCATCCTAGGCTGTTTGTACATGTATTTGCACAAGGCTTTTAGAAGTAATATAACATTATTCTAAAGATTTAATTATACTACTTTTTGCAGCAATAACATAATAGTAGAACACAACACTGCAAAATCAACTGTATCCCAAAATTTCACAATTATCTTTTTTCTCAGTGTGCAACCCTGGAGAGAAACAGGTTGCTTAGAACAGTATTTTTCAAACTTGTTAACTTTAAGATACGTGAACTTCAACTCCCAGAATTTAAGAAGTCCACACATCTCAAAATTGCCAAGTTGGAAACAACATTAAAGATACCAATGGTACCATAAATAACTGGGGAATGTCCGGAAGGGCATTATTGCTTTTAAAATATTGTAAATGGTTTTACTCTCCAGATAAATTGGTGACAAAAATATTTTCAAATCCAGAGTTTTAATAATATATGAGGGGGATGGGAGAAATTCTTTGCTGTTATTCTTGTACCGTATTTGCCGGCGTATAAGGCGACTTTTTTGCCCGAAAAACATGCCTCCAAGTGGGGGAGTTAGTCTTATACGCCCGGTATATCCCTGCCGAAGCTTACCGGATGCTTGTTGGGCCACTTAGCGAAGGCGCCTCTGGCTTCCCCGGATCCCTGCGTCGCTTCTGCTTCATCCGCTCGCCTCGCTCTCACAGAGGCTGCAGCCTTCCTGCTCTTCCCACGGCCCTGGCACTCCGCCCTGCCGCTGCAGCCCCGGGGATTTCTGGAGGCGTTTCTGGTGGTGGTGGGGGAGTCGTTTTATACGCCCGGGTCGTCTTATACGCCGGCAAAATCATTTAACTGCAGGGTTTTTAGCTGCAATGTCCCTCAAATGCACTTACACACATACATACATGAATGGATGAACAAACAATACTTTAAAAAATAACAAAGAGGAAACTGGTATAGACTTGAATTAGATCACATCTAGGGCAGATTAACTATTGTTCTAGAAAAAGTTAATTTGATATTCAGTGATGACAGTTTAGAATTTTCAACATTATTAGTTAAACTTTTCTATTTCCAGGAACTTAATAAACATGCTGGGCCATTTCTGGCTCAACAATAACTCAAAATGATTTGCCACTCCCACATTTCAAATATTTTAATAACTTAATGGATTTTCCATCAGGATACATATATAACAGTGGGAATTGCACAGAAAATGGGCTATGCTTAGTTTGGTTAAAGGAAAAATGTGCAAAATTTTTATATGCCACGTGATCATTTAACATAAATGCATTTTTAGCAAAGCCACTAAAAATGCTATCTAATTTTCCTGGATTTGTCAAATTGCCATCTATAAAGGAAATGAACATGGGTGAGAAGATTAGATTTTTGTGAAGCTTGAATTGCTTTTGAACTGTCCAGTCTTTCAAAATAATTTTTGCATGAAATTTGGAGAAAACACTCTAGAGGAGGAGGGAGCATGAGTATAAATATTAAAATGAGAGCTATAAGGATAACTCTTGTATAAATGTGTCTTATATAAATAACACATTTGGAGAGAGATGAATGTGGGTATCCCACATGCAGTAATGGACTTTTCAATAAATCCCTACAACATTTCTTTTTGGGTAGAAGTAGGGTGAGATATGGGGAGAGTTAAGGATGTTGCTTTGTAAAGCAGAAAAATACATGACCTTCTTGAAATCTTGACTGCGTGATTATGTGCCATTAAGTCATTTTTGACTCCTAGCGACCACAGATTTTCTCCATGATAATCTGTCCCTAACCCGTTCTTTTAGATCTCCCAATGGTGCATCACTACTACAACTGAATCCATCCATCCTTGCTGTCAGTCATCCTCTTTTTCACCTCCCCCTTCATTAGAGCCTTTTCCTGAAACTTGGAATTCTATTAACATCAACAATAAACAAATGGGCTTGAATACAATTTTCAAGCAAAGTAAGATGTTCCAGAGTGACCCTGGTCAGATTTCAAAGAATGAGAAACAGCTTTTCTACATCTTGATTGTCCTTGTTCTTCTTTTAAAGAAAGACACCTATATTTTCCTAGACAGAAATAATTGAGGTGACCTGACTATGAGGAAAAAGCCAGTCAAATTTAATAAAGAGTGGTGGAGAAATTTTTGGTAGAGGGAACTCTTTATTATACAAGGATTGTTTGGTTAAAAAAAAATTGCAGTACAGCTAGTGGCTAGAGGCTTTTAGGATAACCAACAATGATTTGGAATTCAAAGATAATGATTTAACTTTCTTCAGCCCCAACTTGGGACTGAATGGACTTGGCATCCAAAAAAATTCAGTGCTTCAATATTGAGTAGAAACAGAAAGGGAAAGTTGGAAGATCAATAGGAAATCTACAGTAAAGGAAGAACATGATACCTGTTTGAAACTGCATGAGTAAAAAACAACAACAATTTTGATTCTTACTAGTTTGATTAAAAATGACAAGGAAGAATCTCAAACTGAATGTATCCTAGGTGGAAAAGAAGATGTACAGTATTTTAAGATGCTGAACGCCATTTTAAGGCATTGGATTGAGAGAGAAAATGGGGAAAGTATCTCAAATGTAATTGACTCTAGATGCATGCCAAAATAATTTTATGATTGTAAACAGCCACTAGAAGTCAAATTTTGGAAATGAATAAAGAAGAAAGATGGACGAACCTGTGTGTTAGCAGATTATTCTCAACTCACAGAACATATTTCATTTCTTCCCTTTTAGAGAAATCCATTATTACAGCATCCCTAATAGGTGACCATCTAGTCTCTAAGCACTTGCAACAAAAGCAAGATAGTCTGCTTCATTGTTGAGCAGCTTTTACTGTTGGGAAAATTTTGCTATCTTCTACCCTCCCCATCCCATGATTGTAGGGTTACGGTTAGATGATGTTCAATACATTCTTAGTAGATAATTGTCTAATCTTGTATATTTTATTAATATTTTAATTCTTTTACATAGAAATGAAGACTTAGCAAGACCTTACAGTAAATTCATTTAGTTTTTAATCTTCTAATTGATTTATTAATCTGGAATAATTATTGGGGATAAGAGTGAGGAAAAGAGAAACAGAAAAAAAAAGAATATAAAATAACAAATAATATGAACCATTTGGGATTCATATATTTCTAATCTGTCCATTGCCTGATTTTCCAAAAATTTCCCCTTATGCTGATGTTATAAAGAAAAAAGTACCAAACTTCATGTAAGCTATATAGATGTATTATATATTTGTTTCAATATTTAAATGGGAAAAACTATTATAAGCTTATTAATGAATGTAGTTATTGGTTTTATGCTACAGTTTTTTTTTATTTCTCATAACAAGTTGGGCTGTGGCATTTAAAAATCTCAAACCTGGAAAGTATGCAGTTCAGATAAATTATTTTTCTCCATTTCTAGAGAATTTGGAGTGCTATTATTTTTCATATGCTGAATTAATGAAGTAGGAAATGTATAATCTTGCCTCTCTGCTTGTGAATTTCTACTGAAACAAAGTTGGCCTACGCTACTTCCTTTTTATCTGAATTTAAAAACAATCAGCAGATTGATTAGAATATAGGCTGATAAAATTGTATTAAAAATGCTTGGGGAAACTATTCAGTTTTGGGTTCCCATGGTTTAGTGCATCAAAAGCATAATAAAGGGGCCATTCCTAAAAATTAAAGAAATCAGTCTTACAATATGCATATTACTTGCATAACAACTCATCCATTATTTAATTCCATAGTTAAGTGAATTAAATGCATTCTCAGATCCAATAAGCCTGACTTATTAGAAGCCAGCTTCTTATTCCCAATACTTGAAAACTTTCTCTTCTTGCATAGCAATTAAAAATAAAAAAATAAGTTTATATAGTTACATGCATTATTTGGGTTTGGTAAGTGGAGAGATTTTAAATTCCCTTTGGTATGGCATCATAATGCATCAAATAAACTTTTAAGTTATTTACATCCATTCAGGTATAAAAATTCCACCAAAATTTTGAACTTTGAACATTTTTAGAATGTCTTTGTATTGTTAGTGGTATGTGCTACACTTTCAAGTTCCTTCAGTATTCAGTATTTCAGAAGTTTCTTTCTTGATACATGACTGGATAACAGTACCCATATTTCTCCCTGATATCTTTTTAATGAATATTTTTCATTATTGTTTTAATGTGCTGATATCAATTATATCATTACTTATGTTGTAATCTGCTTCTAGATGCTTTGGCATAGGAGATCAATTCATAATAATTTTGAATGTATTTATATATTCATTCCCAAACCAGGCAGCCTCTAATTCATTCCCAAACCAGGTACGTTCTCTCGGCCTTCTCTTCAGAAAGAATAAGCTCATCTAACTGAAAAACAAGACAAGCTGAAATGAAAAATAAATAAATGAAGAGTATTCCTGGATTGCTCTCCAGCTGCCATGGGGGTGGGGGAGATCTGATGGAGCAGTTTGTTGCTATAACTCACGCATAACTTTCTCCAGACTGTGTCTCAAGTTACTAAGTCCAGCTGGAGAGGTGTGTTTCCACAGGCCGGAAAGTGCTTCTTTGGAGAATGTGATTTATGACACACCCTGGGAGGAGGGGGAAACAGGGTAATAGGTGAGCAGTAAATTACGTAGGGCAGAGCTGATTGCACTTGGGAAAAGTGCCGACATGTTGCTCCTAATAAATAATTGGATTTCTTTTGAAACTTGGCTTGAGGCTCATGAATTAATTAGAGCATCTGTCGGAACCCTGACAGTTGCCTGCATTGAAGCTTGTTCTAAAAAAAAGTTGATACAACTTTTAAAATATGCCAATATTGTAATAGTATTGCAATATTGTAATATTGTAATAGTGACTATAAGTACCAGTTCGCTGCAAGAAATAAACCAACTGAAATACAACACGGCTGCGGAAACATGGCTAAATAAGACATCATCAAAATGGAAGATCAAGTTGATAAATAGGATCAGCATACTAAGATCAGATATGCAAACAAGACAGAACAGATGAAAGAGAAAATAAGATCAAAGAATACCTGTGAAAGAAATATCATCTAGAAACAAAGCAGATCAAGGAACCACTGAAAATATTAAAGCAGCACTCCAGAATGTATGGGATACAGCTAGAGCATACTTCAGAGAATTAGCTACAACCTATATGGCTAAAAAGAATAAAGAGCAGAGGAGGAGGAGATAGTATGTCTCTTCCACATGATTGGCTAGTTAAAATGACAATAAATGACAATAAAAACATCAAATGCTTCATACAAAAATCAACAGCACAATAAATGAGGCTAATATCAAGAAAGGAATCTTTCAAGAAGATTCACTATAATCTGTGCTGTTTGTTATTGCGTTGATCCATCTGTGAACAATACTGACCAAGCCAGGCCATGGTTATTAAACATCAGAAAGATTTGTCAGGCTATCTCATCTCCTTTACATGGATGATCTGATGTTATGTGGAAAAACACCAAATGTGCCACTCTCATCATCATTAGAAAAAAAAATAGTGAAAACTGAAGGAATCAAGATATGCTATGGAAATAACTTGATGTCTGGATGAAGATCATCACTACATATACCTGGGCATCTTCCAAGCTGGCAACATAAAGCACATTGAAATAAAAAAGAACTGAATAAATCATTAGAGTGAATAAGATCTTAAAGTCCATAGTCAGTGGTGGAAATACCCTCAAAGTGTTTAATACCTGCACAATTCCAGTCATTAGATACACAGCTGGAATAGTGAACTGGATTCAAGCAGAACTAAAGCCTTAAATAGGAAGAACAAAAAATTAATAACAATGAATCATTCCCTTCATCCATGCAATGATGTTGACAGATTCCACTTAACAAGAAACGTGTGTGGAATGTTGGAAGTACAGCAAGCAGCTGATGAACAAAAACTGGCATTGGTAGAATATCTGAAGGGCACAAAGAAGATGCACTGAAGCTAATACAATATGAAGATTTACTGAATACTGAACAGACCAAACTGCTGTATAAGAAAGACCAAGTGAAGAACAGAAAAGAGACATGACAAGTCAAAGTATTATGTGGCCAGTACACACACCCATACACACACACACAAGCAGGGAAGCAGACAACAAGACCTGACAATGTCTGAGAACAGGAAAGTTGAAGAAAGGTACAGAGGGGCTAATTCTGACTACACAAGACCAAATGCATACAAAACCAGAATTGAAAAGAGAGCAACACACAGTAAATGTCACCACTGCAAAAAAGGTGAAGAAACATTGGACCATCTAGTTAGCTACTGCAATAAGATCACACAGATGATTACCAACAATGTTGTGATGATTACCAACAATGTTTTTGGAAGAAATCAATAGATGGATTAAAATGCCAAATTTAAAATGCCAGTCTAAACATTTGGTTGAGTTCAACTAACCATAATTAAAAAAAAATAGGAAGAGGTGATAAAATCTAAAAGAATTCTTAAGCCCAAAGAGGTGGGGGGAGTACAAGAGAACCAATATCAGATCAGATGGTAAAAGTGACATGATTATGAATTCTTCCTGTTTTTGTTCCATAATTGAGCCTTATTAGTGATATTGTGATGACATTCGGATGCCACTGTATTTCAGTCCATGTGACAGCTAATTATGGAACATTTCAGATAATTGGCCAGAATTCTCCTCCTTCTCCTTCTCTTCCATCTGAATCTTTTCTCAATACGGTATGTGTTGCTGATGATACATTTCCTCCTGGTTCTAAAATGTTGTGCCATGTATTGTCTGGAACCAGATAACAATTCATCAATCCTCTGTGTAATTTCTTTAATACAGTCATAACCAATATTTATACTTCTGTAACTAACCATTTTCATAGTGTTTCCACATGCCCAAAAACTGGTCATTTTTCTCATTAGATCTCATTAGATGTAAGTAGTGGAATGCAAAAGGTTTTATTTAAAGACTATAAGATACTCATATATAGTTGAGGAAAGAAAAATACTTAGAGCAGTTTTGACTATGAATGTTTCTGGAAGAAGTGGAACCCAGAGAATAGTTAGCATACCAGAATAGTTAGCATACCAGTCAGGACAAAGGTAACCATGGAAGGATAACAGAAACTTAGATTGTACTGAGTCCTGATCAGTGAATTTCATTTTTACTATTAGAGTAGTAAAACAATGTTGCCTCTGCAAGACTAACTAAAGCCTAACACAGGTTGCCAAAATCTAGATCAGTGTTTCTCAAACTTGGCAGTTTGAAGATGTGTGAATTTGACCACCCAGAAATATGGGAGTTGAAGTCCATACATCTTCAAGCTGTCAAGGCTGAGAAACACCAATCGATAGTGTAGTTACCTGCAGGCTACCAAGATACAAATTTCACAGATGGAGGGCAGGCAGGAAGTGTTAGGTTAAGAAAATCCTTAAGATGGGACTTATTGTGATTCCTGTAGGCCCACCCCATCTGGAGTGTCTGTTATATGATGGTTAGGCTGGAAGGCATGGTTCTCTTGAATTTCTGCAAAAGATCTTTGTGTTACAACAATTTCTAGATCTTTTTGCTATACACTTTTGATTCATGGAGGAACAACAGACCACTTGCTGTCATTTTACAAAATATGTGATTGTCCTTTCAAGAACATCAAGCCCTAGGCAGTTTGCCAAGTGAAAAGCTTATATACTACATGCTGCTACTACTACTACTATTACCACTACTAATCATCTTATTAAGGGCAATTTCTTATCAGAAGGCAGTTGGGCAGCCAGAGCTGCTTTCAGGTTTGTATTTTTTCCTCTTCATTTCAGACTAATGTTTTCTCTTCAATCCCTAGATGCTGATAGACACTGTGAATTTATTGGGAACCCTTTGAAGATTAAAAGCACCAGGAAATCATTATCATGTATCATTGGATACTTAGGTGAGTGTTTCCAGCCAAAATGAACTTAAGGGTGAATACCATTGTATACAATATGTAAGGTTAACTGAATTTTGTAAATGCAGAATATTTAAGAAAAGGGAAAGTGCATACATTGAACATTGATCAAAGTACTCTGGAAGCTGTTCTATGCAGCAGCAGCACAGCACCTCACTGATAACTTACAGCTTTGTCACATTTCCTTTACCCATCAAACATAGCTTTTCTACATACATGAATACTACTGTTTAAAAAGTAAAGCATCCAATTGAAGTGAATTAGCTATGCATCAATTATTTCAATCAAAGCAGTGAAATGGAATATATACTGGCCCAAAGCAGTGGATCAAATAGAGAGTGCCTAATTTGCAAAATCCTAATAAATCCAGAACTCTCCATATGTACTTGGTAGAGTGGGTGACTATATACTGTAGGTCTTCACTGTAAGCTTTGATGAGTTTCTTCCCTTTCAGGGGTAGAACCTCATATACATTTGCTCAGCTGGAACAGTAAACAAGGAACAAACTTTTTGTTGGTGTTTGGGGGCCTTTCTCTTTAACAACAATAAAAAATTGGCTTTTTTTGTTATAACATTATAATATTGATGAGTCTACATCAGGGGTGTCAAACTCACATAGTCATGGTGGCATCACGTGACATATCAGGACTATTTTCCCCTTTGCTAAACTGGGCTTGGGCATGTGATGCATCAGGCCCACAGGCTGGGAGTTTGACAGCCCTGCCCTACATGATGCACAAAGAAATTTGTAATATATTTATTCACATCTATTCTGTAGATTAGGAGTTATTTTATATTTTTAAAAAATCTAATAATTATCAATTTCTGGATATATTTAGAAGTGTTGAGATATATTATTAAACTTCCCTAACATATAGGTCTTCTAGGATCAGAAATGCAACATTAGTCTTTCAATCACTTTCTGAAGTAAAGTGTGTCTTTTTCTTATTCTTTCTTTTAATTAAAACAGACCTATTCTGCTAAAAGTTAAAACAGGTTATAATACAGTAGGCTTGTATTCTTTCCCCTGCATCCATTTCCTTCTCATTGGTTTGATTGTTTCTCCCATCCTTATGGATAGAGTTCATAGGAAAAAGTAAAAGGCCTATTTCTTTTTCAAAAGAAGACAGACAAACACACCCTTCCCCCACCCCTGAAGTTTCTAACCCCCACTTCTTGGTGATCAATTGAAAAGTAAGGAACTTCTGTATCTTTGATAGCAGCTTCCCTTTGTCCATAATCTTTCTCTTCAGAGTCAGCTGGGATTACTACTTTTTTGTTAGTTATGCAACTGCACCTCTCCCCTCTTTAAACGAGCCCCCTGTCTTTTAGAGTGCTAAGTGATGTCAAGCTTGTGAAGGTATTGAAAATAGAACATTCAGAGAAGGCATGGAAGCATGGAGGTCAGTTTGTCATTTATTTTGATCCCACTACAGTCTCAGGACCGTTGATGCTTACAAGGCCATGATCAAAACAACAGAATTACAACATGCAATTCATATTGCAAAAACAAAGGAAAGAAAACTAACACATAAGAACCAGAAGAGGCATAAGATGTTTCTAAAAGGTCTTCAAATAACCTCAGTTTTTAATAATTTCCTAAGCAGTCTCATTTCTATAGAGATTTCCTTCAAGTAGAGTCAGCACTGGTAAAGAGAAGACCGGTAAGACTGGTTCACTGACATCATAAAAATGTGGGACAACATTTCCCTCATTTATCTCTTAGCCAAATCCAGTCAGAGTTCCATAATTACCTACTTGCCAAGTCCTGAAAAAGCTTTATAGTATCCTCAGCATGTTAAATAGTATGCTATACTGACTTGGCAACTCATCTAAAAACCATAATGTAGGCATAATATTCTTCCTGTTTTGGAAGACATGGTTAAGACATGGGAATTCTGAGTAGCATTTAAAAGATGGATAAGAGGTGGTATAAGAGTATGAATATCTAGTATTAAGTCCTCCTGCAGCAGGTAACAATCCAACTGGTACATCAGCTGAAGCTGGTTAACTGTGTGCCAGTCATGCCCTCCTCCTAATGTTCAAGTCATGAATCCAGGTTACAGGTGGTCCTTGCTTAACCACCCTATTTGGGACTGGAATTTCTATCACTAAATGATGTTTCCTTAAGAAACATCATGTTACTTAGGGTCAGCAGTTGTCAGTCAGGATGACATGGCTAGTTGATCAGAATGGTATGTTGATCACTGCTTATCTATTGACAGGAATCTCACTAGACAAGAGAAATTGCTAGATAAATACTGCAGATTTAGGGAGATCTGCTTTCCACTGCTTCCTCCCTTTAGCAATTCCAAGCTAGTCAGCCTTTCCTCACTTCAGCTCCAGATTCCACCGCATCAATTTCAGTAGTCCCAGTTGCAGTTGTTAATCCAGATCACTGCTCCTGTCCTGCCGTGCTTGTCTCTGCTTCTGCTGTTTTGGACACCCTGCCATCTACCACTGCTTTCCTCCACAGCACCAGGTGACCTTTGTCATCTTCTTCTCCCACTGCTGACAAGGGCACCTGGCCAAGGCAGCTGCTGGCCCTTCAGTGGAGTGTAGGACAACTGAAAGGACAGAAATGGGGAGGTGATGAGCAAGCTGCAGTCAAAAATGAAAGTGAACTATCAAACACTGACATTTTAATCATGTGACTGTGGAGCGCTGCAATGGCCCTAACTTCAAAGAGTGGCTGTGTGACAATCATTTGTTTAGTGCTGCTGTAACTGTGAATGTTTGATGAATGAATGGTAGGTAAGCACGTACTAGTGGTACATGTTTGTTGAATGCCATACACTGTGTACTCTTTATATGTATCTTGCATGTACAATGGAAGAGAATTTTATTCATTTAAAAATGAATTCTGTCAAGTCACACCAAAGCTTGTTTGTTTGGTTAATTGGTTAGACCGGATGGTCTCCATCCATCCATCCATCCATCCATCCATCCATCCAAGCATTATCTACAGATCATCAGATTCGTCAAAAACAACTTTGCAACTCTGCTTATTGTAAGTTTACCTTTCTTAATGCAAAACAAAGACTTCATCGGAGAGGAATAGCACAGCATTAACTATAGGAACAGAATTCCTGCTAACAACTGGAAACCTTGCAAACATCTATTTAAATATGGAAGCAGTTTCCAAAATTTTTGCAACCATAAAAGCAATATGTGTTATTAGCATATTGCTAATGAGCACATGATGAAAGAACAAGTTATCTAAAACATGCTACTCTAATGGCTAAACAAGTATTATGTCTCTTTTCACAATGGTGAATAAGCTCAAGTAAATAATTTCCACAGATCCTTTGATTATGATAATGGGCATCCAGGTTAATCACAGGTTTATCAATTTCCTGTCAGAAACCAGGAACTATTTGAACTATGTAAGTCCTCAGTGTGATGATATGATTGTGATTTGTATTCATATAAATCACAATCATATTTCTGATCTATATGAATATAGATTTGAAATAACTACCTCCTTTAACAAAATTACAGAGATTCATCCTGCAATGAAGCCTAATATAATCAAGTCAACACCAAGTCTTCAGAGCTCAATGTCAAAGCGACTACTTGCTCCTCCTGGTCATTCATCATTAAGTATTTTGGGAAAGAGAAACTATAGTCATCATCACAATGGCCTGGATGGTAAGTATGAAGGTCTGATATCTTAACCTTCTTCCTGCCTGTTCTTTTTATTATTATTATGAAAAATAAAATTTGGGAGGACGTCAATGGCAATATTTATTAGCTTTTCACTGACTTTTACACTAAGGAGTTGTTATAAATAAAACAGTTTGCAGAGGTAATAAATCAGGTTTGAATAAATATAGGAATTATTTTTAATCTTCCCATAAGAGAATATATCTATAACATATCACAATAGTGCTTGAATAAGAAATCTATTAAGTATCCCATTGAGAAGTTTTTAACCAATTTCTGCAGTATACATCTATGATAGAAGCAATTTTAAAATTTCATGTATCTCTAACTATAGACTTAGTTTCAAATAATGGATTTTTTTTCCTTCTGTTCAATTTTATTTATTTAGAAAATTCATGTCTGATTGTTGGAAGCTACCAGGGCAAGTCCCTGCAGTTCTCTTGGCAAGGTTTTTCAGAAATGGCTTGCCATTGCCTCTTTTCTGGGGTTGTGAGAGAATGGCTGGCCCAAGGCATTTACCAAACTGGATTGCCATTTTTTAAAATAATAAACTGATTTGAATTCTGTAACAGTTCCAATTTAAACTTTACCTATTTTAAACATAATTTTAACATCAACCCATATCTTCTAGCAATAGAGTAAACCCCTCTAGAAAGACTAGCATAATTTTAATTCATGTTTTTATAGTACTTACGGATTTCTGTTGTTGGATTTTGTTGGAACATGTACAAGATAGGGAGTCCTCAATTTACAACCACAATTGAGCCCAAAATTTCTGTTGTTAAGTGAGTTTTGTCCCATTTTACAACCTTTCTTGCCACAGTTGTTAAGTGAATCACTGCAGTTGATAAGTTAGTAATTTGGTTGTTAAGTGAATCTGGCTTCCCCATTGACTTTGCTTGTCATAAGGTCACAAAAGGTGATCACATGACCCTGGGACACTGCAACTGTCATTAATGTGAACCAGTTACCAAGCATCTGAATTTTGATCACATGATCAAGGGGGTGGTGCAAAGGTTGTAACTGTGAAAAATTGTCATAAATCATATTTTTCAGTGCTGTTGCATCTTTGAATGGTCACTAAATGCACTGTTGTAAATCGGGAACTACCTGTAGTAGTTCTGAAATGTTATGATTGTGGAAAGTAAACACACAGGAACCAACTAGATTAAAAGTTTTTAGAAAGATTATTCAACTTTTTCAGTCCTTGATACGTTAGACTTTTCCTCTAAACAAAATGCTTCACTTATTTGATTGATTACATTAAAAAAAAACCAGCTTTTTAAAATGAAAAATCAAGAATAAATTCTTAGCTTCAATTTACAGCACATCAATTTTCATCTCGTCAGTTAGTTTTTGGGAAGAAAGGATACCAATTTGAACACCTGAAGGCCATCATACTGATTTATTCTACTATATGTAAAGAATACTGATGCTCAGAATAGTATGTGTTTGCTATGGGTGATGGTATCTGAGACTAGATTGCCAATACCGACTGTCAAACAAGCCAGAATGATATCATTCATTACCTCCTAGTTGTAGCCTTGTGGTTTATGACTGTTGGAGACATGATAGTGGGTTTGCCCTCTTTTAATTAATTTGGGTAGATTTTTATCTCACCTTTTTCCATCATGAAACTCACTGAGTGCGTATGGTTTTTGAGCAGTCTCTCTTATGTTACGTAAACCTACTAACTTCCAGCAAGAAAGTTTTCTCATAGATCCCCCTGCAGATGGATACAGGGGTTACATTCATACAGGAAGCTTATCTGGAATGTAAGTGGATTTTGAACCCAGCTACTATGGGTAAAGCAAATTTATAATTTAATGTGATCTGTAAGCTCTCCAAACTCAGCAACTTTAAAACTTGTGGACTCCAGTTCCCAGAATTCTCCAGCCAGCTTGGCTTAAACAATTGTAATTCCCTAAGTCATGATTAAATCATGGCTTGATATGACAAGGAAACCCTATTTTAGTATCATACGATAAATACCATTTAGGTAACATGCTGGTCTATAATCTGGTTTATAACAGTTGTCCTGCAAATGAGGACCAATCTATCAACATATATCAAATTTTTCACCCTGCTTTTCTTTCAAGGATCCTTGGTTTGAACAACTGACATATGTATATTTTTAAGTTAGAAAAGTCTGGGATGAAGAAATTTTAAAGTACTCCCACAAACCAGTTCAGTTTATTCTCTTTTTCCTCACTCTTATTCTTCCCAATTAACATAAACCTGACATTTATCTCTGCAATCTATGTTTATTTCATAGCTCATCTGCTTAAATTTTTTTAAAATTATTCTGTGCAACCCTAAGCCACCACAAAGTTTTCTTTATGATGAATAATTACCCTGATGGTTGCTGGAAGGAGATAATTTTTAGAATTAGTTTATTTGAAAATGGTGGAATTTTTCATATTCCCACATTTTATTTATGTGCAGCCTCAACTGGATATGAAAATGCATGTGATCTTAACTCTGTACACTAATAAAATTTCTCAGCTTAATTTTGTTTTGAAAATAAAAATGACAAACTAAATAAAAACAATGTAATATACTGTATATTCCTCTCAAACATTATCTCCCATATAGAGGCGGACAGGCATCCTAAATGTATTGATGTTTTTCTTTCAGTTAAGTAAGTTTTGTCTTTGACCACAATTACACATTTCTAAGTAGACTGTGAGATTATCACATCCTGACTTTTTTAAAAAAATTAACCTGGGGTTAAAATAGCAACAAAACAAATAGATAACAACCACATTACATCCTCTGTGGAGACAGAACTGCAAAGGAGAGAATGGGGAGTAATGTACAAATTCCAACATTACGTGGCATGACCCGTCAATCTCTTTGTATCTGAAGGTGAGCATCTCAATGGGGAAGCGTTCTACTTATTTAGGTCCCACTCTGTGGTTCAGAATCCTGGGGAGACAATATTCTAAATTGCATCAAGAACCTACATGAGTCAAACATTCCCTGCTGCCCTAATTCCTAATTCATTCTTCATCTCAGCAGTGGAGGAGCAGAACACACACTCCTTCCCCTGCTGCTCTTCATGTGCTTCTAATTTTGTGAGTGTTTTTAATGCCCCAGTTGGGATCCAGTAGTACTATATAATTTTAGCATGCTGTATTCTTCATTTGGGATACATACTATTTTTCTATAGCTGTTTTACTGAAATCTTAGAAACCAATGAATTCTTGCAGAATGTTTTGTACCATTTTTTAAAAAAAAAAAAGTACAACAAGGCACTTTAATTTCTCGTCATGTTTTCCCAAGTGATTGTTCTACTTTTGGCAAAATAGATTAGTCATTTAGCCAAGCTAAATGTTCACTTGACACAAAATTGTCGAAGTAGCTATGTGTTTATATATAGGAAAAGAAGAAAGGACATATAGAACTCTTCAGAAAAAAAATGACTTTCTTTTTTTTTAAAAAAAAATGAAAATCATGTGTAAACTCCCAAGCCTCTGATTACTAACAGCCAATATAGATTTATTCAGAACAATTTGATTTTTAAATAATTTGATAATTAATTGCTTTATAAGACCAGGCGGACTATCCTACTCAGCCAGAGCATAGCTAAATATTCAGATTGCAAGCTTTTTTTACTTCTGGATTAATTAAATCTGCTATTTGAGCAGAAGATGCATCTGGTAACCTTATGCAAGTCATGTTTAGTTCTTTGGAGAAAGGGCTGGGATGAAATGAAATAAAATAAGAATATTTAATAGGCATTTTACAGGAGCCAGCAAGACTTTGAGGGTACAATCAAATAATTTTTGATTCTGGAGTTATGGTCTTAGGCAGGGGTCTTAAAACTCAACCGCTTTAAGACTTGTAGACTCCAAATCCCAGAATTTCTCCTCCAGTCGTGTTAGCTCAGGAATTCTGGGAGTTGAAGTCCACAAGTCTTAAACTTGCCAAGTTTGAAGACCCTTGGTCTTAGGCGTTCTTTTTTCAAATGATAGTATATGTTATTTCAAAGTGGGGTAACGTATCACAACTGTGACTCTCTTATTCATCTGCCTAAATGAGATTCTGGATTCTTCCCCAAAGTCCTACCCTTACCAGATTGCTGTCCAGCTTTGCATCATCTTGTAGGAAGAAGCTCAGTTATGAAAATTGGAAAGCAATCACACAGATAGAAGGCTGTTAGTGCAGGCAAGGAAAGGGTCCAATATGCTTCTTCAGGACTGTATTCCATCCCTACCTGTGAAGGAATAAAAACCACAGTCCCCTAGTTTCTTCCCTGTTAGGCTCTATCAGGATTGGCTGGCTCTAAAGGACAGGAGGAAGAGCTGCTATTAAGGGAACAATCAGATTAATATGGCTTCATTCCATTCCAAGGATTTAATTGGAGAAAATATTTCAGACAAACCCCTCCCTAGTTCACACAAAGATAAAGTGCAGGAAGAGGGAAGTACATTCAGACTTTCAAGATTCTGTTACTTATAGCTATTCCAGTAAAAGTAGTTTTTTTAACCTACTGTATATGGTTTCTTAGTCCGGCCTACCTTATAGGACTGATGATATTCATAGAAATACCAAACCATTTTGGTAGTCAGGGAGTAAGGCTGTTTCTCCTTTTAGTAGGGCATGCTGTAACTCTTTGATCTGCAGGGTTTTGTCCTCTTGTATATTTGGAGTCAGCACCAAGGACACTTTTTGTAGGCCAAGTGGGCTCTTTAAATGACAGGGTAGAACAGTTTTCTCAACCTTGGCAACATTAAGATGTGTGGACTTCAATTTCTAGAAATCCCCAACCAGCATGGGGGTAGAGTATCTATCATGGTTCTTTCTCAGCTGTTCAGGTTGGCCAGGAACAAGGATGAGTTCAGGATCTGATCTTTCTAATAATTTACTTTTTTCAGCATGGATACTCAGATGCTCCTTTCACTTCTACCCTCACCTTGTCTTTCTATTCCTCTTCATTTAATTTCAAACTATTTTTTCCCCTCAAAAGTAATGAGAAACAGAGAGGAATCTGTCCAATTGAAAAATGAATACACAGCTTTTAAAATACACTTATCTTAATAGACACTTTACATGGAATAATCCCAGCATATTTATGGCTCAGATAATTATCAGTGGATGTAATGTACTCTAGCAAAAACAATCCTTATGAGGGAACATAAGGATACACCTACTTCTTGATATATAAGGTGATATCTGAAGCAGACATAAAGCAGATAGACATGAGTACAAGAAGACCATGGAATGTGTTCATTTTAGTTGAAGTAAGGGCTGAAAGGAGTAGTAATGAATAAGCACATTTCTGATGGTCTTAATAGAAGAGTGCAGAATGATGAAATTGGTATTAATTAAAAGCAAAACAGCCAAAACTGAACATAAGGAATAGTGTATTGTGATAATAGAACAGGAGAAGAATATACTTTTAGGGTTGAAAGGCATTTTGAAAGTTATAAAGCAAGTTCCTCCAGTGCTCAGTCCAGAGGTCTTGTAAGTATATCTTATGTATTTACAAAGTGTTTTCTTTGGAAATCTTTGAATTATTATTTGCATAGGACTTATTAGGACTCAGTGTGGAGGGAGGGAGAGAGGGAGGAAGCAAGCAAGCCCCATCCAGCTTCTACTCAAAGGTCTCAATTGTTCATGAAGTATTTCTTTGTTCTACTGTCAAGCAGCCTATAGTTAAATATGTAATATTTCAACCTTTTTACCTATTAGTTTCATGTTCATATTCAGTTCTTTGTAGTAAGGAAAAGCCGTTTGTTCTATGTTCAACATAACAGCTTCTCAGATCCACTATCAATGATATCCTTTGGGTTTTGTATCTGTTGTGACTACTTTTATGGAAAAGGAAGATACTTTGGCCTGTAGAATTGCAGAAAGTGCTGCAATTCTACAGTTTTTAGCCCTAGATTTGCTTTCAGTGGATTGTAAGAAAAATAATACTTTCAAAAGCAAATGCTAATTTGGGTCTAATTGGTTCTGTGTATGTATATTTTAGGGCTCTCCAGCTATGCACATGGAACTAAAATGGTAAGTATTCAATTTTTTTTTCATTTTAACCTGTTTGAAATGCAAAATATCCAGTGAAATCTTATGCAGAGTTATTTAGAAAACTCTGAATTCAGCAAGGCTTATTCTCAGGTGAAAGTGCCTAGGAGTGCAACCATAACCATATTTATTTATTAGCTTTGTAGAACCACCCATCTTGCATACATGACTCTGGGATTCTGGATGGCTTGCAACAATTAAAAACAGCAGCAAGAACAATAAAAATAAACATTTAAATATAAATCACTATCAAAATCACTATTGAAACTAAATCAACAAGCCACACATCTTGTTCAGTCCAACCATTGAAAAGTCTCACCACTACCACTCGACTCTGAAATTCAGTGGCATAGTCATGCCATCCCAAAGGCCAGAGGGATAGGGCCAATGTTAAGTGTTGTTGGGGAGGATGTTCCAAAGAAATTGCATTATGGCATTCCTTAGTGGACAAGACCCATAGCATGCCTTTCCTGCCGGATAGGGTGGGTAGGATGTAATTGTTAATAATTTTATTATAATAATAATATTTTTAAGTTGGAAGGGAGGCAGGGAGGGAGGGAGGGAGGGAGGGAGGAGGGAGGGAGAGAAGGAGGAAATAGGGAGGGAGGAAGATCCAATCCTTTATCTATAAATTGTTGGAACAGATTAAGAGGGAAACCTACAGAATAGAATATTTTAGTGTTTCTCTTTGAATATATTCTATGTGCTTCCTCATCTCATAATTTTATTCATGGAAAGAATTATGCATAGGAGAAATTATGCCACAAGTCTGGAAAACCCAAACAAAGTGAACTAAATAAATAAAACCCTGAAGTTCCATTATGGAAAAATTGGCATCATGTCATCAATAGCTTCTTAATGAAAAAGATGAATAAACCAAGAATTTACAATAGATGGAAAGCTGGAAGGATGGATTTATATCACAGTGAAGTTCCAGAGATGACATATGCATATTACAGACCATCAATCAAAAACAAACTGGAGGCAATTCATAAGGGACTTTGTAACAAAATGAAAACTGCAAGGCAATATCTAGATATCTGTCAACAGGCATTTGGACTATGTTAAGTGGTGGTTTCATACACTTGTCAGAGTTGTTTAGAAAGCCAAATATATATTGAGCATTGTTTTCAATGTTTTTCCTTTTAATCATTCTCCCTTATACTGGTACTCTCCAAAAGTGGGACTACAGCTTCCAGAAATTCTAGCCAACATGCTGAAATTTCTATTTTGACCAATGTGAAAAGAATCAAGCACAGGAAGGTTACTCTGCATGCATGTTATTAAAATTGACTTGAATCAAGCCAATCATCTTCTCTAGCATCCTATAATTACACTAATCCCCTTCTTATTTTTACTCTATCACCACCAGTTACAGTACAGTATGTATATATACAATATTATCTTCCTTTTGTGTACAATGTTCATAAAAAGGGTTAATCTTTGTTCAAAGAAGCTGAATATCTGAACAAGAAAAATCGACTCATTCTTCCATACAAAAGTGAAAGAAACTACATATAAGATAAAATGCCAAAGCTTGCCGCTTTGCATGTTAGCCAATCACTTTCAATTTCAGTCCTGCTCATTTTCTCTGAGTTACTAAAAGGAACTGCAAAAATCATCAAACTAGTTTTTCCCTTATAGGACCTAGAGCTTAGGAATGAAACAAAGAGTTCCCTCCCATACAGAAATAAAGAGGCAGACTTAATAAAGAAAAAGAAAACACAGCAGTTTGAAAATAGCAAAATTCCTGGTATAATTTATGTTCTGCTCATACACACAACACACACCCAAACTGTATGTGGAGATATCCTTCTAAGCATCTTAGCTAGTACAAATGCTAATGACATCAGTATGACTCAATTACTCAATCTATACTAGTTGCCTATGTTTTCCACTAGATCAAAGTGCTGATCTTTACATTTTAAAGTTATAAATGGCCAACTATTTTAAGAATTGCTTTTGCTGAGATAGGTCTCCTGATAATCTCTTTTCAGCATCTGAAATATTCCTTCCTGTTATCTAGAAGTTAGGTTGTCCAATGACCTTCTTAAAAATGTATCAAATTTATGATCCTCTGATAGAGACCTGTTTATACAGTACATACTGTTTTTATGCACAAAGAAAAACTTTGGCACTTCAAGAATTTCATGGAAAGTTGTATACAGTACTTCTGTTTTTTCCCTCCTCTTCAACCTCTTTTCACTCTAGATAGACACCTCATACTTCCAGAAAATAAGCATGAAAGTGAAAAAGGCCAGCCCTTTTGAGATTTTTCCAGTATCAAAGGTTTGGGAGCCAGGGAAAGACAATTTGCTTGTCATGTAGGATGGCTGGCAGGCTGACTGGTTGGATCTGTCTGCCTGTTCATTACAAGCCTGTACTGGACAGACTTTTGTTCATCTTCCAAATTGAATTTTGAATTTCTGAATGTATTTTAAATGCATTTTCTCAACAATATGCATTTTTAAAGATATTTCTTCTTCAAATACATATTTTAAAACTTGTCTACATCTTTTTGTGTGGATTTTAGCAATGGAGAAATTCAGCAATATGTTCAAGATGAAGGATAAATTCTAGGCCATGTTTAAACTAACTTTAGGAAAAATGGCTACTTAAGGCTAACCTCAAGCTAATGAAACCTCTGGCAGTGGCTTCTTTCCCTTCAGGGTTTCACCTGCATGGTGAGACATGATGGTCTAAAGAAATATAGATGTACAGGTGAATATCTGGGAAGATCAGAGGTACTGGACTCTTCTAAAGAACTCAGGTCATCTGAAAGACAAAATGGACTATGTGTTCCTATACTCTACAATATATCAGAAAAAGCCTACCAGCCATGAAATGACAGTCCTTTATCTCAACTTTTACCCAGACAAGGCAAGCAATGTTTTGAAAAGCCCAGTTCACATGAACGTTGCCAGGTAGTAAAACTCACTATGGAATTGTTTGTGATAATCTGAACCATTATTATTATTTTTCCTTTTGGCCAAATATTTATGAAGCATGTGTTTTCTTAGGTTAAACTTGCATTAATTCCTGCCAGGATATAATTTCCATCATTGGGAGAAAACAACATGCTTAAAAGCATGATATATGGATATGTTCCTTTCAGTCCTCTGTAAATAAGAGATCAAAACTGCCTGAGGAAAGCATTCTGAAGGTTGTAGCTGCAAAATTGCTTTTTATGGAAAGGCCAAAAAAATGAGGTGGATGGATTTTAAGAGTCCTTCCTCTATGCCTTCAGCATAAAAGGAGAGCAGTTTGGCATCAATAATACACAAAGGTTGCCAAAACAGCCATAGAACATCATATTTAAGTACTTTTAAAGCCTTAGCTCAGGATTTAATTGATTATATGTGAGGTAATTTACAGATATGTTTTCCAGTAGCCTTTGAGAGAGCAGTCAGTACTCAGGTATCTGATGACGTTCTGTTTATATAAAGAAGCAGATCCCTCTCTTTTCTCTCATCCTTTCTTCTCTTTCATTTTTTACTCTTCCTATTAATGACCTTATGCTGAGTCTTTCTCATTTATTTGAACACATCTTTAAAATAAAATTCACTCCATAGTCAAAAAGTGCATTTACTAGATTTAATTTAAGATGCCACCCCATGGCCAGTATTGCTATCCTCCCAAACCTGCCCCAATCTCCTGCCTGCACCTATTGTGGGAATGGTCAAAGATAACGATGATCTAAGAAATTGATGAATACAGTGTAGAAATCAGCTGTTAATCAGTGCCCCATCCTTGCCTTGGGTTTGCTAGTGAAGATGGTAATGGTAGTGATAGTGATAGGAAATAGCTGGTTTATTACAATTACATTATTGGGCCTTTGTAGTTGAGGGGAAGGCAGAAAGGATTTAAAAAAAGGAAATTCTGCAATTTGAGTCGGCAACAAAATAATCTGATTGTTAAGTGTGGATGGGAGCATGGAGGCTAAAGATGCAGAGTCATTGGGGTGAGTGGAAGTGTCCTTTAAATTAAAACTGGCAGATGTCTACATGCAGAAGAGTGACTAGAATTTTGAGATTTGTTACCCAGAATGAGATACAATTTATCCAGATTATTCCAAGTGCAAATAAATTCATCTGTGGTTAAATTTCTTACCATAATGCTATGATAAAACCTGCACCGTTTGTTAATGCCTAATTATTGATAGGTGGAATTCATAGCTACTAGAAGCATGGACAAGATTAACAAAAAAAGGAGCAGCAGGAAAATCTTGTTTTTCATTGCAGAGAGTTTCACTGAAATTGAGATAAAGCATTTGTCACTTTTTAATCTTCAGAGCCCAGAAGTGAAATGAAATATCTGAGGACAAAGAGCAGTGGAGATCACTAATGCTTTATCCATTGCAATTTGTTAACGTTGCAGTATTAAAAGTTTATTTATCTCCTGAATTCAGAACACAACTTCTGCTTAAGCTTTACTTAATGTGTAGTTCATACCATTATACTTATATGCTACTTTCCCCCCAGTTGAACAGACAGTTTTAAATTAGGGCAAAAATGGAAAAACTGTGCCCGTCTAGAATTTCTTGAATTTCAACTATTCAGCTCTGCTCAGCCTGATCAAAATTATAGCCAGAAACATTTGGATTTTTACAGGTTCCCCAACCCCATTTTAAGGATAAAAACCTACTGTATGACTCACAGTTAAAGCAAGAAATACACAAAATTGGATTTGGTTTGTCTGTGAATGGGTTTATCCACAAACATACTGTAAATAGCAGGGCTAGGTTTCTATCGGTTCTGTCCACCTCTGTAGAATCGGTAACTCTGAACATCAGCAGACATAGAACCGGTTCTATGTCTGCTGATGTTTTTGCCCACCTGCCCACCCGCCCGGGCTGTTACCTGACCTTTATTTCCTGTTTTTTCAACTTCAGCTGCCATGCGAGGCACAGCTCCAGTTAAAAAAGCAGGGAAAAAGTGCTTTTTCAAAGGCTGCTTCTCTGCACGCAGCATGCTGATGACGATTTACAGGTGTGCACTCGCAGTCTGCAGGGAAGCACATCGTAAATCACCGAACCTCGTAAATCACCGAACCGGTAGTTAACCCTGTCGGATCCCACCCCTGGTAAATAGTAATACTTCTTAAAAGTATCTGAAAAACCTCGCAGGTAAACCCATCTGCAAATATGCTTAATCTTTAATTTTGAACCAAAATACCGTGAAAAACACACCACCTGCAGATAAGCCAATTGTAAAAATTAAAATTTTTGAGAGTCATCTTATCCATCAGTGGTACATTTTTAATAGTATTTTATTTAAAAATTCAAGGGTTGGCCTATTCACAGATGTGCTTAACCTTTGTTATATACTGAACTTTGTTTCTATCTGCAGAAGCCCTGATCAGTTAGAAACCAATAAGCAGCAAAAGTGTTTAGAGATTAACATCTTGTTGCAGTACCAGTACATCAAATTAAGATTATAGATTTTAAATTAAGATATTTAAAAGTTCAGGAAGGATACTATGATCTTGGGCTGCTGTTGAATATATGTCAGGCAGGTTTCCCAAAAATGACCCTATAGTTTATACCCACAAGCAACCCAATACTGACCTCCAGCCAGCCACATTAGCACTGAGACCAGAGCTGTTTGTCCTGAATAAAGGAGACAACTCTCTACACTGGATGGTATATGTTGCTGATATCTCTCCCTTTTATATTGATTTCAGCAAGCGGCACATGATTTCTATACAACTAATGGCAAAACTCTACAAGTCGGCACAAATGACCTTATGCCAAGTGTTATGCCATTGCTCAAGAGACAGAGACAGAATTGGCTCAATGCTCCTGATGATGGTTTCTTTATTGCTACAGAAGAGACCAGGTAAGAAAAAAAGGGAGCAAGAGCCTACATTGGGGGTGGTGAATCCAAATGTTGCTGAACTACAATTCCCAGCAGGCCTCACTTTTGAACATGCATGTTGGAGCTGCTGAGCTTCAGCAACATTAGCAGCAAGATGTCCCAAATTCTCTGTCCTCTTGAACCAAAAGCATTGGTAGCCCCTGTTATTTAATATAATTTTGGGGAAACAAAAATGCATTCCTGTGTATGTGATGACTATGCATATATAAACTCCAGAAAGTTTGGCAGTTTGGGGACCAGTTCTATGGAGTGTTACTATCAAATGTATAGGTTCATACCCAATGTTAAGCCTGAAAGCTGTAATCAAGTAGACAATTCTGTTTAAAAGTATCTTCATACATCAAAAGCTTGCTTCGTAAAAGGTTTTATTCTTTGGAGAGGGGCATGCAAAGAGAAGGATTAGGACCTGTATGAACTCTTAAATGCATGCCATATTAGCTGATGGTGCAATTAGTTCCTATGGAGAAAAGTAATCAGCTACCCTCAGGGTCAGTGCTGGCCACTTGTCTTCTGAGGCTTACCATGGACCATTGATAATATGACAAAAACAGTGACTTTGCTGGGGGTCTCTATAGTATTATACTAATGAGAATAAAATCCCTAATTTTCTTCTAATAAGTATTTATTCAGTCATTCCAGAAAGGAAGCTATGGCTCTTTGGAATGCCCTTCTGTGTACTTTGAGTCTCTTGTGTTTGAGTCACAATAGTATGATTGTGTGGGTTTTTTTATTCTTTTTAATTTGCTTGCCAGAGCCTTATTTGGTTCATCTCTATATGAAGAACCAAAGGCAGCCAGTTCCTTACTTGGACTTTTTTTTAAAAAAAGTCCTTTCATTCATATTTATAAGCTTCCAGCTTTACCAGAGAAGATGCTTTCAATATGCTGATTGCAATGGGAAAGTGTCAGTTGTAATTCATCACTTGATGGTCTGATGATGGAATCCAGTCTTCAAAATCTAGGAGAAGCAGGTGGATTTAGTTCAGGCTTATATGCATCTAAGAATTTAGAAAAAATGTGCAGCTCTGCCTTATTTATCCCAAGAATCTGAGGACAGTTGAAAATTGGAATGTCATCTTGAGTATCTACTTAATCATTTGTTTAGAAGAACTGACAGCTTCAAATTTCTGATTCCTGAAAACAAAAGCATCTGTTTTCAAGTGGGGGAAAGAGGTTTTTAAAAATTAAAGTATAGCTGTAATCATATTCCACCCTCTTTTTGTGACTGGGTAGGTTGGTCTAAGAGGCTCAGTTTTGTGGTCTAGTTTGAGTTTGAGTCAATAAATTTGAAGAAGTGGACAAAGAAGAATTTTGGTGTAGATTAATTCAGCCACCTGTTCGTTGGACCAGATGCTTCCTAATTAATTAAGGTGGCCAGTGAGGTGACTTGCAGTTGGGTTCAAGTGATTGTGGTGATGGCCTCGGGGGTGGGTGGGTGGGTTGGTTTCTGAGGGTCTGAAGGACATGGTGGTTTACCTGCCTCAAGAAAAAGCCAATCCAAAAATCTTAGACAATTATCATACTGTCTCTAACCTCTTTTTAGAGAAGTTTGTTGAGAAGTTGATCCAACTGCACATGCATAGGACTCTAGAGGAAGTGGGTTATCTAGATCTGTTTTAGTAGATTTCAGGCTGGGGTTTAATATGGACAGACCCTTGGTTGCACTTGTAGACAATCTGTGCCAGACCTGAGATGGAGGTACCACATCCATTCTTATGCTCCTTGATCCCTCAATGGTTATTGTTAGTGTTGACCATGGTATTCTTCTGGGTTTGATTTGGGGGTTTAGGGATGGGTTAATCATCATCTAATGGTGATTCTCCTCCATTTGGGATTGGTTCCAGTTAGAGTTGGCTGGAGTGGGGGAGATGTTACTCCCTAGGTTTCTTCTTTATCAGATGTCACAGGGTTTGACATTCCCTTCTTGTTCAACATTTTTAGGAAAATGTTGGATTATCTGCAGCTTTTCAGTTCAATATTATCAGTATCTTAATGATATCTCATTGTATCTTCTGACTTCAGATCAACCAAGTGAGGCTGTTGAAGTCTGATTCCAGTTCAGATTGTGAGGATTTGGGTAGGGAGGAACCAACTCTGACTGAATCCTAATAAGACTGAATGCAGGCAAACATTATGGCCATTTGAATTTGGGAATATTCAACCTTTAACCTTGGATACAATTGCACTTTCTTATTCAAAAGTGGTGCAAAATCTGGGGATCTTCCTGAACTGCCAGCTGTTGTTCAATGAACAGGTATCAGCCTTGGCCAGGAAGACCTTTGCATAATTCTAGCTGGTATACCAGTTACACCCTTTCCTGGCTCAGAAGGTTATAGTCACAGTTTAACAACTGAGATGCACTGTTCATGGGGTTCCCTGTGAAGTCAATTTGGAAGCATCAACTGGTTCAGAATGTAGCAGTGTGGGCAATTACGGGCATGTTTCATGAGCTGTACTCTTACTAGTTTGCTTTCAGATCAGTGGTGGGATTTAAATTTTTTTACTACTGGTTCTATGGGTGTGGCTTGGTGGATGTGGCAGGGGAAGGATACAGTAAAATCTCCAGTCAGAAATAGTATTTGCCGGTTCTCTGAACTACTCAAAATTTCTGCTACTGGTTCTCCAGAACTGGTCAGAACCTGTTGAATGCCACCTCTGTTTCAGATGCAAATCAAGGTGCTGGTTATGACTTATAAAATCCTACATGACATAAGACTGATTATCTAAGTGACCACACTCAAATGGTCTCTGCCTGGCCAGTATGAGCTGACAGGATTGGCATGCTCCAGGTCCCTTCAGTCAAATAGTGTCATATATTGGGGCCCAGGAAGTGTCTTCTCAGTTGCAAAACCTGGCCTCTGGAACGAAGTCCCCCTGATGTACTTGTGTTCCCACACTGATACCATTCCAGAAAGTCCAAAATACTGGGTTATTCTGCCAGGCTTTGGTTTAGGGTGATTGGAGGCCTGCCAGACATGTTTAGGGGTATAAGTATAGTTAGTAGACTCACCATCTCTTCTTCTTTATTCCTTCCATATTACTTTTTTTTGTAATTATATTATATTGAATTTTCCTATTTTGTTTAGCTTTTTTGTTCACTGCCCGTAATCAGTTTGCAGCTGGATAGTGCTTAAATTAAACAAATTAAAGAAAACCAATTACAGAATCACAACCACCATCTAGGTTGTTTTGATTTCCCCTGTGGATCTCCCCAGCTGCAGGGCATTGTTCTTACTAGGTTGATGTTTTTCTGAGGTAAATACATTAAATGCGGGCACACACAGATCCCTTATGTCTTGAGATCCAGGGCAATTAGAGCACATCTGCATTTTATTCACTTGTTGTATGTCTAATCCAAGAAGCACTAGTTATTAGTAATAAATATACAGTATATGTTTTATCAGCAATTATCATATCTATTTGTTAAAGCCTAAAACCATAAGAGACAATAATAGGGATTCAGTGAGGGACTCAAGGAATGAGGGAATCTATCATAAAGGGAGTGTGGCCTCTTTTTTGTTTTGAAGGCTTTCAACTTCCGTCATGGAGCCTTTGCAGGGGGAACAAATGTCTAGATTTAAGGGAGCAGCCCAAGTAGACTACAATTGGGATTGGCAACTAAAGGCAGTTACTAAACAAGGATTACTCAGGCCTTGAAGACCTGAATAGTCCCTAGGGCCATGATGGCGAACCTATGGCATGCATGCCACAGGTGGCACACAGAGCCATTTGTGCTGGCATGCGAGCCGCAGGCAAACATACCTCACTGCACATGTGCGCGCCTCACTGCTAATTCCTGTAATACCAGAAGTGACAAAATGGGCCTATTATTCATCCTGCAAAGCTTGCAAAGCATTTTTCAAGCCTCTGGAAGGCCAAAAAAAGGCCTCAAACCGGCCGAAAATCAGCTGTGAGGCGCGATGCAGGTAAGAGGACAGCGTAGGGGGTTTGCGCACGCATGCACAGAGGGCATGAGGGGTGTGCACATTGCCTTCTGGGTGCTGGCACATGAACATGCACGTGCAAGCGCACGCACAATTTTTTGCACAGAAATAACAAAAAGGTTAACCACCACTACCCTAGGGACTACTCTCTAGGTTCATACATAAAAAGGGAGAAACAAAGTTTTTACCATCCTATTTCATTCATAGGGTCTAATGACAATTCAAACTTGGGCACCCATCAGGAAAGTAAGGGGGTAAAAATTGATGTTCATGTAGCCCTTGTCTAGTGACTATTTCACTTAGTGACTGCAGTTGCAACAGTGATAAAAAGTAGCTTTGCAACCAATTTTCAGATTTACAACCTTTGCAGATGTGTAAAACAAAGTAAAATTGTAAGTGGAGTCACTTTTCACTTAGCAACTACTTTACTTAACAATTGAATTGCCAATCCCAATTGTGGTAAATCATGAGGACTATCAATAACTTAAAGCTATAAAGCTTTCCCAATACATAATGAATTCAGCTCATACCATCACTAGGTATGAATGAACCCTTTCCTGAAACTCAGGCAAACTATTGCCAGCCATTGGAAATCAGTAGTAGCTAAACTACTCATTTATTTTCAAGTCCAAGTCAACTATGTCACAGCCATATAACATATAAATCTATTACTCTGACCTGTTTTTTCTGGCATCATAGCCCATTCTAGGTCTTCTTCTTCTTCTCCTTCTTCTCTTTCTCTTTCTCCTTCTTCTTCCTCCTCCTCCTCTTCCTCCCCTCCTCCTCTTCCTCCTCCTCCTCTTCCTTCTTCCTCCTCCTCCTCCTTTGAACAGGGAGCATCCCTATCTGCTGACTCTATTGCCACATTTTTGTTCCTTCTCTTCTGCATGCACATTTTAAATGAATGCCTCAAACAGAAAGTGTCTTTTGAGCTTTTAGTCATGCCCTAAGTGGATGGATTAAAAAATGGGCAAGGTTCTGCTTATTCAATTATTGCTGCTGTCAAACCATTCTTCACTCTGAAGAATTGAGAATGTTATACCAGTTCATTAAGAATCAACTATATACGTATACATATACATATACATATACATATACATATACATATACATATACATATACATACATACATACATACATACATACATACATACATACATATTCTCAAGTTTTCACGGGTATTTATATGTATGGCTTTGTTCGGGTATTTTCCCATGTCATTATAATTGTGCTTTTAAAGTTGTAGCAATGTTTTGGCAGAATCTCATCTGCCATCATCAGGCTTGTGTATTGTGCTTGTCTGTGAGTCAGATTTTCACAGCCATTTCTGTTTTAAATTTGGTGCTAGCCTACTGCTGTGTTAGAATGGTTTTTTCTTCATCCTGATTGGTTGGGAGTCTTGGTCTGTGTTTATTGGTCTTGGAGTTTGCTGTGTTCTGCTTGATTGGTGTTTCTAATATCTTCTGTCTGTTTTGTAGCATTTTTTTTGTCCTGATTGGCTGGCAACATTGTGTTTCCTGTATTGGAGGCTTTTAGTGCAGCTAGGCTCCGAGTAAATGGACGGCTATCATTTATTAGGAAGCTAGGTTTCATCTGGGTGCCTGGTTGGGATGTGTTTGAGCTGGAAAAACAAAAAAAACACCCCCCCCCCCCCCCCCCCAAAAAAAAAAAAACCCCCAAAAAAAAAAAACCCCCCCCCCCCCCCCCCCCCACCCCCAAAACCAAACCCAACCCCCCCCCCCAAACCCCCCCCCCCCCAACCCCCCAAACCCCCAACCCACAAAAAAAAAAAAAAAAAAAAAAAAAAAAAAAAAAAAAAAAAACCCCCCCACCCCCCCCCCCCCAAACCCCCCCCCCCCCACCAAAAAAACCCCCCCCCCCCAAACACCCCCCCCCCCCCCAACAACCCCCCCCCCCCCCCCCCCCCCACCACCCCCCCCCACCAACACCCCAAAAACCCCCCCCCCCAAAAAAAACCCCCCCCCCCCCCCCCCCCCACCCCCCCCCCCCCCCCCCCCAAAAAAATACCCCCCCCCCCCCCCCCCCCCCCCAACCCCCCCCCCCCCAACCCCCCCCCCCCCCCCCAACACCCCCACCCCCCACCCCACCCCCCCCCCACCCCCCCCACAACCCCCCCCCCCCCCCCCCCCCCCAACAACCCCACCCCCCCCCCCCCCCCCCCAACCCAAACCCCCCCCCCCCCCCCCCCCCCCCACCACAAAAAAAAAACCCCCCCCCCCCCCCCCCCCCCCCAAAAAAAAAAAAAAAAAAAAAAAAAAAAAAACCCCCCCCCCCCACGAGAGGTATGGTATTTTATAACAACTATAAACCCAAAAAAAATAAGGGGGATCTTGACTGATAATTTTCTCCTGCAAATCTATGGCCATAGATCCCTTTATGTATTTAGAACTTTGTATTATATCACTAATACATTAAGCTACTTATTGATATTAAGCAATCAGTAATCTATTGACATTTATTTGCAATTATAGTGTAGGGAAAGCAATCTATACTTGGAAATTGATCATGGGGTGTTTGAATGCTAAATAGTATTTTGCAGTGTGATTGTTTCATATGTTGGCTGTCAGACATTCAGTACCATATAACACTGTAATAAATAAACAAAGTTGTATAGATGCATTCATGAATTAATTATTATAAAACATATGTTAGAATATAGTGACTGGCAGTTGGGTTATGACTAGAAACTGCAAACTCACCTGAAGAAGTGGTTTTTAAGAATTAAGTTCTGAGTCTGTAGCACATTGTGTTACAGCTATTTATTAATTTCTAAACATTTGTAAGGACTTCAAGATACCATGAACACATTTATTTATTTAATATGTCTCAATTTGGCAGGGGCTGCAACAAAAAGCTTTCTTTTAGTTTTTTTGTTTTCATATGAAAGCATTGTAATATAGATTCATTTTTTTAGCATGGCCTTAGAAGCTGTGGGACAACATGAATTGGACCTTCCTTGTGGAGAGAAAGATTCACTAATACGGGTCTCATAGGTTGCCCACTAATGTCCACTGTCACAATCACAGGGATAATGAAATGATAATGATAACCCCTTACTTATGAGAATGGAAGTTTTTAAGAAGAGATTGGACAACCATTTGTTTGAAATGGTGTAGGGTTTCCTGCCTGAGGATAGGCTTGGACTAGAAGACCTCCAAGGTCCCTTCCAATTCTGTTATTCTGTTCTATTTTGGGAAAAAGGCCCTCATTTTTCATCTTTGACTCAAAATCCATAGTAGGTTTAAATAAGAGTTTTTTCAGGATATAATACAAAGACTGGGTTATACACATTAATTTTAACCCAATCTGGTTCAATTAAATGTTAGAAAAATGAATTGAAAAATAAGGAGAAAACCACCAAATTTTCCTTCCTTTATAAGCATTTTTTAAGAGTGTGGAAATTAAAAAATACTTTTGAAAGCACCAAAAAAAGAAAGAAAAGAATGAAAAACAAGATAACCTTAACAATAACAGGAAACTAAAAACAAATTCAAATGAGAGTTGAAGTAAAAATTAAAGAGTGGCTTTGTCTGCTGTACAACAATCCTGTTTATGTTACATAGGTGTTATGTTACTAGCAAACATAACAGCATATAAAAGACATATTTTCTACTGTAATATTTATTCATGTATGTCTGCCTCATTGACTTTGGCCTGTTGGATACCAAAAGCCATGCATAATTCACACATTATGTATTACTTCAGGAAGCAATAGTGCAATATCAACCTTTATCCCACAACATGATTAAAAGCAAAAATAATGCCTCTCCCAAATTCTATACAAAAAGAAGACAAAATTGTAGGTGTGATATGAAAGTATGTTTGGTGGAAATCCAGTTTCCTTCAAGTATTATCTTCTCAGAACAAACATGTAGAGAGATAGGATAAAAATTGCAATATTAATTCAAAAATAAAATAGATTATAAAGAAATTCACATAAAGGCTTGGTTGTAAGCAATAGGTACATTTTTTAAAGAAAAATGTCTGTTTTATGATATTACTTTTTAGGAATTATATCATAAATTTGAAGGGCATATTTATGAAGTCATATCTAGAGTTCCTAAGGAAGATTTTGATTGAAATGTGTTGGAGATTATATAAAATATTTATTTTATAAAGTACTGCAGGTTTTTTTCCATCTCATTTTGTTAAATTCAAATACAGTAGGTATTTGAATACAGCAGCATTCAATAAGTTATCTTTTGACCATAAAAAGCACTGAAAGAAAAATAATAATATTTATTGGAATATATTCAGGGACAGAAAGATTCTTATGTTGGAGAATTTATATTATATTATTTTAGAAAAAATATGTAATGATATAAGTAGTGATAATTCATATTAAAATTATAAATCCAATTACAAGCCTAAGAAGGGGTTTGATCTCACAGAGACTAGAAGATATCGAACTTACTGTGTATGCCCACACATCAGAGTAAGCAACCTGTTGATCTCTAGCTAATTGGATTCCAAGTTCAATAGTCCATGTCCACTTCTCACACATTCTGAAAATTTTCTAAAGAATGCCAAATTGCTATCCTTGTAAAGTTTCAATCATGTTAGACTGCTTATACTTCATACATTTTTTTATGAGAAGCATGCCATACTTAAATCCAGATATGCCTAAAGAAACTTCTTTCTCCTTCTCGCTCCATTACATTCAAACTAGGATTTGCTTGCATCCTCCCCACAATGGTTTCTAAGTCCTGAAAAACTAACTGTTCCTTGCATTCATCACTTTCCAGGACTTTAGTGAAAAGGTGTCCCACGATTAATTCTGATGAATGTTAAAGGGCATTCAAAATTTATGTGTATTTTTTGAAGAGCAGAAGTATGCATTGACAACGTATGAAAGCTGAGCAAATGCAGAAACAAAACAGTCATTCATTCAACTCTGTTAAGTGAACATTGTTGAGAACAAGCTGAACATTTTATCGACTGTTGTTTTTAATGATGTAAGATCATTAAATTAGAAAATGGGGTACAAATATGTGAGATAAAATATTTTTCAAGTTTGGAGACATTTCTCTCTTATAGGAAGGTTTTTTTTTTTTACATCACTTGAATGTACTCTCTCTGCTTTGGTAGATCTTTTGTTAGATCTTGCTGCTGTGTTCAGCAAGTTCCTTCAGATCCAAGCCCATCATTTATCAAATCAGGAGCACTGTTGAGATTCTGAACTTTATCAAGGGGACAGAGCTCAATCTATGAATTCTTCTAGAGTCTTCATGTGTTCATAAGAAAATGCTTGAAGATGGCTACAGCCACATGTACTATTAGATGCATCATTCTTAATATTTTCAGTTTTAATCAATCTTATGCACACAATTAGCACAGTACTATATAAATCCAATGGTTATTTCAGTAGACTTTCCTTCAATGGGCCAATAAAAATATGCCTAGAACAACTTTTGAATGACTCAATGCTTGTTTCATTTCAGTGCGGAAGCAGTTAGAAATCTTCTCACGGTAAGTGTCAACTCTATTGTGAACATATTCACTATAGCGCCAGCATGATCTTCCGTATGATATAAGTCTGCTGATCATACCTTTTGATGTTAGTAAGAGTGGTCACAATTATATCACATTAGAGAAACACTTAATATAAAATAGCTTTTGTTCTTAAAAATAGCGTTTGTCTCCAGATTATTGCCTTCTCAGTATAATAATTCTACTTTATAGTCTTTATTGTTCTACTTTTATCTACAGCATTTGATCCCCACTCCTTGCAAAGATTCTTTTAAGGAATCCTTTGAAGTATTACTTAATCTCGCTGTAATTATTCTTGAACTACCCACTTGGGGGAGTGGGGAGAGGGATATTGCTATCATTTCAGTAGGAAGTGAGATTCATCTGCATTTAATATTACCTATGAAGTTTGCAGTAGTTTCTTCATCCATAGTCTAGATCAGAATTTTATAATCTATAGCCCTTAACTAACTATTCTGGGAATAAATCCTACTCAATTCAGTGAAGCTTGTATTTCGGAAAAGAAACCTATATAGCATTGCATATCAAGACCCAATTCTCGGTTTCATTAGTCTTCAGCGTGCAGACAGTGAAAGAAAATATTGTATTGCATTAACATTATTTCAAATTCATTGATATTTGTTAAATAATGCCTTTGAAAACACACTGTGTATTGTTCTGTGAATGCACATCCAGATGCCTATATTTGTGTGAGTGTCTCTCAAGAACCAGAAATATCCAGAATTATTCAATAAGACAACCAGAGTTGCAAAGATTATACCTACTTGTGCACACAAAAAATTCCAATGTTTCCCTCCTCAAAAAGGAGGATTCAAAGTTGGAAATGTCATTCAGATCTTGGAAAGAAAAATTCAGAATTAAGGTGGAAAATACCTTTTTCTTTCCTTTTTCAAGAGTGCCCATCTGCACAGCCCTGCTACACTGAGAAACTTTAGAGCATGTTAAGTGTGCAACTTACTATTACTGCACTTTCAAATCTATCTACCATAAACATTTCCCCTAATTAAGTGAAGTGAACATACAGTACTTCTAGTGACATGGATTAAAATTGTAGCACTTCCTTTCTTAAAATACTTAACAATCTTCTATATATGGGTTGATTCGTCCAGTTATTTCACCATGAAAGATATTGGAGGAATCTGTATTATCTTGATAGTGGACTGTGTTTTTAGTCTGAAAGATTCAAATATTTAGTCTGGTAAGTAAACAATCAGATAATTTCATTTATTTATATCCTCAGTGCTTGTACTGCTTCAAAACATCAGTCCTTTAAAAGGGATATTTGGCGGGGGGAACTCATTCTTTTTAAGGTTTTAAAACCATGCCAGTAATTTTGTGAAAGCATTGGGTTTTGTGAACTCAATGCTTTGTGAAAACAGTTTTGTGCATTGGTTTTGTAAACTCCAATTAGTTTTGTGAAAACATTGGGTTACAGTTGTTTTTCAGTCAGGCAAAATTTGCAGTGCCAAAAAACAAAGGCAAAACATACATGTACACAAAGCTGTAATAAGGTACCAAGAAACTAGATGATAAACTGTGTCAGAGTGAACCTAAAAAATTAGGCATTAAATCTCAATTGAAATTTGGCACATATAATAATGTGCTCCAAGATGTCTCAGATTAATGTTTGCAGTTGCAATTTCTGAAAAAAGGAATTAATAAGAGAGTAATGAAGAATGCCTCCTTTGAGTCATGTTCAATTCTAGATGATTTCAGGGAAATCAGTTTTCTTGACAACAGCTCAGTAGGGATTTGCCACTGGTGTCTTCCTGGATATTTTCAGATTTCCTGAACTAGCCTGGAGCCTGAAAATTCCCTCGTATTTTTCAGTCCAAATTTTAAACAGTTCCAAATCTGCCTAGTTCTAAACCCAAGCAAGGATTTCCTTCGTTCTCTTTATAATTCCGCAAAATATTTTTAGAATGTTATCTTTTTTTTGCTGTGCAGAAGATAGCTCTGACAGTTAAAAATAAGTCTGAAATAATAAAGCAAAGTGGGAAGTATGCTTTTCTCAATGCCCTCCATACAGGTATCCCTAAATTGTATTGATTTTTCAAGCTTTTTTCCTTAATTATTCTATGCTATTGTTCAAGGGTGATACCTACTATTTCACTAATCCATGAAAGTAAAAAGAAAGGGGTGGAAGAAACAGTGGATTCACTTATATGATTATTGTATTTCTGGATTTTCTATGCAGTGCTTCCCCTAAGATTCCTGGGAAAGCTATTTTATTCATGATATATTTTTGTGTAACAAATAATCTCTATTATGTAGAAAACATAGTGTTCTTGCATCTCATAAAGGTTTACAATATAAAGCATTTGGGGGATGGGGATGGAAAAACTGTATATTTCAAAGGATTGACAAGCTTATTAGGTTCATCATTCACTGAAATCCTCATCCTCTTCCTTGTTATTTACTTTTGTCCTGCATTTCCCACAGATCCATTGAGACCAGTAAATAAAAAGCAATAAGCTCAGCACTTCCCTGGCTTGTGTTCTCTGGCTTTTGATTTAGTCTCACACTGGAATAAATTGACCAATATAATAAATTAGTATTTTATGAATAAAAAGTCAGGGAAATGCTTTCAATTTTATTACTGATTCTAAATAGGCTGAAGTATCTCTTCCATTTTTGTTTATTTATTTTTGGTGCTATCAACTCATTATTGATTACTGGCAACTGCCTGGACTAGTTTTTGCAGTTTTCTTGACCAGATTTTTCAGAAGTTGTTTGCCATTGCCTGTTTCTAGGGCTGAGAGAATGAGACCGGCGTAAGATCATCCAGCTGGCTTTGTGCCTAATTTGGGACTAGAACTCTCTATCTCCTAGGTTCTAGCTTAGTGCCTTAGTGCCACTTCTTTTGTACAGGTATCACATACAATTGGCATCATTTTGATCACACAGTCATGGCCACCATCTTAACTTGTTTTTAACCTCCTTCCTGAAGCTCCCTCTGATTTTATAAGAATTTAAAGAGTCACATTTCATCATTCCAGAATACAAAACATGTCCATTGTTCCTTGTTGTGAGGACTTTAAATAATACTCTTCTTTCTTCCTCATGCATTATTACAGCATAATTAACGGGCATGGTAGTTATGGGAGACAACAACACAGGTTCATGTATTAGGGAGCCTATGGAGGAAGCAGTGACATATAGAAAATAAATAGTTTTTAGTTTAAAACAACATGATCAAAAATGAAGGATAAGACATAGCTTTAGCTAGAATTAGCTATTATGTCCAAAGCTGGGTCAAACTTTTGGCATTGACTTTTCCTTCAGCATTTGGAAAAGATTAAAATACAACACAAACACATTTATGCTAAAAAAAATTGCACCTATTTCTTTCTTTGACTCCCTCCTCCTGCTTTAAAAGATTGCCATATTTATTTATTTAATTTATATACCACCAGAACCCTACGTTTTCCAAAGAAAGAATAGTCAGTTTTTAAATTGTTATTTTTTAAGACAGTAATTTCCAATATTCTGCTAGATCTGTTCAAGATCATCAAAGGGAGAAAAATATTCCCTGATAATAATGATATAATAATGATATAATGATAATAATGTTCATCTATTTATATAAGCTTGTTATGATTCTTAAAATGATGCTTAGCCATGGAGCTAGTTTCTTGTGTGTTTGCTTCCTCTTGAATATCATAAATTGCAAACTATTCAGGTTGTCAACCATAATAATATCACAATGGAACAATAATGACTCCAAGGAATTTGTATTCTTATTCCTTCCATGCTAAAACCATGTTTATACCACTCTGCAAGAATGAAACAGTATCAAGAATTTATGGATAGCATGAAATGTGTGCCTAGCAACATCTCTTAGAGTGTCCCAGATTTCAAGCTGCTTTCCAGATTTCAGGTAGAATAATAATGGTCCCTGGAGTTCAGAATGTCATTCAGTGTTAAACAGAAGATTCTAGCAGCGAAATTAATGAACTGTATATGTCTTAAAAATTCACAGGATCTAAAGTTGGGCAAGGCCATCAATCAATCTGAGACCCTTAGTTTGCCATCTCCAAATAGCTTTGACAAAAATTCCTTGGGGAGCCACTGCCAAGCATAATATATAACATTGAGCTAAATGGACCAGAAGATGGTTCAGATTGCTCCTGTCACTTCTAGGGTGCATTGTGTCTGTTTTGAGACCTCAGTCCAGAACTGCAGAAACAGCTTGATCAAATCGAGTCACACTCCGGGGGTAGTCTAATCCATTTTGATGCTTGGATTTGCAGTTTACTATGCTTATTTGGAGAAATGTCTCACCATTACTATTATCCTGAGTATTGAATTCTCTCTTCTTCCATCTTGATGCCTGATTATATGCATGTATCTCTAATTAATAATGTCTGGAAAAAAATAGAATAAGCGTGGCAACCATGATGGGAAAAGAACAGACAAAATCCACATTGCGATGCACACCAGGCTAACTCTAGCATTTCAAGCCAAAAAGAAAAAATATGGCAATTGGCAAGATGGTGTTTTGCTATGTTTTGTTAAGAATTTGTATTGAAATGTATGAATGTCTTTGTAAATGGGATAAATTGTAAAACCTACTTCATTCTTCAGTATAAGCTGTTTGGGATTTTAAACATGACAATATGTGAGAAAAGCAAAGCTGCTAATTATTCTCCCTTGTTTTTGTCTCACTTATTCATTGGGTTTATATGTTATTCTAATCCAAAAGGATTCTGAGGGATTATACTGCTCTCTTGCAGTAGGAAAGTTAACAATACAAATGAACTAGCATAACAATGTAGTTACAATTGCTCTTACAAATCCTTTGGGATCTGAGGAACAATCAAGCACCAAGGAAAAATCCTGATCAGGGTGCATTACCATAGCAGCATCACTCCTAGTTCTCCTTTAAACATCCAGATTTAAATATATTTCCTAAAATTTAGCTAATCAAGCAAATCTGATTTTGGAAAGTTCATTTTTCCAAGGGGGGGGGGGAGGGAAACCTTTAACCACAATCCTATAGTTCCTTCAAGAATGAGAATAATTCACATTAAGACCCAAAATGGATCATAGTGATTAGTAAACATGCATAAGAGTGTACTATTGATTTCTAATAATTAGCAATATCATATTATATCATATAAATTGAGTACATTTTCTGTATATTCCTCTTGCATAATGAAAATATATGTTGTAAAAAAATTGCCTGTTGCTTTAGCTTCTGCATGTAGAAATAGCAATAGCTATTATTAATTTCACAGCCCTCTCTAAGTAGTTTACAGAGTCAGTATATTGTTCCCAACAATCTGGGTCCTTATTTTACTGACCTCGGAAGGATGGAAGGCTGAAAATTCCATGGCACATGTATATAATGAGGAACCAGATTTTGGGGGGCAATATGCTGACACTGTAAACTGCTTAGAGAGAGCTGTAAACCATTGTGAAGCGATATGTAAGTATAAGTGTTATTACTAAAAGGAAGACAACTAAGGCAATAGTGGTGTGCATGGATAGTGGTTCCATGTACTGAGTAGCTCAAAAGATGTGCTATTGATTTGTTAGATTTGTTTGCCACTCACCTCACCTCAACTTTTTTTATTATGACACTCCCTTTTCCCAGTTGCATCTTTTTAATACCAAAGCACATGTGTCTTTCTATACCCAAAGCAGCATGGTCTCCCTGTACATGGATCTCTGAAAAGTATCTAATTAAATTCATGAGAATCTGGCAGTTCCTTGTTCTCTACTCTACACACTTCAGGAATTCTCAAAACAACAAGGGACAACATGTAACCCACACTATTAAAAATGGCTTCTTATAAGAGTACCAAATAATGTTTTATTCTTAACAGTATTGAATTAATGGCTACTGTAAAATCCATATTTTAAAAAGGGATAAAGAAACAGGAAATTGAACTTCCAAGATAGTTATCTGTGCTGTCCCCAATTATTGCCTTTTTGATAAAAAATATATTTCAAAGAGAAAATGAGCCATACTCTTTATCTTTCTTATTTCTTGTCATTCAAAATTATAACAATACATTGTCGAGCTGTCTAATCACAAATGGCATGTTGAATATAAATAGGGAATCCTATTGTCCTATAGATAATCATCTTCTGTTAATGAAAATCGAATTTAAAGAGCTCAAAAACATATGTGTACAGGGATGTCTACACTGTATAGTCAAAAGAGTCACTACAACAGTGTGATTTAAACTGTGTGACATGTACAAAAATGGGCAAAATTTTAATTGTAAAATTAAAATGGTGCTTGTATATGCACTCACCCACATATTTCATAGCCATGATAGATCACACTTACATTGAACCAAATCACCATTTAGAGTAGACTAAACACTCCTCGGTGTCCAAATGAATGCAGCATTTTCTGAATAATTTCTATAATACTTTTATGATGGCTCAATTCATATCTGGCTTCCAAGCTGCCTTATTAAACATAATAAACAAACTGAATAAGGACACAACAACTGTTGTATCAAGAAAAATAGTCTGGCTGCAGGAGGAGGAAGAAAATCCTCTTTTAGTTCTTTCCAAAAAAAAATGTTTAATACCACAAAATGTTAACTTTTGTCCTGGAAAGAAGAGGTGCACATTGCAGGAATGGAGAAGAGTGGGCGGCATAGCTTGGCACATTTTTGTCATTGTAAAAAAATCACAGATATGCATTAGCATCCAATTTTTATCTGGCTCATTTATGTTCAAATATTACTGAAAATACTTCCTCTATAGATTTGTGCATGATTGTGACAGAATTCCTTGTGACATTATCAAGCTTGTAAGTATAGGCAGAATAGCATATGGGTTAGATGGAGCAATAAACAATTTAAGTACTGGATCCCATCTGATCAGGTCAAGAACAGTTTAAGAACTAGTCAGAAAGAGGGGAATATCACAATGAATATTGTAATATAACATGTTAAAATCAGCAGGTAGATGAAAGGATAAGAAGTTGTAAGATGACTGTTCTGTATAATGTTATTAGAAAGATGAGAGTATGACTAATGTAAGATGATCAAAATTGTCAATTTTATTATTATTATTGGGTATCAAAATTAATACCCAGAAGTCACACTGTTCATGTATTTAATATATACATTAAAAATAATAATAAAAAAAGAACTATTCAGAGCACCAGTGTCTGCAGGATGTGATTTAAAACATCATGACGGAGATCATGGCAGTGCAATTAAAATCTGTTTTTGTGTATCGATGCATAAAAAATGTATGGAACTTAGATGATACCATTATAGGTGACGGCTTTGACCATTTCCTGCAAACACCCCTTTCTCGCAGAATACTCATCTGTGTTTCTTTCTCAAAAACTAGCAAGGTTACTAGAGAGATGATGCAGGGTTGGAATGTCAGAATAATATTCTTCCTTTTTTTTTTTTTTTACTAATAATTTAAATGAGTAGATAGAATCAAAGCTGATCAAATAGACAGATAGTATAAATTAGGTGAGGTACCTAATACTCTAGGCCAGTGTTGCCAACCTTAGCATCTTTTATATATGCATAGAAATGTTTTATGAGTTGACATGTGCTTCAACTCCCAGAATTCCCCAGCCAGCTCCTAGGAAAGAAGTGAAAAGAAAATAATAGAACATAGTATTATGGAAAAAATGCAATGTCTACTGGTCTCCCACAAGACCATATTCCAGCCTGAGTAATGTCTAAATTGCAGGTGTGGCTCAGGCACTATGCAGGCAGATATTTCTGTTTAAACGAAGTGTCTGATCTCTCCTGCAGCCAAAGCATTGCCAGGGCTTAGGATGAGGGATGTTTTCACTGAAGCACCTGCCAGGGAATAGGAACCTGGCAAACACTTGCCCCCTCCCTGATCACTTTATCAATACGATTGTGAACAAGGGATTGAATATAAATTTGTACAGTGAGACTCAGATCAGGAGAATACTGAAAGTTGGAAAAGCTAAATTTAGTGAATGCTGGGAAGGAAGGAGGCTGCATCATGTGGACTTGAACTTTAGAAATGATGAGGTGAATATCTTCATGTTGTAGTTAGTAAAAGACATTGAGTGTAGAAGTGTAAGTGGCCCACTGAAAGCTTTATTTACCAAATATTTATTTAGCAACTTCAATCAATTAAATCATAAATCAGGTTATATACAGAAAGTATTAATGCCCCACCTCACTAGTTTCCGTGTCTTAAATAGGAAGACTTGACTATAACACACACAATCTTATGCAGGCTAAACACAGAATAATCCCATGGTATTTCCTCATCATAATGATGGCACTGTTTGAACAACATACTTAACTCAAATCATATCTCCTTACTGGTGAGATTAGTGGAGCATAATTGCATTAATTGGATAAAAAGCTGCCTTCTGGGAGATGCACAATCCCTGCTCATATCCTATCGTGACCTTTCATGATATTCAAGGAGTCTGGGCACCAGGAGGATACCAGCAAGTCTTGGTTGTATCTCTAGCTTCTTCCTTGATGGCTAGATGAACAGCATTCAGGTGGACTGACATTACAGTGACTGGAAAGTGTTCTCTGCTGCCAGTCCTTGCTACTGAACTCTGTAGCAAAGTAATGTCATTTTTCAGCATCTCTGATTTCCATATATCTCTCTAACTTTTTATTGAAGGACTGTCTGAGCTAGACTTGTAAACTGCTTCACAGTTGACTGGAATTTATTCTTCATATGACAAAGCTGCTTTTTTATATTTTAAATTATTTATGTTTCTAACTACTAGTTGTGTTTTTACTCTGTCTTTTTGTTTGTTTGCTTTAATTGTTAGCCACCAGAGTCATGTATGTGAGATTGGCGGTCACATCAATTTATTAAATAAAGTAATAGTTAACTTGGAAAGAGTAGTTTTCAACTAGATAGCCCCAGTTAAAGTTAATAATCACCCTCTCCATGGCTAGCTGGGTTTTGGTTTACTTAACACACTAGTCCAGAATTTGACATAATAACTTACTGTACCAATCCAACCAGACATAATAGCTGAATTTGTACTTCTTTCTGAACAAAAGTACATTATGGTTTTGCCTGAAGTGTGAAAATAGACAGTGTGTTTGTTTAACAAACTATGGCTAAAACAATCTATGGTATAAGTTGATGATGAATTAATTCATAGGGGAGTCTTCTAAAATTTATGTCAAATTTTAAACTAATGAGTTTTATGTGGTGGACTATTTGAAATTGGGCTTAAGTAATAGATATTTTCTCAAATTTTGAGATATTAACATGATGCAATTTAACAATTAGATTACCAATTGTAGGGTTTTTAAATGTATTATTATATCCAAGATAGTTGTGGGTTAGGCATTGATTTGAGACTGTGTCATATTTATTGTTTAGTAAAAATTGAGATATTTAAAACATGCCACATTATTTATACAAGGATTTCAACTTTTTTCTTCCAAAAGGATTCCTCAAAATAATTTCCTTATATACTTTAAGATTTTAGTTCTGGTTAATTGGTTAATTTAAATTAACTTAATTAATTCAGTTATTTCTGGCAATTGATGAAATTATGTCCACGGGAAATTTCAATCATTTGGGAAAGTTCCATGCCAATCGGAAGTATGATGTCAGTATGGAAGCATTATACTGTATTGCAAACTCAAATATCATAACATTATTATAGATAATTTTCTTATAAATCTTATACATCTAAGAAAAGCCCTGCTGGACCTAACAAAATACCTGTCTAATTCAGTATTTTGTTTCCAACTAGATATAGAAGTTTATCTGAACCAAGTAGCATCTTCCTGCTTGTGGTCTTCAGTAATAAATTCAGTAGCACATCTGCAACACTTATAGTAACACATACTAATCCTAATCAGTAGCCATAGTAGCTTGTGCTTATCAGTGCTTATTTATCCATTAAACCAAACTTTGGTAAATGAAGTTGTCTTTTTGGGAATAAACCCTCTGAATCCAACTGGGCTTAATGCTGCATGGAAACATATAGGACTTCACTATCAGTCAATTTTCTTTATAATATGTTTTCTCTGACCCTTCCATCAATTATTAATGTTCCTCTTACAGACACAAGGGTTATGTGATTATTCTTAAATACATGACTTATCCCTCCATTTGTCTATTTTTTTTCCCTACAGAAAACGTCGTAAGCAGTTTACGCGATCACAGCTGAAAAGAGCTTGTAGAATGCCGTGCACTTTAATTCTGAGGAAGGCAAAGTCTCTTATGACTCACAAAGAGACTCAAGAGAATTTGAGCAGTCATTCACAGATGAAGACACAACAGTGAAACTTCTTCTTTTGTGATTATTTTTAAAAGCCACCCCTGTCCAACCCTCTTCCCCCATAACAAAACGTTTTTGGAAGCTGGGCAGAAGTCTGTTGTTTTCTGTGTCCTTACATCGCTAGGACAATTGAGGACAAGTCTGGGACTTATTTTACTAAGGAAAAAAAACCTCAGATTGGAGTCTTGCCCTAAATGCAAAAACAACTTTGCGATAAAGCAAGCAAGGATATTGAATGATTTATCTAAATGTCTCTTCAGTGTGCTAATAATTGCAGCCTCTTATCATTGGTGAAGAAACAGAAAATGCCTTTTTTTTCAGGCAGATTCAGAAAATCTACTGGTTACTGATGAACTTTCTTCTGCCAAGACTATCTCATAGCGATTATACATTTCATATATTCAGAGAAGTGCTGCCTTTTAAAGGTTTGCATAAATTGCACTAGTCCATCCTAACTTTGGAGCTATGTCTGTTGAAGCACAATTGCCAAATTGCATTGCCTAATCTTTATTTTAAAGTACTGTCCTTGAGACATAGCAGTTTCATCAATGCAGAGAATCTACTCTATTACTGAAGCAGAAAGGGGGGAAAAGCTGTCTGAAAAATCAACATATATGGTCTGAATTATACATCCAAACATCATCAGTAAAAATCTCGAAAAGTTATTTTTCTGTTATATCCTGAACAGGAGCAATGCTTCACTGCAGTTTTTATGGATAGCAACTGCTAAGGCTGAGAGGTATTTCTTTAATGGAACTTTAACTCTCTGTCTATCATTATTTATAGAAACAGATGTATAATTTAGCGGTCCTCTCCAGTAGCTCAGATAAACAAGGTTCCCCCTTGATAGTTGATGGGAAGTAGCTTTGAAAAATAAATTGTAATTGCTTAGGTTGGAGAAAGATGTACATTTCAATGAACTCTAAGTAAAGCAGAGCTAACCCTGCCTCCTCTTCCCTCCATCTAAGATTTTTTTCCACATGTAGTCTACAAAACTCTTTTCTATAATTCCCCAGATCCATCTTTCATTTACACTGTAGCTAAACACCAAGAACAACGTCATCTATCTTGTGTGGAACCAAATGCCTCTAAAGCAGTGGTGACAGTTTAAACAGTTCACCATGGCAGGCAAGGTTTCTTTCTTTCTTTCATTTACACTGCTTTGGTTTCTGTAACACTCCTTCAACTCATTTTTCTGATAGGAGATATTCTGGACTATAGTCAATATGAGGCAACTTTAGATTCTGGTCATGGATACAGCATGAGATGACTTCTTCACACTGCAGACAATAAAAACATAAATTTTGATCCCAAATATTCATGCAGAGGTCCCCAAACATTTCTCTTTGTTAGAGGGCAAAGTTGCAGATGTGGAAGGATGATTGAGTTGCCTTAAACTTCTCATAATCCAGCTCTGCATTGAGATTTAGTGGTAACCCAACTTCGATACACAAACTTTGCAAAAAAAAAAAATCCTTTTCATGAAGGACAACCAATTGTAATTCAGAAATATATCAGGAAGGTCACAGTTTGCTTAGCTTGTTTCTGTTTTGTTTTGTGGTTAACAATATCAACTAGTAACTTAACTGGGACTTGCTTCTATTCCTAGCTCATAAGTATTCATCTAGAAATCTCCCCCTTTCACACCTTTTCCCAAGCTAATTTGCAAAGGGCAGAAATTTGGCATTTTTAATAAGTTATGCCATAAGGAAAGCCCCTGAATGGGAAAAGCTCATTTCATTACTGAGGTAAAGTTTACACCTTAGCAGTAATGTTCTTGCTCTTTTTTCCGGATGACATGTCCTAAATGGGATCCCTATTCCCTTATCAAAATAAAACAAATGCATTGAAGCGAATCACGATACTCAGTGTGACAAACTTTATTATGGTGGTGATGGTTTGGCATTTATATACTTCCTTCAGCGAATTGGAAAAATATTTCACTTGTTCTGTAACTGATGCTTCAAACAGGTTTATATAATAGATACCTTATTTACCTAGCCATATATGCAAAAAGGGAATTAATGTTAAAGTAGCCTGTGCGATACATTTCATTGAATCCAATGGGAAATGTACAGAACCAGCCAGTAGATTACCAATTTAGAAATTCTATGTTCAGAACTTGCATCTTCCATAAATTAATTCAGTAAACATAATCAAATAAGATTCCCCATCATGCCCTATAGTATGTGGATCAAAATTCTCTCTTAGTTTGCAACCTTAGGGAAGGATTACTGAAATGTTATCACTGAAATTCTTTCAATATTGTAAGAGAATGTCATCACCATCATATTTGTAATAAAAGCTGATTAGGCTTCCCTTCCCCTTCATAAAGCCGCCTGTATCTGGGCTATAATATTTATATAGTGGACCACCTGCATGGGAGTCTGGAACAATGTTACGTGGAAAATTATGTTATTATTTAAATTTATTATTTAAATTATGCTAATTGCACATTTTATGTAACCTGTGTGATGATGTCATGATGTATATGATGACTTTTGTCTTCACTCCAATGTCCATGTTTACCTGGGAATACCCTAGGGAACCACCTTGACTTCTATCAAAGAATGGGAAGGTCTAAATGATGCAAAGAGAAATATCATTGTGACTGGGTCCACTTAGTGAGTGTAGATGTGATAAGATTTGAAATGAGTTTTCAATCTGAAAATTTCAAATATATGCAACCTGGGGACATCACAAATATTAGCAAAGGCTTAGTCCTACAATTTCCCCTTCCATTGCAACTAAAAGTAATGGTAGAAACCAGCAGACAGGGTAGTGATCTCTGTTAAACATTAGATACCTCTGCACTCATTTTCTTAAGAAATCTGGGAGTTATAGTCCATTTTGTTTTTTAACAAAGAGAAAATTCCACTATTACTGTTATCAAGGTTATTTTTCAGGTAATCTCTTACTTTTAAAGGTAATATATTAATATCATCAAGCATATGTTGACCATTGATTGTGTGTTGTATTAATTTTAATAAGTGGCCCTCTGGAGACAGTTGAAAAAGTTGAAAGAATCTGAAATATAGGTTTATTGTTGGTTTCTTTCTTTCTTTTAAATCCACAGTAATGGTAATCCATGCCCTTCAAAAAAATGTTTCAGCTGTAACAAGAAAAATAATCCTTCAGTTATAACAAGGTTGAAAAATTTATAACTCTGCAATATTGCAGACAAGGACCAATATTAATCATCACCAGGAACAAAATGACTTTTAATGAATTGCCTGTCGTTGAGTACACCAATTTTTCTGAATAAGCAGATCCCATTATGCTCTCTAAGATGCAAGTGCTGAATGCCAACAAAACATTTTGTTGCAGACTCTATTCATAATGTCTTTTTTTTTTGCTACCATACATCGTCCTATAGAACTAAATTGCAATTTTGGCTGCAATTATTTCATGACACATTCCCAGATCATTTGTGGTAATATATTATTTTAAAATTTGAATAAAACTAAGTTTTTGCCATTATGCCAATGTCTATTCTTTCTATGTTTTCTTAAGTTTTCGCAGGTACTTACATGTATGGTATTCGGCTTGGTTCGGGTATTTTCCCACGTCATTGTAGTTGTTCTTTTAAAGTTGTAGCAACGTTTCAGCAGAATCTCATCTGCCATCATCAGGCTTCTGAAGCCTCATCATGGCAGATGAGATTCTGCTGAAACGTTGCTAACTTTAAAAGAACAACTACATGACGTGAAAATCCCGAACCAAGCCAATACCATACATACATACATACATACATACATACATACATACATACATACATATATATATATTCATTCATTCATTCATTCTTAAGTTTTCGCGGGTACTTACATGTATGGTATTCAGCTTTGTTCAGGTATTTTCCCACGTCATTATAGTTGTACTTTTAAAAGCACAACTATAATTATGTTAAATTGTGATTATAAAGTCCTGGGTGTGTTAAAACCTATACTAGAAATGCAAACATTTTAAGGAAGGCTTCCATGTAATGTCTACAGAACATGTTAGATATACAAAAACCTGAGGGATGAGCTGCTACAAGATTATTGCAACAAAAGGCTGACATGCTGAAACAAACTGTATCTTCACAATTATATTTCAATTGATTTACTTGAATGGAATATGGTGGGCTTTACTTCCGACTAAACATGCATAATATTGCAGTATTAGACTAATCAGGGCAAACTTTGCTGCTTTTCTATCTTCCAGATATGTAAGACAAAACAAGAATTGAGACCACAGTTTCTGATAAGCTTGAGGAAAGTTGTTTCAAATCAACCAGAGCTATCTAGTCTAGGAAATGAAATATAAAAGAAATCAGTTAACAGAGATTTATCCATGTTAACAGAGATTTATCCTGCATAAGTGTTTGTATTTCTAGCCTGATTATTAAAACTTAAGAGCAAAGGCATAATTGTTAAACCCGATGTTCAATTTTGTAGGCTGGCAGCTTTTTAAAAATTTGATTTTGAAATTACATGGTTCATTTTCAGAAAGAAAAGTAAAATTCCTATGTGAAGAAAAACTTAAGATCTTGTTTTCTGATTTAATCTCAAGCCATTCCAGAAGTAAATGCTTTGTCTTTTTCACCAATAGTTGAAAGTCAAAGCAAGGACTCTGGAGAATTTGGTGATGTATATTTAGTAACTGCTAGAACAGATATTGCTGGGCATTCATGTATAACTCTCTCTCTGTACAATAAAACTTCATTGTTACTCAGATTGGTCACTTGCTAGTTGCTAAGTTTTGGAAATGCAAAATAAGTCCTAATTTTCCCATAAAGTAATGCATAAATTTTTCCAATAGTTGCTACGAGAGCTTGACGAAATGTAAATATATTAAATAAATTATCATATACATGGAAATTTATGGTCTAATATTAATGTCTTTTCTCACTGATGATCTAATGGGAACTATTATAAGAACAGTGCAATGTTGAATCTGTCAGTAATAGCCCAGTTGAAAGGACTGTATGCATTTTTGTTTCTGACTGAGACAACAGAGATCAGAACAATTGATCTTGTTGGTTTCCAAAACTTTTCTACTTTCCACCATGATGATTTGGGATAGAACACCCTTTTCTAGTTCTTTGTGACTATGAAAACTTATAGTAACCATCTGAATCAGACAGCATAGCATAACTAAGTATAATTCAATAAACCGAAAGAAAGGTTGGATCAAAACTCCAAGAAGCTTCTTCTGCCTTTCCACATTTCTACTTTCTTTTGAGTATTATATACATTGTACAGTACACATATTGTACATTACTTAATTAATTAATTCAGAGCCACCTATCGTGTCTAACAGTTTTATCAGAATGACAATGTGAATGTTGCAAATCTATACAAGCATGGTTTCTTATGTCCATGTATGCAACATCATGAACATAAGCTTAAATTATGAAGCCTATTTTGTTATACCCCCCTTTTCTTGCAAAGCCTATATGTATATCCTAACTTTTGTTTCAGAATATAATTTAAAGGAGCATTTTTTTCTAGTTGGATTATCTATATTTACAGCTGATATACTTTGAAAAAAAAATGTACTTATTTATCTATCAAATTTGTATGCAATCTAATTTCCAAGGACTCTGAGCAACCTCCAACAAATTAAACAAGATAAATATATTTAATAACAAATAAGGGAGGGAAGGAAAGATGGTGAAAAGGACAAATGAAGGAATGAAGCAAAGGTGTTTCACTTTGCCTTGCCAAAGGCCTGAATGAAGAACTGTCTTCATGTCATGCTCTGTGACATTAAAAAATATCCTTAGATGCAAGTACAATTTTCCAAATCATTTGATCCATGTTCAAATGTCAGGACTATTCACAGGTTTCATAGATCACAGTTTTAAAACTGATCTACTGTATATCCTAATTATTGTTCAAAGAATCAACCCCATTCTCTCCCTTCAGCTTTTTTTCTATCTTCTATAATTCTATCTGTTCAATTTATAAATTGCTTTCATCTTGAAAGCTATGAGGCCCCAGAAGCAATAGCAACAAAACCAATGTGTGCCTCACATAATGAATGGCACCATAAAATACCTAACAAATATTCTTTGTTACAAACAAGAGTTTCAGATTTTTATTCTTACACCTCAGGGCAAAAAGAGCTAGGTTATTCAATGTATAGCTTAGGGCAAGTCATTTCTGTTTTGCTTCATAATGCAATTTAGTTTCTTGGTGGAATAGTGGGAAACAAAGCAAACAAACTAAAGTAAATCTTACATGGGGAGAATCCTTGTATATTGTTGTCAATTTTTTTTTATTTTCTGAATAGTATAGTTCATGCATTGTATGGCTATATGGGAGGGGTAAGTGAGCAATCTTGTAGACACCGAGCTTGAGTCATATGGGGATTTATACGTCTAGATAGTCTTCAACTTACATCAGTTCATTTAGTGACCATTCAAAGTACAATACTTACGATACTGAAAAAAGTGACTTTTTGCAACCTCCTTACAAGCAAAGTGAATGGGGAAGCCAGATTTCCCTCACAACTGTGTTACTAATTTAACAACTGTAGTGATTCATTTAACATCTATGGCAAGAAGGGTTGTAAAATTGAGGAAAATTCACTTAACGAATGTTTTACTTAGCAACAGAAATTTTGGGCTCAATTGTGGTCGTAAGTCAAGGACTACCCGTAATAACTACCACTTTGAATTTCACTCAGAAATCAGTACAGTCTCTCCAAATATAATAATTCTGTACCACAAGCATAGGGGAAATATTAATTTGGGAGTTTGATCCACCACATAATGGTAGAATCTGTTGAAATGCATTACTTATTACTATAGAATCTGTTTTGTTACCTGGTTTGAAGGTTCTGTGCAGTATTAAAACTCAGAAATTCTTGTTTCAGATTTCTCATCAATGTGGATTTGATGCTTATTGGGTGAGCAGAGGTGTTATAATCTTAATCTAGAGCCTGCGAGGCAATATTTCTTATGACTTCCATGGTATCACAAACTAAGAAGCTATACATTCATTCGTGTTGTGTGCAAAATTGCACACAGGCACACACACAAAGCAGCAGTAGGAGCTAGCATATCTGAAACACAGCACAGTGTTTTGTAGCAGAACCCTAAATATTATTTCAATATTCAGTTTGCATAATGAATTATGTATTACTGATATGTAAAATTCAGATTTTATATCTGATTTGGAAATATGACCTAAATACCAAATATATGAAAGTATTTGGTAATTGAGGGGCTCATCCCATTTAATAAACTTGTATAGTGACAAATCAACTCAACAAATCAAATAAGATCTTACCAGCAAACAGAATAATTAGGGATATGCATTTATTTGAAATCAAAGTAAAAGAGAGGGGAGGGGCAGGGAGATCAGGCAAGCTCACTGTACCTGGAATCCTTCATTAAATAACCAAGCTTGCACAATAGCCATACAATGCCAGAAAAATATGTGTTTGTACTGTAGATTTCAGGAGACAACAACAGGATGCAATCAATTAATTTAAGCAAAACTTAACTCAAATGCACAATTTTCCAGGATTGTACTATCCAGAAATGGTACAACTTTTCAAGAAGCTGCCAACAGATATGGTGAACTTGCTCACACAACCCCTCCAAAGTATGTTTTCTTCTTTCAATCCAAGCAGCTGTAAACTGTTAGCTGTAATATAATAACTGCTTGAATTTAACAGCTGGCTGGTAGCAGTGATTTTTAAGCCTGATAATAACAAACAGATGGCATGCAATGAAAATTTAATAACATTTGGCCTTTAACAGCAAATACAATTTGCTTATTTATTGATTCGCTAAAGCCTATGACTATGTTCCTGGGGTCAGCCTGAAATAAAATGATCCAATCACCATTTAAAAATAGTAAAAAATCTCATGGAACAAAGGACACCAGGAGACTGTAAAATATGACAAAAATATTTCAAGCAAACTTTCAATATTGAAAAGATATGAAAAGCTAATGTCAGGGCATTAGCTAGTGGAAAAACATTCGAGTGAAGATGGAACTCAACAAAAAGAAGTTGTCTCTGTTTTCATTTATCTTGCATGTCCGCTCTCAATAGTGCTGTAGTTTCATTACATTATAGTTTTTGAATAGTGCCCAAATGTAGACATACAATCCTTTGAAACAAATCAAATAGGACACTATCCATGACCCCCCCCAAAAAAAATATGACCAAGCTATTATTTCTGAACCTCAGCAATTTCAAGATATGTGGACCAGGGGTGCCCAGACCGGTTCTGCCCAGACCGGTAGCTCTGAAGAGCAACAGACATCGAACTGGTTCTGTGTCTGCTGCTGTTTGGCCCACCCACCCACCCGCCCGGGCTCTTATCTGTCCTTTATTTCCTGCTTTTTTAACCTCAGCTGCTTTGCGCGGCACAGCTGAGGTTGAAAAAGCAGAGAAAAAGAGGGTTTCTGAACACTGCGCATCTGAGCACAGTGCTTTTCAGCTGTCCAGGAGGCACAGCCTAAGGTTAATTTACACACGCGCACAGCAAAACGTAATCACCAAACCGGTAGTAACGCCAGTTGAATCCCACCCCATCCCAGCCAGCATGGAGAAATCTGGGAATGGAAGTCCATGCATTTTAAAGTTGCTGAGGTTGGGAATCACTGGAAAGTGTACTTTGCTCCCAAATGTTCACTTAATGCCTACTAAGAACCAGATTGCTTGAAATTCACTTTCTGATACAGATTTTATGGTCAAAGCTTCAAACTGCCACTTGAAAGCAAAATTTCACATTTAAAATGCTAGTGTTGAAAACTGAGTATTTCGTCAAATATCTTTGATCTGAATATCATTGAGACCCGGTTTGAAAGTTTCTAGCCTGAATCTCAGTCATGTCGAGTGTTTCTCATCCATTTCAGAGGAAGTTAGTCATCAAAGATGCTGAATTCAATGGGATAAATGCAACTGAACTCTTTTCCTGTGCTGGGATTCATGTTCTTTCCTTTTATTCTATCCTCTCAAAGAGGATAAAAAGAATATTATCAGTCCATCTACTTTTTGAAAGATCAGTTTCCTGTACAGAGAGAAGATTGTGTCAAAAAGTAAGTGCAATCCTTACTGATAGTTTGTTTCTTCAGTATTATCTATCATATGATTCCCAGAATTTTAATGCAAGAGAACACAGTTCCTAGCAAAATACTTGCCCAACTTTCATTTAGAATTGCAGTATGCTTGTTGCTTCAATCTTCATTAGTTGCTAGATTAACAAATTATAGTTTAGTTTGTTGAACCTTTAAAGTATAGGAAGCCACCAGGAAAATCTGTTTGTTTATTTGTCTTACAAATAGAAATGTACAATGATGGATTGCTGGAGGCTAATAAAAAGCTCATTGTTTAACACAAATCAAAACATGTTTTGATGAATGTAAATACCATCTTATGTGCATTGTGTGTATGATACCATTTTAATATTAAAATGTATAGGTACAACAATTCACATTGAAAGACAACTTCAGGACTCCCTTGCATTTTTTAGCTGTGTTCTATTTTTAATTGAACATTATAACTAACACATATATTTAAAAATTAAGACAAATGAATCACACACTTTGTGTGTGATGACCTGGGGCGAGGCACAAAGCTAACACAGTCAAATAAGCAAGAAGTAGTACCTCCAACTTTGCTCCCAATGTCCAGGTTACCTTTGGCTGGAGAAAAAACTCTCCCAAGAACAGTCTTTAAGTGGAGGAAATTCAGTCCAAAAACAAAGTACATACAAACTGGGACTGGAACAACTAGTAACCAACAACACTAGACTAAACAACTGCCTCGATCTCATCTTCTGCAATAGTTTGAATTTAATTTACGGAATACAAACTAAAGAACCCTTTTCCAGCAGTGACCACAATATGATTGACTTTTGTCTCAACATACGCCCACACAAAAATCACCACAATGATGTAATCCCCAATTGTAACTTCAAAAAAGGCAACTATGATCTTATAGACAACGATCTCTCATCCCTTGATTGGCCATCTCTATTCACTGGATGCAATACTGTTGAAGACCATTACAACATATTTTTACTTGAAGTCAAAAGAGTCATCAAACTATATGTACCAACAACAACTCCCAAAACAAAACAAAAAGGCAGATTACCCATAACAATAAGGAAACTTCAATCCAAAAAGAGATCACTCTGGCGGAAAAACAAATCTGGTCACGTTGCCAATTTCAAAAGCCGATACAAAAATTTATGCCACCAGATAAAGACCGAATGCACCAATTATCACATTAAACAAGAGGAAAACCTTCTAAGCACCAATTCTACCCGTGCTTTTTACAATTTTGTAAACAACAAACTAAAAGACTCAAGGTCCATCCCACCCTTGATAGGACCTGATGGTAAAGACTGCAACGACGACACCATTAAAGCCAACATCTTTAACACATTCTTCGGCTCAGTATTTGTAAACAGCAATGGATCATGCCCAGTATTTCCTAGCGGTACCACAGATAACAACAATGATCTAATACATATCGATTTCACAGAAGACAATGTTGAAAAAGCACTACGCAACCTAAAACCATCTCTATCTATTGGACCGGATGGTATATGTGCCTACTTCTTAAAAAAGCTATCCACTGCCATAGCCAAACCTCTAAGCATAATCTTTGAAAAATCTTTCAGGACCAGCTCCTTGCCTAACCTATGGTCACAAGCCACAGTCATCCCCATCTTCAAAAAGGGAGACCCAAGCCTAGTTGAAAATTACAGACCAATCTCCTTATGCTGCGTCACCTGTAAAGTCATGGAATCAATTATTAACCAATCCATCATCCTCCACTTAGAGACAAACAACCTACTCTCCAATAAACAATTTGGTTTCAGAAAAAAACTATCCTGTAATCTGCAACTCTTACACTGCAAAAAACATATGGACGACACAACTCGATCAGGGCAAAGCAATAGACGCAATCTACATAGACTTCTGTAAAGCCTTTGATTCAGTGGTACACGACAAACTACTCCTAAAAATAAAATCCTATGGTATCTCTGGACAACTGAATAACTGGATAGAAGCATTCCTGTCAAACAGACAACAAATGGTCAAAATTGGGAGCGTCCTATCAAATTCTGTACCTGTCAGTGGTGTCCCCCAAGGCAGTGTTCTAGGACCAACTCTCTTCATACTCTACATAAATGACCTCTGTGATCATATTAAGAGCAATTGCGTTCTTTTTGCTGATGACGTAAAGCTGTTCAATACCACAGACAATACTGCTACCCTACAAAAAGATCTTGACTATGTATCAGAATGGTCAAACAAATGGCAACTTCAAATCTCAACAAATAAATGCTCTGTCTTACATATTGGCAAAAAAAATCAGAAAATAAAATACAAGCTGAATAGTCAAGATCTTGTTGATGACCCAAGCTCTGTAAAGGACCTTGGAATACTCACCTCTAATGATCTAAGTGCTAGAGCCCACTGCAACTACATAGCCAAAAAGGCATTAAGAGTTGTTAACCTAATCCTACGTAGCTTTTTCTCTGGTAATATCACACTACTAACCAGAGCATACAAAACATTTGCTAGACCAATACTCGAATACATTTCATCAGTCTGGAACCCACATTACGTATCTGATATTAGCACAATTGAGAAAGTCCAGAAATATTTCACAAGAAGAGTTCTCCACTCCTCTACTCGTTGTAGAATACCTTATGCCACCAGACTTGAAATTCTAGAACTAGAAAACCTTGAATTACGCCGTCTTCGGTCTGATTTAAGCATGGTATATAAAATCATACATTGCAATGTCCTACCTGTCAATGAATACTTCAGCTTCAACCATAACAACACAAGAGCACACAATAGATACAAACTCAAAGTTAACCGCACCAAACTTGATTGCAGGAAATACGACTTCAGCAATAGAGTGGTCAATGTCTGGAATACTCTACCCGACTCTGTAGTTTCTTCCCCAAACCCCAAAAACTTTAACCTTAGACTGTCTACTATTGACCTCACCCCTTTCCTAAGAGGTCTGTAGGGGGCATGCATAAGCGCACCAACGTGCCTACCGTCCCTGTCCTATTGTTTCTCTTATTCTTCTTTTATTTTTCTTATATGTACCCATTTCATGTATTCACAACTATGTATACACTTATACTTATTATCTTGTAAACAATTGGCAAATAAATAAATAAATAAATAAATAAATAAATAAATAAAACAATGCAGTAATTAACTTGACAGGGCAGGATAAGGAATTGCAGACTTGAAAGCCCAGCAAAACACACACAGTTGGGAAGATGCCAGGAACCCAGATAAGCCTTGACAATACCACATAATTCACCATTTGCTCTCAACAACTTTGCTGTGCACAGCTTCCCTCCTTAAACAGTGTGTTCCCAGCTGCAGCTAATGAAGGGAATCGGGGCCTTTTCTTCCCCGGTAAGACACGCAACTCACGTTGCTCTCTTCTCCGTTCCTCCCTGTGTGCCCTAGGATGAAGAGGACCTGGGTCTTCCTCCAAATTCCCTCTCCCTTGTTCTACCTCTTCCCTGCGCTGCCCAGCTGGCCTTTGCTCTTCCCCAGTTTCTTCCACAGCCAACAGAGCCACATTCCCACTCCTTGTCAGCTGCTTGACCTCCCCCTCCGAATCAGATTCCAATAGGGGCATGACACTGTGGTTTAAATATCAGCCCCTCTCTTTTGCTTTATCTTTTTGCCTGGACTAAAACACTTCTACCTGTAGCTGTTGTGATCCTAAATTTTGGTACTAAATTTCCAATATAATATGTTCTAATATAAATTGAATTTGTGCCTTGCAATCAGTATGGTTACTTTTGCTTTTTATGACTCCCTCCTCTCTTTGCTGTCATTGCACTTCAGAATTTGGACTGCTACAAGAAATAAGATGTTCTAAAAAATGAAGGGGATAGTGGAAATAAATTTCTGCAGAACCATTTTCTTAGAGACAGAAAGACAGCAGGTATTTTTGCATCATAGGTTAATATATTTACTTTTTTCTCTTCTGAATTCTGGTCTGAAAGGACAATACTTTCTCAGGGCCCATTTTTGTCATAAAAATCACAGTAATTCAGAACATTCTCTGAAGCCTGTAGCAAAACTTGTTATTCACTATTTGTACACTGCTCAAAAAAATAAAGGGAACACTTAAACAACACAATGTAACTCCAAGTCAATCACACTTCTGTGAAATCAAACTGTCCACTTAGGTAGCAACACTGATTGACAATCAATTTCACATGCTGTTGTGCAAATGGAATAGACAACAAATGGAAAGCATAGGCAGTTAGCAAGACATCCCCAATAAAGGAGTGGTTCTGCAGGTGGTGACCACAGACCACTTCTCAGTTCCTACGCTTTCTGGCTGATGATGGTTTGGTCACTTTTGAATGCTGGCGGTGCTTTCACTCTAGTGGTAGTATGAGACGGAGTCTACAACCCACACAAGTGGCTCAGGTAGTGCAGTTCATCCAGGATGACACATCAATGCGAGCTGTGGCAAGAAGGTTTGCTGTGTCTGTCAGTGTAGTGTCCAGAGCATGGAGGCGCTACCAGGAGACAGGCCAGTACATCAGGAGATGTGGAGGAGGCTGTAGGAGGGCAACAACCCAGCATCAGGACCTCTACCTCCACCTTTGTGCAAGGAGGGACAGGAGGAGCACTGCCAGAGCCCTGCAAAATGACCTCCAGCAGGCCACAAATGTGCATGTGGCTGCTCAAACGGTCAGAAACAGACTCCATGAGGGTGGTATGAGGGCCCGATGTCCACAGGTGGTGGTTGTGCTTACAGTCCAACACTGTGCAGGACGTTTGGCATTTGCCAGAGAACACCAAGTTTGGCAAATTCACCACTGGCACCCTGTGCTCTTCACAGATGAAAGCAGGTTTACATTGAGCACATGTGACAGACGTGACAGAGTCTGGAGACGCCGTGGAGAACGTTCTGCTGCCTGCAACATCCTCCATCATGACCGGTTTGGCAGTGGGTGAGTAATGGTGTGGGGTGGCATTTCTTTAGGGGGCCGCACAGCCCTCCATGTGCTTGCCAGAGGTAGCCTGACTGCCATTAGGTACCGAGATGAGATCCTCAGACCCCTTGTGAGACCATATGCTGGTGCAGTTGGCCCTGGGTTCCTCCTAATGCATGACAATGATAGACCTCATGTGGCTGGAGTGTGTCAGCAGTTCTTGCAAAATGAAGGCATTGATGCTATGGACTGGCCCGCCCGTTCCCCAGACCTGAATCCAATTGAGCACATATGGGACATCATGTCTCACTCCATCCACCAATGCCACATTGTACCACAGGCTGTCCAGGAGTTGGGGGATGCTTTAGTCCAGGTGTGGGAGGAGATCCCTCAGGAGACCATCCACCACCTCATCAGGAGCATGCCCAGGCATTGTAGGGAGGTCATACAGGCACATGGAGGCCACACATACTACTGAGCCTCGTTTTGACTTGTTTTAAGGACATTACATCAAAGTTGGATCAGCCTGTAGTGTTTTTTTCCACTTTAATTTTGAGTGTAACTCCAAATCCAGACCTCCATGGGTTGCTAAATTTGATTTCCATTGATAATTTTTGTGTGATTTTGTTGTCAGCACATTCAACTATGTAATGACCAAAGTATTTAATAAGAATATTTCATTCATTCAGATCTAGGATGTCTTATTTTTGTGTTCCCTTTATTTTTTTGAGCAGTGTATAAACAATATGATCATAAAAGTGTTCATTTGCCTACTTGTACTCTTGTCATAGCATGAAAGTCACTTCAACAATAATAAGCCATCTCATTATAAAAGAAAAAGTGTGCAAGATCAGTCATAATAGAATTTATGCACTCTTGTAACTAGTAAAAATAAACCATCAGTATATTAATTGTTTAGCTACCAGCTGCTTTCCTCAATAATTGACCCAATGTTGCAGGTTGTCATAGCTGCTGATTTCAGGACTGGGAATATAAATTTAAAATAATATATGCAGGAAGAAATAAGCTCTAGGAAACATAAATATTAGACATGGGAAGGTCACAGCTAGCTTGATTTGAAGAGACAAGTTATGAGATGAGACAAGAGATCCTCTTATTAATGGGGAAATAGGGTGACCATGAAGAAAGTCTCAGCTTGACTCTGCTTTCTAATAAAATATAGTAGAACTAGACATATGTTGACTTAGGGCTGATCCACACTTCCTGCTTGCCTCTATTCAAGGTCAGACCATCTCCAATTTTGGGAAGGTAGAAAGGATGGTATTCTCCTCAGCCAACCTTAAGACTGCTGGGAAGTTTTATCTTTTTTCTGGTTCCCTGTAAAAATTAGTGTTTGCCTCTCTGTTGGTGAAGTGGAGCAGTCTGTTCCACTTGCAGTGCTTCACTTCATCTCTCTTTCTCACTGGCTGATAACCCAGCTTCCTGCTCTCTGCCTTCGATGAATTTTAAACCAGGCTACTAGTGGTCTACCATGAAAGGTTTTTAAACAGGTAGAGTAGTGGAATAGTGAAATATTCTTTCTCCTTAATGGAGTGAAGTTGAGCAGAGCTTTTGTAGCTCAGTTGAGAGGAAGAGCTGTAAAATTGTTATCCACTTCCTCCCCCGACTTGAACCAGTACTCAATGGACTTACCTATAGCAGCAAAAGTATTTTTACATGTTTTCCTGGCATGGGTGGGTGTTGTGGCTCCGGGTTTGGATTCTGCTCCTGTGGCAGATATGAGTTCAAGTGATGAGGACATGGCAGCAAAATATGAGCCGGCATTGCTTAGTGATTGGAATAGTAACCAGGATGAGGAGATGGATGTAACAAGGGAAGACAGACCTGAAATAATAGAGTTGTCAGGACCTTCAACCTCCTCTGGTTCTTTATCTGATCAGCAGCCGGGAATGGCTGACAGGGAAGGCAGGAGAGAGTTTTCCAGCGGAGATGAGAATCTGGAAAACTTATGTTTAGACATCAGAAATAGAAGGAGGCTAAGGAGACAAACCCAGTTAGAAAGAAAGCGTAGAGCGAGTCACTAATTAGGCAAATTAGCACGTTTCCTAAGTGAATAAAAGGACACGGCTGGGCTGGTGGAATTCGCCAGAAGCAAAGTGACTAATTGGGAGTGAAGACATTGCAGCAGACTCTCTGAGGCTTGTGATTTACTGCCACGATAGGATTGCCGAACAGAGTGAGGGTTTATTGCTGTATATTGGAATTCACGCCAGCCATTCTCTTGTGGGACTTTGTTTTGGTTTGAATTAATTCTGAAACGGCTGCTTTTTGTTTTGCTCGCCTGCAATTAAAGGGGAGACATAACAAGTGGGAGAGGAAAAATAGCAAAATAATCCACCAATCAGGCTCTATGTTAGCTACACTATGGACAGAATACCAGACCACTGCCCAAAGTGGAGGATTGAAATTCAGAGATTCCTTAAGTTGGCTTCATTTTCATCTTGTTGATTTATTGGAGAAAAGCATAAATGGAAAGGCCCTCAGTTCCTAAAAACACAATAGCCATTAGATGCAAAATGGCCCAAAATATTAGTGTGAAGGTGTTCTATCCCAAAATTTATCATACCTCCAATTTATATGGCCTTTCATAGTCCTTCTTCCAAAAAATCCACAAAAGAGGCCATGATTTTTACAGATTAACCCTAACAAATTTTCTTCTAGCTGTTCACCATCGATGACAGATATGCAAGTTTATTTAGCTCTTTCCCACTCAGTGCAACATGGAAATAAATTCTGAATCATTCATAATTCAATCTAAATCTTTTTAAAGATAGCTTCTGAAAAACAGGTGCTCCTATTGAGTCAAGCTGTTTCACATAAATTAATTAGATTCGCATAATGCAGATTTGTGGATGTCTTCTTTTGCAGGTAATAAAAGAATCTCAGAAAATCTTTGTGGGTGAAGAATGGGAAGGAAAAGCTTCTTGAACTTTATGAAGTGGCTGATGGAGCTCTTTCTTTTACATTTAAAAAAAAGCATATTCTTCATGCTTCCTTTATTTGTGTTCCAGTAACAATCATAAAGGATATTATGAGAGAGAGAGAGAGAGAGAGAGAGAGAGGGAGGGAGGGAGGGAGGGAGGGGGGAGGACATCATGTACTCTCAGTTCCAAAAAAGATGAGTATATTTTGGAAGTTTCATCTCCTAGTCTGAGCAAAATGCTTGAACCATTTGGGATTTTGTTTGGACAGTGCATAGGCAATAAAATTACATTTCTGATTTGTGCAGAACTCTGTGCCAACTGTTGATTACACAGTCATGTGATTATTTATTGCAAGACACTGGAAGAGGAAAGGGAGGCTCCATACTGCTCTTAATAAAAGGATTTTAGACAAAAGAAAGAATAAAATAATTCACTTTTATTCATACATGCACACACACTAAGAAGGAAATTGTGCTTTTCCTTGCTCTTCTTCCATTCTTAATACATTCTCCCTGACTTTCACAAATAGAATGAATTTTTAAAAAGCAAGTACTTTGGAACAAGAATTGGCTCACATCTCCTTTCATTTGTCCTGGACTATAGCTTGTATCTCCATTTCAGCTTTAGGGCTAAATCAATATTCTGAATCAAAATAGCAATAGCTCTTAGACACCACTTTATAGTGCTTTCCAGCCCTCTCTAAGTGGTTTACAGAATCAGCATTATTGCCCCCAACAATCTGGGTCCTCATTTTAGCCACCTCGGAAGGATGGAAGGCTGAGTCAACCTGGAGCCTGGTGGGATTTGAACTGCCAAATTGTAGGCAGCTGGCTGAAGAAATAGCTTGCAGTACTGCACTCTAACTACTGCACCACAGAGGATCCAGCTCTAAAATACTTGTCAAAAGTTGAATCTGGGCAGAAAAAGAGAAAGAAAAAAAAAGTGTGAGTCTGGGAAGATTTTGTGAAGAAGGATGCAATCCAAAAAAGTCTTTATTTGCTATAAATAATAAGCCCAGAGACTCTGGGCTTTGAAATAGCTACTCATTAACTACATGTGTGCACACTTTATTTATTAAATAAAGTATATCCAGAATGTAAAAAAACATTGAAAACATTCTAGTCAATCATAAGACCAATTATAATACCCAGTAATGGTAAGTAGATCTTAAGCAGTGATCACCATAATCATTTCCCAAAGGACATTTTAAAAAGTTTGATCTTTAAAAGTTCCAGGAGTGGAAGGCCATCAGCAATGATGCAAGTTTAATTTCTAGAAGGAGACTCTTTCAAGACATAGGCACCCTGGATAGAAAAGCAGACATTTCTGGCTTTACTGCATCTCATCTCACTAAAGCAAGTTATCACAAGCAGTTATCTCAAAGAGGTAGAAATATCTGAATAGGCAGTCATATAAATATTTAAGTATCAAGCCATACAATATGTGGCTTTCTAAGTCAAATCTAGCACTTCACATTATACCGGAAACTTATTGATAACCAATGCAAGATTCACAGAGGAGGTGTAATGTTTATAGTTACCAATGTCAGGTAGCAAGTGGACTCCTTGAATCAACTACAGTTTGTGGGTGATCTTCAAGGGCATCCTCCAAGTAGAATGCCCATTGTAGAAATTCTACTGATGATAAGGGTAGGAGATAGTGCACCCAGACCCCCTCCCCATAGAAATGTAGAACTGTAGAGTTGGGTAGGATAACAAGGATCATCCAGTCCAGGGGCATCAAACTCAAGGCCCAGGGGATGGATCCGACTCATGGGATGCTTAAATCTGGCCTGCCCTGGAAACAGGGAAGGACTGGTCCACAGTGCCTTTGCCAGCAAAAATGGAGCTCAGGAGGGCCATGCCCAGGCTCCATTTTTGGCTGCAATGGCCACCTGCAGCCCTCTGCCAGTGAAAACAGTCACTGGTGGAGATATGCAGGAGGCCATTGTGGCTAAAAACAGGGCCCGGGAGGGTCTTCCCCTCATGGAACTTTTAAACAAAAAACTTTTCTTAATGGCTTTTGAGAAATGATTATGGTGATCACTGCTTAATATCTACTTACCGTTACTGACATGCGGCTCTTCGGGCTCTCTTTTTGCTGGCAGAAGGCTTCAGGATAGCCACCACAGGTGTCCTCAATAGGAGTGATGTTGAGCTGGCCATGCCCACCTAGGCCACGTATCACCCTGGCACCCCAAGGTCCAACACAATCCTGATGTGGCCCTCAATGTAATTGATTTTGACACCTCTGATGTAGTTCAACTTCTGCTGAATGAGAGGTGACTGTCTCAGCTCATGTTTAAAATGTCCATAGGTGGATGACCTACAACCTCCATGGATAAGCTTACCATCAAAGAGTTTTCCCTTCTGATTAAATGAAATCTAATTAGCTGCATGTCAATTAAAAAAAATACTCCTTTGTCTTTTTAGTTGTCAGCAGAAAGGAAGGGGGGAAGCAGTGTATTCCTTAAAGACTTCAGATAACCGCTTTGGCAACTGAAGCTCTGGCACACAAAATTATTACAGGAGAGCATGATTGTTGACTCTTGGATATGGATATATCTCATTGGAGAATATACATCCAGGGGGTGGGGTGGGGAAGACCAGGGTTAAAGGTGAAATGAATGATGTGTCAGAGTCGGCTGCAACTGGGTAACGCTGACATGTCAACTCCTAATAAATCAATCTTGTTTACTCAGAGATGCGGCTAGAGACTTATGATTTGAATGGGGGTGCATATCGGAGTCCTGACATTGCAACACATATTTTCTACTTCTGGCTCTAGTATATGTGGCCATAGAAAATAGTTCTTAGCCATTTTCTTTGTAGCTTTCCTTTATTTAGCTGTATGCAACTATCATCTCTATCCAAGTCTTTTTTCCCCCAGACTGAATATTCATTTAGCTTATTTTCATAGGGCAGGCTCTCAATTTCCGTGTCATCTTTGCAGTCTACTTCTGAACAAATATCCTTTGGAAAACATGGGGTCTAGGATACTACTCAGTATTCCAAGTGATGCCTCACCAATGCTAAATAAAAAGAACAATGACTTCGTCTTCCATTGATATTATGAGTCTTCTGATGCAGCCCAGAACTATGTTGGTTTTGCTTAGCAGCTCTCTTGCACTTCCATTTGTTACACCAGATGAAATTCGATAAAGGTTTTCTTGGTCATAGTCTTATTTGGCCCATCATAGAAGAGAATCCCAAAGTCACAGGCTACTGTAGTTCCCGCAGCAGCAGGGCCAGCCATATGAAAGACAACACTGTATTGTGAGTGAGACACGTAGACACATATGTATATAAACTTTACTTTTCATCAGCATTTCTTTCAAAAATAATGAATAGAGAAAGATTATCCATGCAGATTAACTATGCCTTAGGTTCAAACTTTATGTTGCAATTCAACTTGGAGCTTGTGTGACTTAACAATGTTTTTTCTACATGTTTTCTGGATGTCTTTGTCTTGAAATTGCTCCTGGTCCTGGTCAAAATAAGAACAATTAAATTTGTCACTTGTTCTGCTGGGAAAACCAGCTTTGCTGAATTCTAAACTTGCCTGGCATTAATTAGCAGTTTTTCCTATCAAAGCCTTGACACCTTCTCACAAACAACTCTTAAGCCTCTAGAGGCTCAATTCTGTCACTTGCTTTGCAGTGGTTGCAAATCTTGTTTTCTTTTCTTATTAGGATAATAACATTGAGTTGCTTTTGTTGTTGTTGTGTTTAAGTCAGGAACGTAACCTCTAGCTGACTAGCATGGCACATGGGATACTTCCTGGACTTTGCCCATTACTTCTAACATTTTTCTCCACCTTCTGTTTTTTTTCCCTACTTCTTCTTGTGGGAAATTAGATTTTAAGGTTGCCTCTCAATGTTTCAAACTAAAAGACAGATCAGCCAACCTGCAAGTCAGATCAGTGTGCTCCTCTCCTTCCAGTGCCACAAAAAAAGGGGGGGGGAAATAAACAAGGAATTGAAGAGAAAAATTCAACAAGCCAAAGGTTAATTTGTAAAAAGAGGTTCAAGAATGTGACTCAGGCAATTTGCTTTGAACTTATCTGGGGAAAAGAGATTTGCAGTGAGAAAACTATTTATTTATTTATTTATTTATTTGTCAAGCGATTATAAGATAACAGGTATAAGTATAAACATAGTTATGAATACATGAAATGGATACATATAAGAAAAATTAAAAGAAACAATAAGACATGGATGGTAGGCACTTTGGTGTGCTTATGCATGCCCCCTACAGACCTCTTAGGAAAGGGATGAGGTCAATAGTAGACAGTCTAAGGTTAAAGTTTTTGGGGTTTGGGGAAGAAACCACAGAGTCAGATAGAGTATTCCAAACATTGACCACTCTGTTGCTGAAGTTGTATTTCCTGCAATCAAGTTTGTTGCGGTTAACCTTGAGTTTGTATCTATTGTGTGCTCTTGTGTTGTTATGGTCGAAGCTGAAGTATTCATTGACAGGAAAGCCATTGCAATGTATGATTTTATATACCATACTTAGATCAGACCGAAGACAGCATAATTCAAGGTTTTCTAGGTCTGGTGGCATAAGGTATTCTACAATGAGTAGAGGAGTGGAGAACTCTTCTTGTGAAATATTTCTGGACTTTCTCAACTGTGTTAATATCAGATACGTAATGCGGGTTCCAGACTGATGATCTGTATTCAAGTATTGGTCTAGCAAATGTTTTGTATGCTCTAGTTAGTAGTGTGATAATGCCAGAGAAAAAGCTACGCAGGATTAGGTTAACAACTCTTAATGCCTTTTTGGCTATGTAGTTACAGTGGGTTAGGGTTAGGGTTATAGATAGGTCCTTGACAGAGTTTGGATCATCAACAAGGTCTTGATTATTCAGCTTGTATTTTATTTTCTGAATTTTTTTTTTGCCAGTATGTAAGACAGAGCATTTATTTATTGAGATTTGAAGTTGCCATTTGTTTGACCATTCTGATACATAGTCGAGGTCTTTTTGAAGGGTAGCAGTATTAATTTCTGGCCTGCTACTGAACTGGGAAACTGAATAGTCTAACAATATATCTCTCAGCTTGTATTTCTGTGTGGCTAGGAAGGTACACATCAGACCTGGGTTCAGATGTGATTACAAAATGAATTAAACAAACTTCCTTGGAAATCAGTGCTATCACTGGGCTCCGATGCTTGCACTTCTTTCCTGAGTTGGAGAAGCTGGATCCCTGTAAGAACTCTCTAACTTTGTGTGTGTGTGTGTGTGTTTTGTCCACCAAAAAGTAATTGCCCACCAATGGGTTTTTCATGTATCAGTCAGTTATGTTTGCTTATTTTGTCTGACTTACACCAAGTTTTCCCTCACTAGATTAGTTAAGGCTAGGATTATTGACAGTTATCTCTTTAACCGTATATTCCCATAAAACAATCACAAGGAGGATATCGCTGCACTTGATTATGTCCATGGTGGACCAAACCATTTGTACATCCTATTTCAATTCTATTTTTTTTTCTTCCTGATAATTTCCTGAAAGTGCAGGATTTGCTTTGAAGAAAAAAAAAAAATCAGTTCTAATGGCAGGCAAAGAACCTGAACAGGAGCCCCACCTGCTTCTTCCCAGTTCCTCAAACTTTGATTCTCCCAGAACTGATTCATTGTTCAATTTCTTCACTGATCAAACTTATCAGCCTCTCTCCCTCTCGCTCAGCCAGGCTGCCAATGGGTGTTCCAGATCCCTTAGTGTTTTTCAAGCTGCCTTGTTAGTTGCCAGGATTGGAATCCTATCTGGGCAAAGTGCTTCATGCTGAAACATCCCCTACTTATTCACAAATAGTCTTTCCATGTATCTTGATTTAAACACATTCCTTTATGTCATCATTTTGCCCCCTTTGTAAACTAAGCTTTTCCTTTCTCCCCCCCCCCCCCCATTTTTTCCCAGCCCTGGCTACAGTTTAATGTTATTCCTTTGTTTATCCCTACAAATGTTTGGGTCTCTGTGCATCCATAACAATTCTTCTTTCATTTTTATTCTGTATCTGTTCTTTTTCTTAACAGACTACCCCGTTGAAAAGATTTCCTAATGCTGATTTCTTTACTGATTTAAAGCTATCTGCCAAGCAGATACATGTCTCCTCTATCTTCTCACTTCCAGGACTCTATTTCTTCTACTTATGACTTTTTTTCCACTTACAAGAAAACAAATCTATGCAATCAGATCATAGTATCCAGCTCTTCCTTACTCCCTAACTCTTCTACAAACCAGTAGGACTGCATCAAATTTTTATTAGTGCAACTCCACTCAATTTTGTACCACTGCCCTTTCCCTTTAGCATCTAGGATGCCATAACACTTACCCAAGCCTCATTTTGTTCCAGGTTGCTTTGAGCAATGGTTTGGCTTATACTCATAGTGGCCTGCCTATTTCTTTCTTTTAATCAGGAGAGCTAGAAATGAAATCTGCAGCAGGGACACTGAGCTCTACTACTGGCCATGTGACTGGCTCAGTAGGGGACAACTTCTTTATATTTAAATAAACATGCAGAGACATAAGATAAGATAAGATAAGATAAATTTATTGTCATTGTACTCAGAACCTGAGAACAACGAAATAAGGTGCTCTTTCACAACATACAACTGAACAACACCAAAAGACATATACAAATAACAATGTAAAACAAATTGAAACAATTAACAGTTAAAAACTATACAACCAGGATATATATATGTTAAGACCACCAGATTCATAACTCTGCATTTAACCTGATCACAGCACTTGGGTAAAAGCTATGTTTAAATCTACTTGTCCTGGCTTTCAGCACTCTATATCGTCTTCCTGATGGTAGGATCTCAAACAACGAGTGGCCTGGATGTGAAGGGTCTCTCAAGATCTTTTGTGTCTTCCTTCTACATCCCATGTTGTACAAATCCTCCAATGAGGGAAGAGAACATCCGCTGATCTTTTGTGCCCTTTTTATCACTCTTTGGAGTGTCCTTTTCTCCGCCTCTGTACAACTCCTAAACCACACACAGAGGCAATAGGATAAAATGCTCTCTATAGAGCTTCGATAAAAGGCAACCAACAGACTCTCTGGCAGTTGTTGTGATCTTAAAAGTCTTAAAAATACAATCGTTGATGAGCCTTTTTTTCTAGGGCTAAAGTATTTGCTCCCCATGTTAGATCTTGTTTCAGGGTGATACCTAGAAACATCAAGATATCCATCTATCCATCCATCCATCCATCCATCCACCCATCCATCCATATTATTAGGTTTCTTTATAACTGGATAATAAAAAAACTGAATAATTGGTTGTCTGCAGATTTTTATAAGAGAATAAAAGGAAGAGTCAGAATTGCAGCCCAGAGAAGCTCTAACAACTGCTAACTTCCTGCACACGAAGTAAAAACTATTGTAAAAAGATTAGATGTTTGGCTTTCAAAATGCTGAAATCTTTATCACAATTTTTAAAATGGCAGAAAAAGCACAAATATTTCTTATAGATAGAGAGGAAAAATATACAATGCCTATGGTGTTGATTTGAAGAGGAAATTATGTTTTTCCTAAATAATTTAACTTACCTTTAAAATGTCAAAGCCACTTCCAATTTGCTTAGAATAGAGTGGTTTTCTTTCCTGTCTTTTGTCCTTTGTGCCAGGACTTTTTAAATTCATGGATATCTTCCTTTTAGTTAAGGAAAGGAAGTCATTATCTTGCTCTCCTTGTGCTCCCAGCAGGAAGTGCTTTAGAAAAGCTTTCTTATAAAAAAGAAAAAAGAACATATGCAGTTAGTGCTTTCATAGTGTATTATGGACTATTTGGATGATACAGATTTCAAATTAATGTAATACTAGGTTCAAATGGATCATTAAAATAATATATAGCTATCAGCAAATATTTTCATTTTCATATGCCCCCTTTCTTATGGATAAATTAGGAATTCCCGCAACAAATAACAAAGCAAAACCATCCAAAATTATTTGTAATTAAAATAATTTTAGACAATGCTGCATACTAAGAATATATCACATGCTGACACTGAAATATCTTTCTGCAAAAAAGGAATATCTTTGCACCTGAAACAAGGTAATTTTTTTCCTCAGTGGCACATAGAGTTTTTCTCTTATGGTTTACCCTTTTTCTCCTAGTTTCCCATGAAAACAGGGTGAAATCTAATTACAAATACAGCTAAAAGAACTCAGAAAAGCACCCACAATTTGTATATTTGAAATGTCATAAAGTTACAGATCAGTAATTATGTGCAGACTGAAGAGTGAACACTTTTTTTTAGCATTGTCAAAATGATCGATGCATTGTTCTACTCCATTCTTGAATCAACATGTTAAATTTATTGAAAACAGTAGCTAACAAAGATGATGATTGCTAGCTTAGTGACATTTTCTAATATATCCTCCTGGCTCTTGGAACATTAATTGTTACACTCAAATCCCAAGGTACTTACATTGATTTCTGTAAGATACCCATATCTGAACACAAATATGAAACAAAGAGAAGCTTTCAAAATGAATATTTAATAAACTCTTTTATTGGTTAACTGTGGCATATAATTAAGATTGTGAGATAACTGTATTAAACATGTTAGGTTACTTGAAAAAAATAACCACAACAGTAAAAGGATAAAACACAACTTGGTGAGTGCTCTCCCTCCCTCCCACCAACCCTCCATATGTTAATAAAAAGATAGATGAGGCAGTAATTCAAGATCACAAACAATTTATATTATTTCCAAATATGTACAGTATACCAGTTACATGTAATTTATATTTCCACTGGAATTTATATTAGGCATGTACATTTTATTCTGAATAGGTACAGATTTAATGGTATGCCTCATTTTAAGGAACTATGCATTTCAACACAGAATATTATGCTAAATTGGATGTGATATCTATTGTGGCATTTACCTTTGCAAGGTAGAGTAGGTATCATTATGGCAGGGAAGGGGACAAGTCTAGGCAGCACAAAGGCACAACACTGAAACTTAATGTTATTATTAGGTATGATATTTGGTGGACCAGAATGCTGGTTTGATTATCATCCCAAGGCATCCCATCCTATCCCAAGGACATGTTTCTATTAGTCAATAAGATGAGTCACTATTTACTGTGGAATACTTGGATTCCATTCATATTATTAGAATTTGCCTATCTGTTAAATTGTACCAAAAGGATCATCTAACCTAACGTTGACTTGAGCAATGCAATAATGCATTATGATTATATTTCTTATGCCAGTATCAGTCACAGCTGGAGCGAATGCATTGGTAAGGTCAATTGAGTAGAATCCGTTCTGAGTCTTTGAGCCATTTTTGTCAATTGCATCACTGTTACTAGTCTGGAATGTTACTAGTCTGGAATTACATGTTACTAGTCTGGAATTATATCCATATCTATTCAAAAGATCTTTTAAAAAAATATATATATACATGCACATTTACACAAATGGCATCAACTTCTTACAATTAGTGATCTATTTCCTTTTCTAAGAAAGGCCATTTTAACTACTTTAGCTCATCAAAATATTAAGAATTCAATTAGATGACACTGAAGAAACAATATCAGTTTTTAAAACAATATTCCTGAAAATGTTATAAGCAAGATAAATCATTGCAAATCAACACAGGTAAAAGAAAAATATGAAGTAATTAGTTGGAAAAATAATCCCAGTACTGAGAAATCTCTGAAAGTGGAAAAATCTAGGTTGCTTAGCCAGTCTGAAAAAGCCCCAAGGATTTTTGGGGGTGAGTGGGGAGGAGAAGGTAACCATTCCATAGCTCATAGACTGATGTGCCTTATAAAATCACAAGAAGATAAGAAGTTCATGTGAATAGTAAAAAGTCACTTCTTGTGGAGTATCTGACAGATTATTAAATGTTACCTCCATTTCTAAATCATATTTGTAGTTGAATGATACAATACAGTGACCAGAAATATCTAGAATTGTTTTATTCCAACAGCCTTGTCTATCTCTCCCTGAAGAGAAAACTGAACATTAAGATAAGACTGATTATTGCTTTGTTTTTAAAATATGTTTATTTTGCCTAAAATCTGCCACAATATAAACAAGTCAGTGGGACATCAGATTATTGAAGCCTGAAAATGCATGACATATGTTTCATGAAAACAAGTCCATATGTTAATATACAAAAGCTATATTATATGTTACTGGGAACATGAAAGACAGTGTGATATTAGGGTTAAATATTAAAGCCATATTAAAAATCCTGATGATTATACATGTCTATAAAAACACTTGAGATATACCACTAAAATATCTTACTGTGTGAGAAGCAATTTGTTCTCTTAATGCCAGTTAATGAATACAAACACATGATGAGGATGGCTTGTTTTTGTTTTTTTTTGGTTATTTGTCAGAATTTTCATTTCAGGTTAAATTTGCTAGATAACTGAACTTACTTTTATTTACCCTAGCTTCCTGCTTTGTGAAAATCAAGGTAATTTTCTTCTGAACCACTTGCTTTGTGCCAACCTTCTCCCCCATGCCTACCAACCTGCCATTCTACACTTTGTTTCTTTGCTTTAAAGAAACAGCTATATTTTGCAGCTTGGCAATTTTAAAAAAAATTCTGTTGAGAATGATTTTATCTATCATCTCTCTCTCTCTCTCTCCCTCTCTCTCTCTCTCTCTCTCTCTCTCTCTCTCATTTCAATCAAATTAATAGGGTGGCCCAGCTCATAAAAAGTGATTTTGGTTAGGGTACAGCAATCCAGTAAAACAGTGAATAAAGAAGACAAATCTTTAGTTCATTTTTAAAAAAAAAGAATTAAAATTATAAAAGCAAAGATAAAACCAGGAAAGAGAATAGAATCAGAATTAGAATAGAGCTGAAAGGGACCTTGGAGGTCTTCTAGTCCAGTCCCTTGCTCAAGCGGGAGATCCTATACCATTTCAGAGTAGTGGCTGTCCAGTCTCTTCTTAAAAACCTCCAGTGATGAAGCACCCACAGCTTCTGAAGGCAAGCTGTTTCACTGGTTAATTCTCCTCGATGTTAGGAAATTTCTCCTTAATTTCAGGTTGCTTCTCTCCTTGTTTAGTTTCCATCCATTGTTTCTTGTCCTGCCCTCCGGTGCTTTGAAAAATAAGTTGAATCCCTCCTCTTTGTGGCAGCCTTGCAAATACTGGAATACTGCTATCATGTCACCCCTAGTACATCTTTTCTCGTAGCCAAACCCAAATCCTGCAACTGTTCTTCATATGTTTTAGTCTCCAGGCCTTTAATCATCTTAGTTGCTCTTCTTGGCACTTTTTCCAAAATCTCATCATCCTTTTTTGTAATGTGGTGACCAAAACTGGATGCAGTATTCCAGGTGTGGTCTTACTAAGGCTTTATAAAGCGGTACTAAAACTTCACATGATTTTGATTCTATCCCTCTGTTTATGCAACCAAGGATTGTATTAGCTTTTTTGGTTGCTGCCATATAATGCTGACATTAAGTGGTTGTCCGCTGTGACTCCAAGATCTCTCTCATAATTACTGTGTTTGAGTCAGGGTACTTGTACCTTTGGTTTTTTCTGCCCAGATGTAAAACCTTGGGCAGGAAAACTTACCCATATTAAATTTCATTTTGTTGTATAGGGCCCATTATTCAAATCTGTCAAGAACATTTTGGATCCTGGCCTTGTCTTCTGGGGTGGTGGCTATTCCTGTCAGCTTAGTGTCATCTGAAAATTTGATGAGTTCTCCTTCTATTCCCTCATCGAAGTCATTTATGAAGGTATTGAAGAGTACAGGGCCTAAGATGGAACCTTGTGGTACCCCACTGCTTACTTCCCTCCATGTGGATGTAGTACTGTTAAGGACTACTTTTTTTTAGAGGGATGTTAATAATAAGGGAAGATTCCACAATAAGAGCACCACAGCAGAAAAGGTGTACTGTCTAGACATCAGAACCCATGACCTATCCATTCTGTAAGATCCTGTTGGAAGGGCAGATAAATCAGGAAAAGGCAGACTCTCAAATAACGAAGTCCATACCATGTAGAGTTTTAAAGTCAACACCAGAATCTTGAATTAGATCTAGAAACAATCTGGCAACCAATGCAGTTCACTCAGCAGGGTTGCAATGTGTGCCCTACCAGAAACACACATAACTGCTCATACTACTGCATTTTGTACCAGATGAAATTTCCAGATACTCTTCAAGGGCAACCCTATGTAGAGTGCATTGCAACAGTCCAACTGAGAGGTGATCAGGGTACAAATGACTACAAGTGAGTCGGGCCAACTGATTCAAGAATGTGACAACTGGCATACAATTAAAAATTGTGCAGACTCTCTTAGCCATGACTGCCACCTGCTCCTTGAGGAGGAATCAGGAGTCCTGGAGGATCCCCAGACTACACATAGGGTCTGTTTGGGACAATGCAATCCCATTTAGCATTAAAGATGGTGCAGTCCTAGAACCAGAGGGCCCCAAAGCCACTCAGTCTTGCTAGGGTTCACTTGAAGTCTGCTGATGCCAATCCAGTCCCTCATAGCCTCCAGACGTTAGAAAAGAATTTTCACAGTATCACTTAATTTTCCAGGAGCAGAAAAGTACCATTACAATGTCTCAGAGTGATGGATAAGCTCACCTAGTGGTTTTATGTAGATGTTAAGTAGGAGAAGACACAGTACCAAACATTATGGCATTCCATGTAGGAGGGTTGAGTGTGAGATCTCTTCTCCCCAATCACCACCAGCTGAAATTGATCCTGGGAAAAAGGAGATGGGCCAATGCAATACTGTATTGCCACCCTCCCACCTCCCGATCTTCTGAGTTGATCCAGAAGATATCAAGGTCAAGGGTATCGAAAACTACTGAGAGGTGAATTAAGGTAAGGATGGTTGCATCAGCACCATCCCACCCATGATGGAGATTCAATCAATGCTAACTCTGTTCCATATACAGGTTGGAAACCTGACTGATATTTATTTTTAATCAATATATCAATATTGTATCTTACATATCAGCCGCTAATTGATGAGCACTTAAGACCATGGGAGATACATTTTGATGGTAGTCAAGGAATTATCAAGCAATCACCAAATGTTAAATAGCACAAAAGAAAGCTCTTGGTAAGTCACGCTGCTCTACCAATAAAGCGGTTGTGTTTGTTTCAGATCCATTTTCTTCCACAATGGTGCTAAAAATCAGAGAAATAAATAATAGTGGGATGATCAACCCCAAGAAAAGCTATGAAAGTTAGAAGTGACAAAATATACTATATCCTTTATATCTCTATCATAATTATTTACAGAGTGTGTCCTTCTACTATGACAGTTGCCCAGGTAGTCCAGTAATTCATATCCCCAGCCTTACTAGTCCATTGCACATTTAAGTCTGCAAAAATTGGATGGGGAAAATAGCTGGGCCAAAGAGCGAAAATGCCATCTGTACACACAGCTGCTTATGCATAATCCAAAGTGGGTGTCAAAAAACCCACACGTTGTGGATGGTAGATTATAGAGCCATATGGGAGAAAGAAGAACAACCTGATTGACAGGCATTGCAGATTCTATAATATAAATGTCATGTAGACAGTTGTGCACAAATTTCAAAGCCTGCCACCTGCCACTGGGAAAGCTACCAAAACCTCTTTTGAAAATGAATATTCGGAAACAAGCCTCTTCTGTGAGAAGGATGAATTTACCAGGAATAATCTCTGCAAATCCCTTCTTAATGGACATGGAAGTAAGACTATGTCTGAAAAGTTCCTGGCTGTTCAAAGGATCATGTGCCATCTTTGGTCTACTTTGTAGACTACAACTCTGAAATCTTTTCTCATAGACCAAAAGTGCACATGATCCTTCAAGAGGGCTCTGAGGTGTTTTGGATCAGATGTGCACAGAACCAATTTAAAAAGCACTTGTGTCCTGTTAAAGTATCTCACTGAACACCACTACTAGTAGAAAAACATTAAATACAGATAGTCCTCGACTTTCAACAGTTCACTTAGTGACCATTCAAAGTTACAACGGCACTGAAAAAAGTAGTTTATGATCATTTTTCACATTTATGACCATTGCAGCATCCCCATGGTCACGTGATCAAAAAGAATCAAACAAGAGAGGACCGAAGTTACATTTGATTCTCTATTGCCATTCCTATTAAATCACATTAAGTACCTTCAATAGGGTTTACTTCACAGATATTTAAAGGTAAAACTAATCATCAAAGCCCTCTGTTAACTATCTTTTATTGTAAACTTGTCTAATCCATTGTCTCTAATCAATGCAGTTAATATCACCATCTCAGCTAGTTCAACCAGTTTTAGAAGGAAACCCATTTCTGATGACATGCCTGTTGTTTCTGATTGAGCTTTGAATCACTAGACTCATCCTTGTTTTAAGCTGATGGAAACCATGGTAAGATACCAGCCTGGTCAGTTGTGACTGATTGGATTGGATGCCAATGATTGGATTGGTTGCCTTGTGTAGCACTTCTAATACAACATTTCTGGATTTGAGGGATGGGGAAAAGGCAGCAATTGTTCACTGTGCTTCTGACAACATTTCCAAGGGCAAAGTCCAATTTTGTGAGATTAAAAAAGTTCTCTTTCATAGCTCTGTGGATGAGAATATTGATAAAGCAAATCAAAAGTGGTAGGACATTTCCAAGCACTTTCTATGTGACTGACTAGCAATGATGCTGCCAAAAAGGAAGGAAGGAAGGAAGGAAGAAAAGAAAGAAAGAAAGAAAGAAAGAAAGAAAGAAAGAAAGAAAGAAAGAAAGAAAGAAAGAAAGAAAGAAAGAAAGAAAGAAAGAAAGAAGAAAGAAAGAAAGAAAGCAAAGTCCAAGAAAAGGTGAAATGCATTCTGGAAAAGTATGGCATGCATAAAATTGATCTTCTCAAGAAAGGAGAAAACCTCTAATTCTTCCTGTTGTACATACCCTGTTTCTCCAACAATACGGCCTCCCCCAATAGGAAGTTCCAGCATGTTTTATAGGCATGAAATGAAATTAAGCCCCTCCCCCCAAATTAAGGCCTATATTAAAACATGCAAAATGGGGGGGAATAGTGGTGGGGCTTGCCGTTAGGAAGTACTTTTGTTGCACACCCGGATATGGTGCTGCCTGCGTTGACCCCGATACGAAGTGCCCCACCAATGCCGAGGTCAACATCCAAGCCGTTGCCGCCCGCCCGAAGATGCAAGGGGGGGGAATTAAGTCACCCCCGAAAAGACGGCCTAGCCATTTTTTCGGGGCTCAAAAAAAAAAAAAAAAGATCCAGCCTTATTATATAAGAAACACGGTATATAAAGAACACCCAGTTTAATAAGTACATTTGAGACTGTGGCCAATTCACTTTCTAATTTAAGATTTTTTTTATTAAACTGTAATCACTATGTACTTTTTCTTTTCCCTTCTTTCTGCATAGAGAACAATAAATGGAAACAACTTCAGTATTGCTATCTGTCTCTGAATAATAGGTTTTTCTGCAAAATGAAAGATTTGCTTTCACAGCTAACATGGAATAAATTGAATAGAAGAAACCTGTCTGTAGACAATGATGGCAAAGAATATTTTTCCAAAGAATTTCTGCCCTAGCTTGGAACAGGAACTGAGTGGGAAAACAGAAGCTAAGATGTATGAGTTTTTTAGCAAATGAATCAGTCAACATTCTTTTGGTATCTTGGATAAGTGAGAAAATAAGGAAACTAAAGATAACTGGAGTCTTTCCTTTCATTCTCTCCATAGGAAATCAAATGATGTGTTGTAGGAACAGAAAGTTTGAAGTAAGCATTCTGTTCTGTTCAAGAACATGCCTTTAAAAACCTTGTAGGATCAAGATGGAAGAATTGGTAGAATTGGAGCCATATAATATCAGGGACCTATATCTAGAATTCTGAATAATCATTTCATGACTCCTATAGCATGTTAGCATTTTAATTTTCATGGGGAACCAATGCATGTAGAACTGGACAACCATACAAGATCTCCTGAAAATATAAATTCAATCCCATTCTTTCCCATGTAAACCACAAATGACTTATTTGCATGAGAGAAAAGTTGGATAAAGTTGCACTGAAAGGAATGAAACACCATCTATATAAATAGCAATGTTTATGGTATGGTATGGAAAAGACATGATATTTTCTGGTACATCAGGTTGTGCACACAACATGGTAGCCTTCCTCAGCTTGTATGTTTATGGTTAGAATGTTACAAAAATGGTTATAATTCAGGCTTTTTTTTCCTACAGTATGCCATTCCTACAGAATCAATAGCCCTGGATAGTGATAATCATTGTCTATAGAGGCTTATAACTCTTCTGGATGTCATCTTCCCTTACAGTACTCTCATTCTTTTCTTTCAAACTCCTGCTTGAGATACCCATGCAGGGCTAGATACAGCGGTGCTATTCTACTGGTTCAGCCTGCTTCTGGCGTACCGGTAGCGCTGAAGATCAGTGGAGAGCAAACTGGTTCTCTCTGACGAACTGCTGTTGGGCCCACCTGCCCGCCTGGGCTCCCATACTGACCTTTATTCCCTACTTTTGAAGCGCAGCTGCTTTGTGCGGCACAGCAGATTGCCGTGCATCAACTGTTGAAGCTACAGGGAGAGTGCAGGATTACAGGAGGTGAGTAGGAAAGCCTCTGCACGTGCACAAAGTGCACATTTGGCCTGTGCATATATGCAAAGCCACGCTCACCAAGCCACGCCCACCGAACCTGTGGTAAACTACTTTGAAACCTACCACTGGCTAGATAGCATATTCCTGGTCAACAGAAGGTGAGGAAACCTGAGCATTCTATGAAGTAATTGAAATACTGAACAGGAAGCATGTGGTATTCATAAAACCTTTATTAGTGAGCCACGGTGGTGCATGGTTATAGTGCAGTACTGCAGGCTACTTCTGCTGACTGCCAGCTGATTGCAATTTGGCAGTTCAAATCTCATCAGGCTCAAGATTGACTCAGCCGTCTGTCCTTCCTAGGTGGGTAAAATGAGGATCCAAATTGTTGGGGGCAATATGCTGACTCTGTAAACCTCTTAGACAGGGCTGTAAAGCAGCGTAAAGTGCTCTAAGTCTAAGTGCTCTTGCTACTGCTATTAACTTGCAAAGTTTTTACAGAGTACTTAAGCTTCACATACACTCTCATACACACATTCACATGCACACGTTCCTAACTATGAATTGGCCAAGTTCATAAGTGGTATTGACAGAGAGAGAGCGCTCCAAATTATTCATGTATGTATTTCTAAAGCATTTATTTATACAGCTATCTTTTTTAACCTATTGCATTCTGTATAAACGAATCCCATATTTCATTATACCTGTCCATACAAAGCCTATGTCTATTCACAATCCATTCATAACTAGAAAATGTAATTAAAGCTTCTGTTCATTTAGTGAAAGGGGCCATTAATTTACCTTTCCAGAGCTGCAATAGGAGTCTTTGGCTATAATAAGGACATAGAGAATCCATTGATATTTTCCTGTTGTAAAATTTGGTGTACTAGGTATGTAATTTAAGAGAATAATAACTAAGAATTTTAGCTTTTCTTTCACAATCATTTTTATATAATCCACTACTTTCTCCCAAAACTTAGTAGATATAAGACATTGTAAAAACAAGTGATTTAAAGAACCACTATCCTATAACATCTCCAACAAAATGTCTGTGACTAAAGAAATATAATGGATCCCAATATATTCTAAATATTATTATTTGTTTTATAAGTCATAATTTGAGGTCCATTGACACTCTTACCATAAAAAGACAGTTTCTCATTGTTCAGACAATATAAGAATCTTTAATTCTCTATTCCATTCATTCCTTAACATCTGCATATAAAATTGATGTATTGATAACAAACATCTATAAAAACAAATGTCAGTTTTTTAAAAGGATTTAACTAGTTGTTTTAATATATCTGATGCCTCAGAAGATGATCCAAATACTGCTGATCTAAGCAGTATTTAATGGCAAATATTGCCTTTGGTTATATCTGATATCTGATATTTATCTCTTAGTAGAGTATGTTAAAGATTGATCTTCAGTTGGTCAAAAACTCAATATCCCCACTTCCATCCAGTTTTTCTATATCATTTTTCCCAATTTTCAAAATTAGGTTTCCCCATAAAATCATTTGAACATGGGAAAAAAGGTTCAACCCCCCTTTTATTAGATATTAGATTCCAAAACTTTTGAAGTGATACAATTGTTTCCAGACATACCAGAATTTTACTATATTTGGATCCAAATGTTGTCCATCCAGACAAAGGTGCTATATATGTATATTCCAAAGTTGCACAAATTGGAAAATTAACATTAATACTAAACAATAAATAATACAGGTCCAGATTCAGAAAACGGATTCCTCCCTTATTAATTGGTTATTTCCATTTCTTAGAATCAAATAACTTCACGGTTCCTCAATTCCAAGAACAGATCAACAACAAATTTATTTTCTGAAACTGTTTTCCAGATATATAAACACAAATTCCTCTCAGAATAAAAATTAATCTGGGAATAATATTCATTTTGAGAGCATTTATCAAATTTATTTATAGTTCAGACAACTTAGAGCATTCACCTTTCTAGGATAGAATAAGATTTAATTACTCCCATTTATCGATATTTGAAGAAATCTCTCTCAGTATCTGATTTATATTACTCTACTGGTTTGGCCCAGTTCTGCTGAGCCCGTAGCGGCGATGAGCAGAGGAGATGAAAACAGTGCTCTCTGCCGCTCCGCTGTTGGGCCCACCCATCTACCCAGGCTCCCAAACGTACATATGTTATCCTCTACGCAGCACAGCAGAGTGTCGCGCGGCAGCTGCTGAAGCAACCAGGAGAGGGCAGGCTTGCAGGAGGTGAGTTGGAATGCCTCTGTGCCTGCACAAATGCCTCTGCGCTGGCACAAAGTGCACGTTTGGTGCGCATGCGCACGCAAAGTGCACCCACCAAGCCACACCCACTGAACCGGTGGTAAAACTTTTTGAATCCCACCACTGGGCTTGATGTGGTGTGGCATGGTGCGGTTTGGCATGGTGTGGTACAGATGCATAAAATGTAAATTAACAAAGAGATTGTGAAAGACCGTGAGCACTCATCTGTTCTCTTTTATATGCTTTGTGTATATGTGATGCATCTATTCAAAATACCATTTTAATCCTTTTAATCCAAAGCCAACAAGTTCTCTGAATAACGTAGATTTTTGAAAAATGGAATAAAAATGTATTTCACGTTCTTGGTTCATTTCCCAGGTTATAATTTATATGCCAGGAATAATACCCAAAGAGGAAGAAAAGCACACAGATGGCGTGTGATGTTTTTGCTCACTGAGAATGCATACTGTTGCACGTAGATCAATGTACAGGAGGACAAAAACCCTTGGGTTACAGAAACTATTCAACTGGCAAGGGAGTACAAAATAGTATAAATCGTAGGTTTAATCAGCCGCTTAAAGTACATAGTTATCTGAGGAAAGTTTTTAAGTCCACTCCACACCAGCATGAGATTAACACTATCCTGCTGCTCTTCAGATTTTCAACAGCACAGGGATGGTGATGGATTATGGCTCTGAGAAGCCACAAGCACCAAGTTTGCCTTGGTTTCATAGCTATTATGTTTTGAGATATCAGATTTTATCAGACACCATAAGTTGATTGAGATGTTGTTTGCTCAAAGGAATCCATTGTTATGCCATTGACTGATTTGAGAAGGGAAAAAAAGGTAATGGATACAATCTGGGTTTCATTAACTTTGTTGAACTAGATATACAACGGGTATGATAGCAGTGTTCCAATAATTAAGGGGTTGCCCCCAAACAAGAGGGAATCAACCTATTTTCCAAAGCAGCAGAAGGGAGGACAAGAAGCAATGGATAGGAGCTAAACAAGGAGAGAATCAACTAGAACTATGGTATATAAAATCATACATTGCAATGTCCTACCTGTCAATGAATACTTCAGCTTCAACCATAACAACACAATCTACCCGACTCTGTAGTCTCTTCCCTAAACCCCAAAAACTTTAACCTTAGACTGTCTACTATTGACCTCACCCCTTTCCTAAGAGGTCTGTAGGGGGCGTGCCTACCGTCCCTGTCCTATTGTTTCTCTTATTCTTCTTTTATTTTTCATGTATTCACAACTATGTATACACTTATACTTATTATCTTGTAAACAATTGGCAAATCAAATAAATAAATAAATAAAAAACTAAGGAGAAATTTCCTAATAGTCAGAACAATTAATCATGGAACAACTTGCCTCTGGAAGCTGTGAATGCCCCAGCACTGGAGTTTTTAAGAAGAGGTTGGACAACCATTTGTCTGAAATGATATAGGGTTTTCTGCCTGAGCATGGGGTTGGACTAGAAGACCTCCAAGGTCCCTTTTAACTCTGCCATTCTGTTACACAAGCAAGTTTCTGCAAGCAGCAGAATAATGAAATAAGTGCATGTTTTTATCCATTCTATTCTACAGAATTGAGTATGTCAGGAGAAACACAAAAGTAGGTTGTATGTTGAGAAAGGAGTACTGAAGAAGTGCACAATGAATAGGAAGAGTCCAGAAATGATGGATCGAATACAAAAGTGATTGACCCACCTGAAGGAAACTATGGTGAGTGGTTTGGTCATGTAGAGAGAATGAATGAAGATAGACTTGAAAAACAAATAAATAAGGGAAGAGGAAGCAGAAGTTCAAAAAAACCAGGATTGGGTGGAATGGATGAAATTCCCAAGAAGAAAAAAGTAAGACGTTTAAAGAGCAAAAGTAATACACCAAACAATTTTGCACTGATGATATAATATTAGGCTACAACCAGCTCTGGTGGTAATTGATTTTTTCTTCTTCCTCTTATTCTCAAACATAGAAGACTGGCTACAAAGTTTATCATCCCTCTCGCTCCCCTTTGCCCCTCAGAAGACTAAAAATCTCTTTCCGAGCTACCTTGAAAAATTGTGATTGTTTCAACTGTTATGGGAGGCTGGATTCCAGCAAGAAGCAGAACATGTTCAGGAGATATAGTGAGATTGGTACCCAGGCTTAGGTTTAGGATTAGGCATGACACACAATAGAAGAGTTGATAAAAACAATTAACAACGGATTTATACAAACAGGCTACAGTTGCTACAGAACTGTAATTCATAATTAGACAGATGGAGGAAATTATTATATGGGAATTGTCATAATAATGTTAAGTAATTAATTAAATACCCACATTGCAACATGTGAATCCACATATGTAAGACCACTATCAACACCCATATGGGTGTTGGATATGAAATTAGTTTGGCTTGTTATTTTTTATGCCACCCTTTTGCTTTTATCATTCAGATACTAACTTCCCTTTTCCAATTAGTTATTTTTTCCTGATCCAATTTTGTATGTTGCTGGGATTAACCATTTCTGATTTCCTAAAAATCTTTTGTGACCGAATTGGCCTGATCATATGTGGAATTCTTATAAAATGGCTTCCAATCTGCGATTACTGAAGAAGGGGAGAAAACACAGCAGGCCTATGAACATTAGGGAATTCTAGAAGAAGCTCTAGTCTAGAAGATGCTAAAAATGGGGAAATGTTTACTATAAATAGTAGAGATATGTGGATTGAAACTTAGAACATTTAGGTTAAGAATCTGAAATTGCATAGGAATGTGTCACCAAGTTCAGAAGCAGAAATGGTTTATAATAGCTTCTTTGCCACCTGAGAAAAATGGGATTCTCTTCTCCCCCAGGATATGTTGTTTATCCGTGGATGCTAATGTGAAAAGGCTGTATAACCAACTGAAGCGGAGATGTTTTTTGTTGCAGGAGCATGTGAATTAAAGGAATAACATATACAGATAGTCCTCAACTGATGACTGATTGTTTAAAGACTGTTTGCATTTACAATGGCCATAAAACAGTTGCTTTATGGCCCATAAGTCATTATCTATCTATCTATCTATCTATCTATCTATCTATCTATCTATCTATCTATCTATCTATCTATCATCTATCATCTAAAAGCAAAATACCACTCATGCATCATCCCAAAATCTCCAGAACCATAAAGCCTACAAACTTGAAATTTGGCATGTATGTTCCTCTTGGCTTCTAGGTGCTCACTAAGAAAGGATTTTCAAAATGACCATCAGAGCATTAGTATTTTGTATATTATTATTAACATGTTCTGATGCTAAGGAGTTCTATTCCTCCTTCCCACCTGAAAATAAATCTGTTTCAAATGCAAAACACAAGCAGAGGAGAGGAGTTTCAGTTTTAGTTTCACAGCACCAAGCAGCTTTAGTACAGAACAGTTGAGCTAAGCCACGCCCAGGCTCCTTGCTGTCTCCTTCTTGCTCACACAGCAAATACTGTTTCAGTTTCCAAACACACTGACAGGATGCTAGCCAGATGAATACCGATGGATGCTGGTAGGCAGAGGCAGATTTACACCACCACCCCCATTTTCCTCCCCAAAAACTAAGTCCGACCACATAGTTTCATAGCAAAGCACAGGTATTGAGCTAGTTGCCTATAAAACACTCCCTGGACATGGTAAACGGTCATGTTGTGCTTCCACCCCTGGTCATGTGACTGTATGTTGGGTATTTAGCAACCAGTTTGTTTATGACTGGTTGTCATTCCACAGATGTGTGGTTGTGATTTGTGACTTTTTTGTTGATTTCTAGATTATTACTATTTTGGCCAGTTTCCAACAAAAACCACCCATTTTTAAAGGATGCTAAAAAATATACCATAGTTTTGGCACGCAAAACAACCATTGAAGATTTGCAGAAACTAGCAGATATTGGGAAATGTTGAAGTACATATTTGTTATGTGTATTTAACTGGGAAGCTATTGATTAGCTTCCCAGGCCATATCCCGCTTGGTTCCAGGAAGCCAAAACATCCTTCTAAGCCAGTGTTCAACTTTAAGAATTTCCTAGCCATCATGGATAGATAGGGAATTCTGGTAATTGAAGTCCATGAATCTTGACAAGGCTGAGAAACACTGTTCTTAATAAAGGACAGTGTGCAAAGTAGAATGCTGAGCTAAGCTGGCTCCAGATCATGAAAATATACAGGAGGCTATTTGGCAGAGCAGGCAGTTAATTGTAAGGGATAATAAAATGAACTACAAGATGCAATATCATGAAAAGGTTATTTTTTCAGGTGTGTGATGTAAGGAATGATACTAAGTGGTAGTTCATTCCCATTACAATGGAGGTGGGGGATACATTAATTTTTAACTTACGGAATCCTAGGCCTGGAAGATGCCATTTGGGGCATTGAGTTAACTTTCCAGCTCTGTGCAGAAATCCAAATTAGAACATCCATGACAAATGGTTATCCAGTGACTGTTTGAACAGACTGTATCTTTTCATCACATTCTGTTTCATGTATTAATTTGGTAATTTTTAAAAAATGCCATGAGGCCATTTTCTTATCTTGCTGAAATCTTAGTTAAACATTTGTCTTGTGCATAAGTTGTCAGTATTTATAAACTAATCTATCTCCTTCCTTTCAAGAGGACAGTATGTTCTATTGGGAGGTTGTGCCATAAACAAGAAAAAACTGGAAAAGTTGTCAAAATACGCTGGAAAATAAGACATCTGTAACTCTAGAACTCTGCTGCAGTTTACAATTCGACCTCCTGCACTTTGTGACAAAGTCAAATTTGTGACAAGATCAAATGCTGTCCAGTGCAATTGGTACCTTACTTTACCTTTCACCTGTAGGTATGTACTTTAGATCTTGGATAAGGGTATTATCCAATATGAAGCTTTTTTTATAGTCTTTGAAAGTAATTTAAAGTGTCTCAAAAGGGTGAAAGGAAAGTTACTTAAAGGAGAAGAAAAGAAAGAAAGAAAAGCAGGGGAGAGGAAGGGAGGGAGGGAGGGAGGGAGAGAGGGAGAGAAGAAAGTACAATTTCTTTTTTTTTTTATAAATACATTTTATTAATTTTACAATTAAAAACAAACCAACACATACACAAATGAAAGAAAAGAAAAGAAAGGAAGGAGAAGAAAATAGAAAGAAAAAATGGAAAGCAATTAAAAACATTATCATCTTCAACAGTTTGTAAGATCTCTCTCTTTTTTTTTAACCCTTAATTTATGCCATATACACACACCTAATTCTTACATATATCTGTATATCACTGCTATAGGTTTATCCTATCCTCTTTTGCCTTATAATGTAAAATCTATCTTTGGTCTATCCATTTGTACCAGCAGTTCCAGCTATTGTAGTATATTGAGGTATTATGTCTCACCTGTGCCCACGAGGTGAGAGTCCAAGTTCCCAAAGGAATAGAAATAAACAGACAAGACCAGTAACGTCAGGGTTAAATTCCTTTGACTGGAGAAGTCCTTGGCAGTCTCCCACAAGCTGCCTGCCAAGTCCGATAATAAAACAAGAATATAAATCACAGGCAAACACCACACAGAGAATTTGTCGAAGCTTCTATTCCAAATTAACAAATTGTCCCGGACGAGAATCCAGAGCTAACACGCCCACTTTTATTCCCTGAGGGGCGTGTCAGTCTCTCATCTCAGTCCCTGATTTGTCCTTTCCTTCTACGTTGGATCTCACGCCTATGCCTGTGTCTTTGCCTCGCATCAAACCAACATTCCTCAGTTTGATCCTCAGCCAGAGGCTCCGCTACGCTCTCCTGATTATCTGCCGACACCTGAGGCACAACCAGGGAGGAAGGTCCTGGGGAGGAAGGCAATTCCAAATCCTCCAGCAAAGCAGGCTCAAACCTCCTCCTCTTCCTCATGGCTCAAGTCTGTGTCCTCCAGCAAAGCAGGCTCAAACCTCAAGGCCAAATCGTCCTCTTCCTCATTGCTCAAGTCTGTGTCTTCTAACAGAGCAGCTTCAAACCTCCGAGTCACAACATTGAGGTGTCTTTATTTTTTAGTGCCAAAGTTAATTTGTCCATTTCTGCACAACTTGAAATTTTTTGAATGATCATTTCCTCTGATGCAACCTGAGGCTGCTTCCAACATTGGGCAAAAGCTAATCTGGCCGCTGTCAAAATGTGTATTATTATGTATTTCGCTTTTTTTGATATTTGTTTATCAAAGATCCCTAACAAAAAGGACTCTGGTTTGTATTCGATCTGCTCTCTTGTCATTTCTTCCAGCCAAATTCTAATTTTCTGCCAATATTTTTGGGCTTCTGTACAGGACCACCACATATGGAAAAAAGTTCCCTCTTTTTTTTTTTTTTTTTTGCATTTCCAGCAATTCGGACTCATATTGGGGTGCATCTTCGCTAATCTCAAAGGAGGAAGGTGCCATCTATAAAACATTTTATAGGCATTTTCTTTATATGCTACAGACTTTGTAATCTTATTGTTTCTACCCCAGACCTTTTCCCATTCTGTTAAGGTGATGCTACATCCTACATTCCTACACCAGGAAATCATGTTCCCTTTTACAATTTCTTCTTCTAATTCGACTTCTAATAAATAATTATAAAATTTTGTTATTTTTTTTTTTGCCTGATCCTAATAAAATTTTATCTAATTGCTGGAGTTTATTGTTGATTCCAAATTCTTTCTTATCCTGTTTATATCTACTTTGAATTTGAAGGTATGCCCACTGATCAATTTTTTGTCCTCGTTCTTGAAGTTCTTGTCGCGATTTCAACTTTCCTTGTGTATCCAATAGGTCCTTATATTTAATCATTTTAGTGGTATCCAGATTATTTGGGTGGATCATCGCCTCCATTGTTGAAATCCAGATTAGTACTTTTAAATAATGTTTTTTCCGTATTTTTTTCCAATTAGTTAATAATGAGTCTCTAATTAGATGTCTGTGGAAATATTTCTGACTAGTTTTCCCTACATCCCATAAAAAAGTGTGCCACCCCCTCTGTAAATCATGGCCTTCTAAAAATAATATTCTCTTGTTAGTTAAATTCATCCATTCCTTCAACCATACTAAAGAGGCTGCACTATAATATAACTCCCAATTTGGAAGTGCCAGTCCTCCCCTGCTCTTCATATCCTGCATTGCCTTTAAATTTATTCTGGGTTTTTTCCCTTGCCAAATAAATTTAACAGTTAGTTTGTTGAGTTCTTCAAAAAAAATTATGTACTTTAATTGGGATGGTCTGAAATAGATATAGAAATTTTGGAAGAATATTCATTTTAATGGCAGTGATCCTGCCTAGTAATGAAAGTTGAAGCTTACCCCATGATTCTAAATCCTTCTTTACCTGTTGCATCAATTTATCATAATTATTTTCCTTGAATGTCTTACAATGTGCTGTCAACCATATTCCTAAGTATTTAACTTTCTTTGTCACTTGTATTTCCATAACTTCTTCTAACTGTATTTTCTGTGTTTCTGTTAAATTTTTAGTCATTAATTTAGTTTTCTTCCTATTAATTTTGAGTCCTGCTACTGCTCCAAATTGTTCTAATTCATCAATTTTTGTCCTCTTTCTATTGGTTCCTCAATGAAAAAAGTCATATCGTCCGTGAACATTTGCAACTTATATTCTTCTTTCTTAACCTTTAATCCTTTTATATCTGGGTTCTGTCTAATTCGCATTAATAATGTTTCTAATGATAATATGAAGAGCAGTGGTGAGAGTGGGCAGCCCTGTCTGACTCCTTTTTCTATTTTTATTGGGTGGGTATATTCCCCGTTTATTATAATATTAGCTTGTTCTGTATCATAAATACTTGTTATAATATTTTCAAATTTGGTGCCTAAATTCATATTATAAATTTTTTGGATTAAAAATTGCCAATTTAAATTGTCGAAGGCCTTCTCTGCATCTAAAAACATAAGTGCAATTTGTTTTTCAGGGTGAGCTTCATAAAATTCTAAGACATCTAGTACCATTCTTAAATTGTTCCTAATTTGTCTGGTCGGGAGAAATCCATTTTGGTCTTCATGTATATGCGCGTTTAGCATTCTTTTTAGTCTGCTTGCTATAATGGACGTAAATATTTTGTAGTCGGTGTTTAACAGTGAAATTGGCCTATAATTGTTTATATATCAGGGATCCAAATCCTCCTTCGGGATCAGCGAAATCAATGCCCCCCTCCATGAGTCCGCCAATAAAACATCATTAAAAACTTCCACCATCAGAGGTCCAATTTGTTCTGCAATTGCCTTGTACAGCTCCCCTGGAATCCCATCTGGGCCCGGGGTTTTGTTGTTTTTCTGGTTTTCTATTGCTGATTTCAATTCCAACCAAGTAATGTCTTTGTTTAATAGTTCTACCATTTCTTCCCCACTTGCTTTGTCCTTCACTTCATCTAAATAGTTTCTTATTCTATCCTCATTAACATCTTCCTTTTTATATAAATCTTCAAAATACTTATGAGCAATTTCTTTTTTCTGTTCTATCTCCTGCTTTATATTCCCCTTTCCACCTATTAGCTGATATATCAGTCTCTTTTCTTTCCTTTTTTTTTAGTTTATAAGATAGCCATCTTCCTGGCTTGTTAGCATGCTCGAAATAAGTTTGTCTAGTCAAATTCAAATTTATAATCATTTTCTCTTGTTCAATTAAATTCACTTTATGTTTAGCTATCATTATCTGATTTTGCAATTTTGAATCCTTTGGGGTACTCTGTAATTGAGTTTCTAGTTCCTTAATTTTTTGTTGTAATTTATTTTGCTGGACATATTTTTCCTTATTCCTCTTGGCAATATAAGAGATTGTTATACCTCTTATTACTGCCTTCATTGTATCCCAAATGTTTTGTTTTGTAGTTACTCCATTATCATTTTCCTTTGAGAAATAATTTAATTCCTGCTTGAGTTTATTCTTTTTAGTATATTCTTTTTCTCTTATTCATTGAGTATTTAACATCCATCTTTTCTTTGGTTTTTCCCTACCCTTCTATATTATCTGAATTGGATTATGATCTGCCCATTCATTAGGTAAAATTTCAATCTCTTTTATTTCATTTGCTATTTCCCCATTCATCCATGCCATGTCAATTCGTGTCCATATTTGATGGGGATTTGAGTAGAATATGAATTGTTTTTTCTCGGGGTGTAATCTTCACCATATATCAGTCAAATTTAACTCCTTCATCATTTCCCTACAAATCTTAGGAAGCTCTCCCCCCCCCCTTTATTCTTCCCCCCATTACTGTGGTCTTTTTGATAATCAGCAATAGAATTGAAGTCTCCTATGATACAAATATTTCTTTTTTCCAGTCCTACTATTTTTCCATAAAGATGCTTAAAAAACTCTTTTTGATCTCCATCCGGGGCATAAATTACCACTAAGAGAATTGGGATGGCATTGATCCAGATCTGCAAAACCAGAGTTCTTCCCTCAGAATCTGACCATATTAAATCTGCTTTCAAATCCTCTTTAACATGTACTGCAATCCCTTTCTTTTTTCCCATATCTGCTGGTGCGGTAAATAGCTTCCCTAATTTCGGACATTCTAAGTATTTTTCATCTGTTTTCTTTATATGAGTTTCTTGTAGGCATATTATATCGGCATTTTGTTTGATTAGTTTAGCTAATATCCTTTTCCTTTTTATCGTCGAATTTAAACCATTTATATTAATTGATAGTAGTTTTTTTCTTCTTCCATTTAATTAATTCTGTTTCGCTCTTTGTCTTGTAACGACTCCGATCTCTCCTTGTGCGTGAAGGTGTGTAGTTTCTTCTGTCTCCTGATGTAAATGAGTGTTTCCTTTATTTCCTATAGTTCCGTCTTTATTTTTGTAATAACCGTGATCTTCCTGGGAGTTTGTTTCCAGTTCCTCCTTACTGCTCTGGTCTTCCGGACCCACCAGCCGCTCATAGAATTCCTGGGCCTTTTCCATGGAATCTATTTTAATTTTCCTTTCTTTCCAAGACACTAACATCCCTTCTGGGATTAGCCATTTAAATGCAATTCTTTTCTGATTTAAGTAAGCTGCTAAGAACTTGTAGTCTCGCTTTTGTTCTCTTACTCTTCTCAGTGTTTGTTTGAGTATCAAGATTTCTTTATCTTTGTATGTGATTGTTCCATCTCTGGACATTCTATAAATGATATCCCGGACACTCCTTCTCATAAATCATATATGGACTTCTCTTGGGCATTTGTGGCATCTTGCATAATTAGTGCTGACCCTATAAACTTCATCAAACTCCCTTAGGATGTCATCTTTGTCCTTTTCCAATAATTCAGCCAGTATTTTCGCCATTAGTTGTTCCAGGTCTTCTTCTCTGGATTCCACTACATTTTGGAATCTCAAGTATGTAGCCGCCTTGTCCATCTCTAGGTAGACCAGTGAGTCCTCCATTTCTTTACTCGTATTCTTTAATTCTTCATCTACCCTTTCTAATTTCCTTTCAGTTCGTTCAGTCCTTTTCTTTTCTCTACCTATCTTATTGTTGCTTCATTTTTCTCCAAGGCCTGCTGTAATATTCCAACTTTATCCTTTATTTTAGAGATGTCCGCTTTCATTTCTGCTTTTAATTTCCCCATCTCCTCTTTTAGTTCATTGATATCTGCTCTCGTCTCATTATGGTTTTTCATCATTGTTTCTTGCAGCTTCGTCATTGATTCCTGTAAAGTCATGGTTGTAAAGGCATGGCTTTTTTTGGCAGCAACAACCCCCCAATTTTTGGGGCTTTCTGGGCCTCAAGGAAGCTTCCTGGGGGAGAATTTTTCCTCCCAGAAGGCTCCCCTGGGGCTTAGGAAGGGAAAAAATGGAGCCTAGAGGGGGCACGCAGCATCCCCACCCTCCATTTTGGGGGCTTCTGAGCCTCAGGGAAGCCTCCTGTGGGGTGTTTTTGCTCCCAGGAAGTTTCCCTGCGGCCCAGAAAGGTAAAAAATGGAGCAGTGCCTCCTCTATTTTTTGCCTTCCTGGGCCTCAGGGAAGCCTCCTGGGTGAAGAAGTAAGATGATGAGGGGAATCCCGGCACAGCTGATCATAGGAACAGCTGATGGTTGGGAGGGGAAAAAAAGAAATACCTTAAAGAGTGACTGGGCAGGGAAGAACCGAGTCAGCGATGTTGGGCATGCATGTGATGTTGCGCATACACGATAAGGACTGACTGGGTGGGAGGAGAGGGGTGGGTAGAGAGGGGTGGGGCCAGCCAGGGGAACAATTTGCCGGTTCTCCAAACTGTGCAGAATCATAACAACTGATTCTATAGAATCAGTCCGAACTGGTAGAATCCCATCCCTGAAGGCACCATAAGGAGTTCCTCTAATCCAGAAGTGAAGATAGAACATTTTTGTTGTGATGACAATGATTTCTGCAATGAGAGATTATAAAAAGAGCACATATGTTCCTCTACCTATGCTTGATTGCCCTTGTCTATGCTCCCTACAGAGCTACAAGCAAGAGAGCAGTTCTTTGGTGGTCTTCCTGGGGGATGAAGATCTCACTGAGGAAAAAGAAGAAGAAAGGGCAGGGGAAAAAAAGTTCAAGCTTTTCCCTTTTTAAAATAAAGCTTTAGATTAGATTAGATTAGATTAGATTCAACTTTATTGTCATTGCCATGAATCCAGGCAACGAAATGAAGTTAGCATCCAACCAGAAGTGCAAAACAACAGTAAAATATACATATATGTATGCAAATATGCAAGGCATCCATGAATATGTCAATGGAAAACACAACAAAATGTATGTACACGAGCACACAAAGATAAGTGTGACTGCACATATATGAACATATACAACTGTACAAAATGTTTATGGACACATTGAATATAAATACAAATGCACAGAGAATTATAAAAAATATATCATATATTATCAAGGGAAGCATCAGCATATGTGTGGGGACAAATGAACTGAGGAGTTCAGCAAGGAAACCGCTGTGTGGTAAAAGCTGTTCCCTAGCCTGCTGGTCTTAGACTGCAGGCACCTGAACCTCCTCCCAGATGGAAGAAGAGTAAACAGTTTGTGGGCTGGATGGAAGGGGTCCTTAACGATGCTGTGGACTTTACACAGACATTGTTTCCTCTGAATGTCCACAATGGCAGGAAGTGGAATCCCTATAATGCGTTTGGTGGTTTTCACCACCCTCTGTAATGCCTTTTTTTCTTTTATAGTGCAATTTCCATACCAAACTGAGATACAGCTAGTTAAGATGCTCTCGACTGTGCAGTGGTAGAAGTTAGTCAGAATAGCTGAGGAGAGGTGATTCTTCCTCAGTAATCTCAGGAAGAAGAGGCACTGGTGAGCTTTCTTAATCAGACTAGTGATGTTAATCTGCCAGGACAAGTCCTCAGAGAGGTGGATCCCCAGGAACTTGAAGCTGGTGACATGTTCTACCATTCTCCTGTTGGTGTATATAGGAGAGTGTGTATGTCCATTCTTTTTCCAGAAGTCCACAATGAGCTCTTTGGTCTTGTTAGTATTGTAATAAGTTATTGTCAGTGCACCATGTAGCTAGGCACTGCACCTCCTCCCTGTACTCTGAATGGTCATCATGGTTGATGAGTCCAATCACCGTAGTATCATCTGTGAACTTGATAATGGTGTTAGAGCCATACACAGGCCTGCAGTCATAGGTGAAGAGAGAGAACAGGAAGGGGCTCAGCACACAGCCTTGGGGTACGCCAGTACTCAGTGTGATAGTAGATGAAGTGGAGTTATTCAACTTGACATGTTGTGGTCTGTTTGTCAAAAAGTCCAGTATCCAATTACAAAGAATAGTGTTAATACCAAGGTCACCAAGTTTAGTGATCAACCTGGAGGGAATGACTGTATTAAATGCTGAACTGAAGTCAACAAACAGCATTCTAGCAATTTGCTGTAGGCAAATTGGTAAGGGTCCAGTGTAGTTGGGAGGCAAGTTTTGAGATGTGCCAGGACTAGCCGCTCGAAGCATTTCATGATTGTAGGTGTAAGTGCTATAGGGTGGTAGTCATTCAGATACTCTGGCTTGGAGTGTTTAGGCACCGGCATGATGGAAGTTGTTGTGGCTCCGATTCCCGAGCCTGTGCTGTTGGAGGAAGAGGACTCGGAAGATGAGGAGGAGGAATGCCTTCCTCCCCAGGACCTTCCTCTCTGGCAGTGCCTTCCTCCATGATGGTGCCTCAGGTTTCATCAGACAACCGAGAGGAACAGCCTGAGATTAATCAGGAGGAGGGCATATCGGAGCAGCCCCTGACAGGGAGTCAAGTGGACGAATGTTGGCTTGATCCTAGGCAGCGTCATAGGAAGAAATGTGAGCTGCAACGTAGGAGGCGTGGGAGGGTCAGAGAGTGAGCTGAGTCATTGAGGCACACCCCACAGGGGATAAAAGTGGGTGTGTTTTCTCCGGAAACTTTGTACGGGACAAAGTTTACTTCTCTTCCAGGTTTTGTTGTGACTGTTTTTTGTGGTCTGCTTTGGAATCTTCAGTGAGTAGTTTTTCTTGTTATCTTTTTGGACTTGGCAGGCAGAGTGTGTTGGAATGCCAAGGACATTATGAGTATAAAGGATTAACTCTGTAAAGTCCGAGTCGGCTTGCCTGCCTGTGTTTGTGTGAGTTTGTTCTCTTTCATCTTTTTTGGAAAGAAGAAAGGTGAGACATAACAGAAGTGGTCTTGAAGCAAGTTGGTATAGTTGCTTGGGAAAGAGACAGATTGAAAATGTCAGTCAAAACCACAGACAACTGTTCAGCACAAGCCCTAAGTACACGTCCTGAAATGCCAGCGGGGCCCGCAGCTTTATGTGTGTTGATCCAGCTCAGAACAGCACAGACTTCAGTGGTAGGGAGTGTGAAGGGCTGTAAGTTTACAGAGGGTCTGATCTTGGTAACTATCTCTCAAAGCAAGCATAAAAATCATTTAGCTCATCAAGAAACAAGACATTAGCAAACGAGGGAGTAAAATGGGCAGGCTTGTAGTCGGTAATATACTGGATGCCCTGCCACATGTGTTCAGGATTGGAGTTAGCAAAATGATCCTCAATACTTAGCTTATAGCTACGCATTGCTTTCTTAATACCCCTTCTCAAATTGGCCCTAGATGCACTATAGGCCTGTCTGTCACTGGATCTGAAGGCAACATCTCAAGCCTTAAGCAAGAGACGGACCTCCCTATTCATCCATGGCTTCTGATTAGGATATATGATGATCTGTTTTTCAGTTGTGACACTGTTGATCGTGAAGTTAATATGATCCACACAATGTCTGTGTGAGAGTCAGAGGTAGCTTGAGAAGCAAATATACTTCAGTCCGTGTGCTGAAATCAGTCCTGCAGTATATTATCTGATTCTTCTGGCCAAACTTTGATTGTAGTCACAGAGGGTTTCACACGTTGGATGAGCAGTGTGTATTTAGGGAGTAGGAACAATGGGAGGTGATCAGACTGTACCAGGTGAGGAAGAGAGAGAACTCTGTATGCATCCTCAACATTAGTGTAGACCTGATCCAATGTTTTATTCCCTCTTGTATGACATAAAATACTCTGATGAAATTTAGGGAGTACTGTTCTCAAGTTAGAGTGATTAAAATCATCCCAACAATGAAAGCAGCCTCAGGATGCAATGCTAATTGTTTGCTAATGGCTGCATATAGTTCTTTCATTGCTAGCTTGGCATTAGCATCGGGTGAAATATATGCAGCAGTTATTATTAAAGAAATGAACTCCCTCGGTACGTAAAAAGGTCTACACTTGATCATGAGGAATTCCATGTTAGCAGAGCAATGTTTCTCAACAATAGCAGAGTTTATGCACCAGGTTTTATTCACATAAATGCATAAACCCCCACCTCTGATCTTACCGGAGCCTTCCACTGTTCTGTCCAGCCATAGAGTATAGCAACCAGCTAATTCAATAGCGCTATTGGGAATGCCACTATTCAACCATGTTTCCGTAAAAATGATGATGTTACAATCCATTAATCCTTTCTTGGTAGTAATATGAAGTCGAAGTTCGTCCATCTTATTTGCCAGAGACTGTACGTTAGCAAGAAAAATGCTAGGTAAAGAGAGCCGATGCGGCTTTAGCCTTAGCTTAGCTCTCAAATCTCTGCGCCTCCCTTGTCTTTGTTTATGATCTTTAATACTCTTGGTAGTGTTACTATTGTCTCTCTGGGATGCAAGTTTATTTAAGTTTTTTTATTTGTATAAAAATTCATATCCTAGCCTTTTAGTGCCTAGACACAGCCCAGAACGACCAACAGTACTTAAAACTAAGAGAAAATTAAACTCATTTAAAAGAAAGAAAAACAAAAACAAGACAAGAAACAACATGAAAAGTTGATGGATACAGTAGTAAAGGATAACATTAATACTCCCTGTGGTGGAAAAATCCCTTTTTGAATGGGAAGATCTTGACTGGTTGGCAGAGGAATGCCACAGAAAATGCCAACCTATTCTCTTGAAACCAGGTGCATCAAGGTGAAGCTGCCGAGATGGCTTTTTCTCTTATCTCCACCAGCTGCGCCTTAGTTAAAACTGGAATAAGCAGAAATACTTCCTGTTACTCTTTACAGTGCAGGCAGGGCAATATTAGATAAATATTCCTAATCAATCCTGCAGCTAGATGTTTTAAATAGCCACTCTGAATTGTAAACAAAAATCATCTGGCAACCAGCACAATCCCTATAAAACTAATACGTAGTCCTACTGTCAACTGTCTGACTAGTGAATCCAAAAGAAAGAAATACCCTCTGGAGTTCTGAATTCTCAAAAGCAAAACTTTATTGGAGACACCATTTTGGTACTGAAGAATCCAAACCAGTTCTAGTTTTCCCACACAACTACTTGCTTTGTTAAACAATACTTTCCCTTTCTCCCGACCCCTGGGTGATCATATTGTCCAATTATGAGATGTCCTTTTGTTATGGGAACAGTCCATCTCTTTCTCAAGCATCTGCAGAGATGACCTTGATGGTTGCCAAGCTTTCACGGTCCATGCACACATTCTCAGCATCCTATTTCCCCTTCTCCTAGTTGGCAAGTTGAAAAGCATTAGGTTTGAAAGAAGTAAAGCAATTCAATCTTGACATCTACCTTCAAATGCCCACCAACATTTCTGCTGCTGCATTTGGGATCAACAGCAGTTTCTAAGAATCTTCCAAAAGAGGTCTACAGTAAGTACAGCCTGTGACAATACATTATCTAGATGTAAATAAGGCAGATGTTACTATGGCCAATTTTGATTTTCTCAGGAATAAATGCAATTAGCTACCAACATATGATGGGAAAGACTAGATCCAGAAGCTTATTCAAGATGTAACCAGATTACCCTATTCCATAATCCCATTCCAAACTTGATCTGCTTCCTGATATACATTTCAAATCAGGTAAGCTTTAAAGAGCTTCATCCACCACAATTCTGACTTGTTGAATCGAAGCTTTTTAAGGTCAAAAGTATTCAGCTCACTTTCAGTGGGCAGATTTTATGCTGGTCCAATCTTTCATGAGGGCCAACATAATCACTGAATTCATGAATGTGAAAAGGATCAGACCTGCCCTCTTTCTCTGCTGATGGGCTCAATTTCTACTGGATGAGAAAGAGAAAAAAAAGACATGACAGCAAGTTCCAAAATTAGGCAGAAAATTCACAAGAATACTAAAATGCATACGTATATACTTTGAAAAAACTGCATATATTTTGAAAAACAGTGGAACCAAATTATACCATTTATAGTCCCTCATTTAGAATTCAATCATAATTAAACTGGAGCAAAACCAATATAATGTTTTAACTGAAAACATTTTTTTGCTACTCAAGACCTTCTTATCTCAAAAGACCTTCATGAAAGACCAGAAATGAATTGTTACAGGTACATGCATAATTTACCAAGATGAGGGATTCAACATTCTTGAAGGTCTTATCAGCACATTTTATACTGCTTTTATATTGCTTGTCCCTTCCGCCCCCCCACTGAATTTCAAGGGGATAATTTGTAATTTTTTACCTCAGACAGGAGGCAGTAGTTAATCACAAATAAAAAGGACACATTTTATAGCTCATGCATTTTACTTTTGAGCATAAATCTTCTGTAAACTTACATTATAAAACGGTATATGTATGATGCATGTCTGCTGATGGCATCACAGTTGTGATGTTCACACAAGAAGGTATTAATTTAGTTTTGTTTACTGTATTGAGATTTATCAAATCTCATTTTTATTATTTCAATCCATATATCCACTCTTTTTATGTTAACAAACAATTATAGCCATGCTATATTTTATCTCAGGGAATGGAGGATCTTGAAACCAAAGAGTCTAGAACAATGAATTAATGATTTTCTTCTGAAACATAACCTCTTCTTGGTACCTAGGAAAAGTCTGCACATTCCTTCAGACTCTCAGTCACATAATTGTGTGCTAAAAATGAGCCACTTTAATTGAAACAATTAATCATGCAACCAGACAATGAGAAAATCTATTGGTATATGTTGTATTTGGACATATCTTATTCTGGCAGCTATTATATTATAGTCCATAGCAGTTTAAAACATGGCTATATCATTGTATTGGTCAATGGTATCCAAAGTCACTGAAAGACCTAGGAGTATTAAGATGGGCACCAAATCCTGTCTTTGTCTTGGATCATTGACCAGCATAACCAAAGTTGTCTGAACTTCACCTTTACCCTGACTGAAACAGGTCTATATCATTTGCTTTCTCCAAGTCCCTTTGAAGTTAATCACCCTATCTGGCAGTGCCATTTTCAGCTTGGGTTATCTCAAATTTCTATACTACTGGTTATACAGATAACTGCAATCCAAACTGCCATAAGTCACAGATTGCTCATTCATTTCTACTTGATATAAACACTGTTGTTAGAATTTAAAAAAAAAATTGAGGAAGAATTTGTCCATTTGGTAAAACATATAGTTATAAAAATATATTATTTATATTTCCTATGGTAGGCAAGCTGACATTGTTCCTGCTATTTATTTAGATTTATATCCCATCCTTAAGAATGAAATACGCACTGATTAGCTCAAGGCAGTGTACATTTCATTCTTTCCACCTGCCATGTCCTCACAGTTCTCTTAACTAAGGGCTTTACATCAGTTTAAGTAGGATTACTGGGAAAAAATAAAAGAGAAGTGCTTTCATGCTATAAGCACAATGAAGCATTTCTAATTTTCATGAAAAACAAGTTATTGAAAGAACAAGAGGTTCTGTCACGAGCTGGGAATTGCAAAATTGTCACGTGGGCTGCTGCTTGGAAAGCACAGCACAGAAACCGAGCTACAAGATTGGGGTGTCGAGGTTGGAGATTTTACTGGGTAAATGTGCATATGTGTGAATGTGTTTTTAGTCTATTTCTTGTGGTAGCTTCAAAGGGAAGCCATTTTAATTAAAGTATACTGAGTATGTAGATCTTTCTTTGATGTGTATTTATGCGTGGTGCTAGGTGCCATATCCGTGTACATAAGAAAGATAATATTCTAAAGGATTTGCTGTTTGCTTATTCTTTACTTGATTTAATCAATTCCAACATGGCTATCACTTATTGGCTGAAAGTGATTGTGCTGTTCTTGCAACATTGTATTTATCTTGCAATACTATGTCATCTTTGCAACAATGTTTCCTCCGGTTCCTGGAAGATCAGGTTAATGATTAAAAGGGTTCCTAAGGAACGTATAGACAAGCTTATTTCAAATGAACTTCTATTTCTAACACATGGATATTATATTGGTGGGTAGAGTTCAGCAATAAACCAAGCTGGAAAAAATTCTACAATTATAGTTTTGTCTTTTGTCTCGGATTGTTTTTGTGCTTTTCCATGTATTATGTTATTAAATACCTGCATTCTAGAATTCATCCCAGCTGCTTTGTCAGTTATCTGTTATGCAATTTATTAGCACAGTCAAATTAACTTTCAGATCTCCAGCTACCTCAATGCACAGTGCTATTCTCGGATTTTCTATATCACAGGTGTCACACCCATCACATCATGTTGCTGTCACGTGATGTTTCATGACTTTTTCCCCCATTTGTGGAGCTAGGATGGGTGTGGCCTGAACATAATGCATCTGGCCCATAGGGCAACAGTTTGACACCTGTTGAGGTAATTCCCCGTTAGGAGAATGAGCGCATACAGGGAGACGTAGTAAGAGAAGTGAAGAATAACACACACACAGCACACAGATACACTGTACAGTAAATGTAGGTTTTTATTTCCAATAAACATTTAAGCACAGTCCAAGATAAGCAATCCGAAGTCATTCACAGGTAGGGCAGTCAGTGTTCAGTTCAGGGATAATCCAAATATCAAAGTCCAGTATCAAAAACAGTTCAGTAACAGACTTACATCAACGATCAGCAACAGTCATTTAGGAGGAATGGCAACTCACTCCAACAGAAGGAATAGATACTCACTGAGACTCTCTTCTGAGACTAAACAACCCAGGTTTCTGGCTCCATCTTATGGCCATTTGCGGAACCATACCCAATTATAGTTTTAGTATTCTCTTAAAGGCATGGTATTAAATGTCTATCCTAGTTTATATATTTCTAACCCAAATAACTGTTAGGTGAATTACATTCCTAACATTCTCCCCTTTTGGGTAGGACAATATATACAACCTTACATTCTAAGTCCATAATCCTCACAGCAAGCTTTATGCTTTATAGAGCCTTGGGCTTTTGTAAAATGATCTGGTATATTGTTTTCTAACATACAGTATTCCAGCTTAATCATTTTACTTTGCACATATTGCCTCACATTTAAATATCTTAAATATGTGTGTTTTATTCTTGTTTTAACAGCAATATTTGAAGCCATCTGTATTGCTGATTGGTTATCTCCATAAATAACAATAGAATCTGTTACATCAATTCCCATGTCAATTAGTAATTACTTATTACAAAACTAAATCTGTACATAGTAAAGACAAACATGAGAATTCAGCCTCAATTGTTGACAAACTTAGATGTTTCTGTCTAATAGACCTCCATCCAATCAACACCTTTCCCAATAATACTACAGTACCCAATGTAGATTTTCGTGTATTTATGGCTGTAGCAAAACTTGCATCAGCATATGCAATTAAACTCAGTTCATCTTTAGGCTCCAAATACAATGCATAATGCATTGTTTGTTTGTTTCAGATATCTTAACACACGTTTAGCAGCTTGCCAGTGCCTTTCAGTCGGCTCAGTGTTAAATCTCAATAACTGATGAGCACTGTATGCTATATCTGGCCTTGACCAATTACTGAGATAAGATAAACTACCAATCAAAGACTGATAAATGTTCTTACCAAAAATCGGACTTTGAACATCACTATGGCTAAACTCCTGGCTCATTGGTGCCTTAGCCGGCTTACAAAGTTCCATTTTAAAACTTTTTAGTAATTGGTTAATTTTATCTGCCTGTGAGATCTTGTATCCTCCCCTTGTTCTATCTATCTTTAAACCAAGATATTGTTTGATTTCTCCTAACTGTTTTATCTTAAATTTCTTCTCTAACAGTGAGATTATTTTAGTAGCTTCTTGTTCAGTTTTGATGATTAATGCTATGTCATCAGTAAATAATAGCAATAATGAAATTATACCATTACTTTATCTTTTAAACAAACATGGATTAGCCATGCCAGCTACAGAACCTTAGTTAATTCTTTAACTATACATTGGTTCCACTCATATCCTGATTGCTTTAAACCATAAAGACTCTTTTTCAATCTCCAGGAATCAGTTGTATTATCATTTTTGAGATCTAAAGGTTTCTTTAAATATATAGTGTGTTGCAACGGTGCATGCAGATAAGCTGTCTCTACATCCAAATGATTTACAATGTATTCCTCCTTAGCTGCCCACACTAATGCTGCCCTTAATGTAGTAGCCTTCAGACTAGGTGCAAACACCTCATCGTAGTCGTTTGCTGTCTGATTGAACCCTTGTGCTACTAACCTGGCTTTATGGGTTACAGTCCCATCTACACTAGTCTTTAATTTATATATCCATTTACATCCTATGGCATGTTTATCTGGTGGTAACTTAACATTTTCATATACCTCCAGTCTTTTTAATGATTCCAGTTCCTTATCCATTGCTTTCTGCCAAGCAGCCTGATCCTTCGCAGGATACAGCTTCAATTCACTATAATTACTTGGAACTGTATTCCTTGGCATACAACACTAGCCTGATATCTATCAGGTGGTCATGTTACTCGGGTTGAATGTCTTGGTAATGCAGGCCTTATTAGTGAACTTTCCTGTGCCATCTGCTCCTGTTCTTCTTCCTCTTCCTGTGCCTGTTCTCCTACTTCCTCCTGTGCCTGTTCTTCCTCTTTAATTGCTATTCGTGGTTTACTGATTTTATCTTTAGGGACTATTTGGGTGTCAATAATAATATCATTGCTGGATTCCTGTTCCAGTTTATCCCGCCCAACGTGTTAATTTTTTTTGCACTAGTGCTACAATAAACATGAGCTGTGCCTTGATCCCAAAATCTAAACGATCTATGGTTGGCCTTGTAACCTACAAAAAATAACTTCCTAGCTCTATGTTGCCCTTTCAGTCTTACTTGTGAGGGAATATGCACCCATGCTGGAGCTCCAAATGTGTGTAGATAACTTAAATTTGGTTTTCTGCCATGCCAACGAGTGAATGGCAATTCTCCAGTTGTTGTCTTCACCACATTGTTTAAAACATGGTTACTACACATTATGGCCTCACCCCACAGTGTTTCAGGTAAACCTGAATCAGATAACATAGTGCGAGCCATGGCTTGTAATGTTTGCCCTCTTCGTTCTACAAACGAGTTATGCTGTGGTCTGTAAGGTGCAGAACATTTATGCTCAACACCAGCCAATTTCAACATAGTTTGGAATCTCTTGTAATAAACTCAGTTCCATTATCAGTAACTAAAGTAATTACTTTACTCCTCATTTTTCTCTCAGCAAACTTTAGCCAGTTAAAGAAATGTTGGAAAGTTTCTGTTTTGTTTTTCATTAGATAGCAGAAACCATACCATGAGTAATGGTCCATAATACTCAAAATATAGCAGACACCTCCTAAACTAGGTTTCCTAGGACCAATTATGTCAGCAAACACAACCTCTAAAGGTTATTTGGTCTTAAACCCATTAAGTCTGTTTGCTGGAATAACCTTGCTTTTCTCTTGGCTACAAGCATTACAGTTTAAATACTTGCTACAGGGTTTCAATTTTACTCCCTCTGACAATTTGACAATTTGTTTCAACATTTTGAAATTAATGTGCCCCAGACGTCTATGTAGTAAACGTATACATTTGTCATGTGGCTTAACATTGTTATAAATTGAGTTAGCCATCTTCAACTGGTCATCATGTATCACATATAAATCATTCTCTAAATTAGCAGTAACACTTTTATCCTTTTTCTCTATTATACAGTTATCTCCCCTAAAGGTTACTTCATAACCAAGATTAACTAAAGCCCTTACTAATAGCCAATTAAATTTCAGTTTAGGTACATATAACATAGTTAAATGTTCGTTTATGCAAGAACAATATGCAGTACCTTGACCAGAAGCCTTCATTTTCCATCCATTTGCCAATGATACATTTTGCTTACTCGTAGACATCTTTACAAACCTCTCTCTATCTTTAGTAATGCACTGCAATGCTCCACTATCAATAACCCACAAATCATGGTTTACAGTTGAATTGTTAGACATAGCTAAACTAACATTCTTTTTAGCCTTCTGGTGATTACCAGTATTCTGTCATTTTCCCTTCTTACAGAATCTAGCTATATGTCTCCTAGCCCCACAAGAAAAACATTTCCGAACAGTATAGGCAGTTGAAGATAAATCCTCTTCTTGTGGTTGTCTTCTTGCTTCTTCTAACAACCTTCCGGTTATGTCAGTTAATGTCAGTTTATCTCTGGGCAGGACTTCCAGTGAAGATACATAATCATCATAACTTTCATCCAATGAGGAAAGAATGATGTAAACTTGATGCAGCTCTGAAAATATCTGTTCCTTTTCATGTAGCTCCTGAAAAGTTCTTTCCATTAAGTTTAAATGAGCTAACATATCTCCATCTTTCAGAAGACGTGCTCTAAACAGTTTATGTGTAAGATGTATGTGTGCACCTACACTGTCACGAACATAAATCCTCTTCAAATTCTCCCAACACCTAGCAGCAGACTCTTCTCTATGAATATGGACTAGCTGCTGGTCACTTAGTGCTAGTCCAATTATACAAAGAGCTTGTTCGTTGTTCTGTTTAAAGTCAGCAAGCTTCTTGGCATCGTCCTCATTTTCTGGATCCCAAGCATTTACATCTGGTGGGTCTTGAACTACATTCCATAACCCTTCTCTACACAGAAGTAGACTGCACTTCATAGACCAGGAAACATAGTTTGTTCCATCCAACCAGGTTATCAGTGATAGACTTGTTGAGTGTCTTGTGCTATCTTTACCAGGATAGTAACCCACAATTAAACAGTAAACAGCTGTCTGTATACAGTACTGTATATTCACACCAACTCTCAGTTATCTGAGCCAGGTATGGCCTGGGCCCATAACCAGTGTTGAGGTAATTCCCCGTTAGGAGAATGAGCGCATACAGGGAGATGTAGTGAGAGAAGTGAAGAATAACACACACACAGCACACAGATACACTGTACAGTAAATGTAGGTTTTTACTTCCAATAAATATTTAAGCACAGTCCAAGATAAGCAGTCCAAAGTCATTCACAGGTAAGGCAGTCAGTGTTCAGTTCAGGGATAATCCGAATATCAAAATCCAGTATCAAAAACAGTTCAGTAACAGACTTACATCAACGATCAGTAACAGTCATTTAGGAGGAATGGCAACTCTCTCCAACAGAAGGAATAGATACTCACTGAGACTCTCTTCTGAGACTAAACAACCTAGGTTTCTGGCTCCATTTTATGGCCATTTGCGGAACCACACCCAATTACAGTTTTAGTATTCTCTTAAAGGCATAGTATTAAAATGTCTATCCTAGTTTACATATTTCTAACCCAAATAACTGTTAGGTGACTTACATTTCTAACAACCCCCTGCTCTGTATTGTGACACAAGTTCTTCATTTTTTAATACAACAGCAAGACCAAAAAAAGAAATGTTCCTAAGTACCCTGATTGCAATAAAATTACCTATTAAAGAGAAATATTGAATCTAGCTAGAAAATACACATGAATCCAAACCATAAGTGATAGTTCCATCATTCACAGGGACATGAAACACAAATCTCTTACATGCCAAATCTCAAACTGCCAATCAGTAGTTTGGGTCAGAGACAGACTGACTGTGGATGTGGGACCCAAAGAATATTAGCTGGGAAACCCTTTTTACTTTCCCGACCTCTTAAAAAGCCGTTTCAGGATTTTTAGAAATTCTATATTTTATTGCTACATCATGCTTGCAATATTTTTGCTGTATTTATTGCTATTATTATTGCTGCCTCTGATTTGGTGCATCTGATTTTATATTGTTTTGCTTTTCAATAGTATTCTTTCACTGACTGAATTCTGCCTGAAAAATCCTGTTTTTTTCAGTATATTCTTCTTGGGTATAAAAATACAACTAAGTAACTAACAAAACAAACAAACAAACAGCCTCTTCTCTGCCAAATAATTAAGGTTGACACTTATACATATATGTACACACACGCACATACACACAGAAACATCACTGTTTAGTTCAAAGAAATTGAACCCAAACTATTGATGACAATATTGGAAAGAGAGATGGTCATCTGAAGCTGCTGTTTCTTCTTCTTTTTGAATCAAACCCCAAAAACTTTAACCTTAGACTGTCTACTATTGACCTCACCCCTTTCCTAAGAGGTCTGTAGGGGGAGTGCATAAGCGCACCAACGTGCCTACCGTCCCTGTCCTATTGTTTCTCTTATTCTTTTATTTTTCTTATATGTACCCATTTCATGTATTCACAACTATGTATACACTTATACTTATTATCTTGTAAACAATTGGCAAATCAAATAAATAAAAATAAACAAATCTTTATTTAAAAGCAAACATGTTTAAAAAGATCTAAGAGAAAAAGGGCAATGGTGGCTGAGAAAAGTAGAAAGACAAGAAAGGCTTGTTCAGAAAGAAGTCTTGCTACAATGTGATAAAAGGAAAAGGGCATGACAACAAAGCAAAGAGCAGAATATTTTTTTCTCTCTGCAATCTCATTACATTAGTCATGGTTATTCGGCCATTATTCTTACATTTCTGGCTTATTCTTGTTAAGTGTGAGATAAAATTCTGAGGTAGTGATATTTTGACCTATGGAAACTGACATAAAAACCGTAAAAGGATTTTCTCTAAAGAAATTTGGAGGATGATGTTAAAGAATCTCAGAAGGGCTCAGACAATAATGATTGAACAGACACACAGAGGACCATGAAGGAAAAAAGAATAAATGGTGGGCAAATCCAATCAAGCCTACAAATCCAATCAAGATACAAGAAAGACAAGAAAGAATGGGACATACAGAGAGAATTGATGGCATTGGATAAGATACTATTAAGAACAGAGGGGAAAACAATCAAGAGAACATACAACTATCTAGTAGAATATAAAATGGAGGAGGAGCAAATCAAAGAAGTAATGATCAAAATTTCAGTTATAATATTGAGTTAGACAATTGGCAAAAGTTATGGGAAAGAAATAGAAAATTAACATTAGCAACTTTGTATAAAGAGAACCAATATAAAATGTTTTACAGATGGCATTTTCCTCCAACTGGATTGGCCAAAATTAGCAAAAGTATATCACCACCTTGTTGGAAATGTAACATAGAGATGGGGACCTATTATTATATGTGGTGGAAATGTATAAAAGCAAAACAATACTGGTGGAAAATAAAGGTTTGGATAGAAGAGATGGTTAACCAGAAAATAGAGTTCAGACCAGAAACATTCTTACTGGGAATTATTAATGAGAAATACAGTAAAGGAACAATATGTTTAATGATACATATAATAAAAGCTGCGAGATTGGTGTATGCCCAAAACTGGAAGAATGAAGAAAGTGAAATAATAAGGAAAATATTAATATGTGCAGAGATGGACAGACTAACTTTAGAAATCAAAGATAAGGGTGAGACAGAGTATTATGAAGTCTGGAGTAAAATGTATCAATGGCTAGAGTCAAGGAAAAAGAAAGAAAGGGTTGACGCTTTATAGGAATGAAAGTTAAAGTTTTGTAAACCAAAGAGAATGGAATATAATGGACAAATACCAGGATATGAATACACGAGTATAAAAGATGGTTGTAAATATGTATATAATTGCATATAAATGTATATAAATGTAAATAGAAATAATATGCAGCTAGCACTATACTAATAACATAAGGGAAAAAGGAAATGAACTGTTATGTGTTTCTCTGTAACATAGTTTGTATGGCCAAAATGATGGCCAAGAAAGTTGCACTGTGTTCAATTGTTTTTAATGTTTATTCAATAAAATTTATTTTAAAAAAACAGTTCTTGCTATTAGGAAATTCCCCATACAATGTATCTAAACTTACTCCACTGTAGTTTCAACCCTTTGGTCCTGCCCTCTTGAATGGCAGAGAAGAAGTCCATCTCCTCTTTTATATGACAACACTTTTTAGATATCTGAAAATTGCGATCACATTTCACTAGTCTTCTTTCTGCACACCAAGAGTTCCTTTAAATGGAGTTGATTTCTCATCAGCTGAACATCTTGGTAGCTCTCCTCTGAAACACAGTCCAATCAATTACTGTCCATTTCAGGCTGTGGTGCTCAAAACTGGCTAGATTACACAAAGTGAAATCTGACCAAGGCAAAATACAACAGGATATTTACTTCCCATGCTTTTATTAATTGTTGTATTCATTCTTTTAAATACATTGTAATTTTCTAGGGCTCCATTCTTGACATGTGTATTATCCTGCCAGGTGTCACCAATGCTTATGACATCATTTTTTTCTTCCTGTGTTAGAATTTCAAGATCTTCCTACTTGTTTCCTACACTTTATGTACTGATGTAGAAACATGAAATTGTGTCCTATCTTCAGTGGTGGGATTCAAAGATTTTTACCACTGGTTCGATGGGTGTGGCTTGGTCAGCGCACTTTGCGCGCATGCAATACTTTGCGCGTGTGCCAAATACATACTTTGCACAGGCATAGAGGCGTTTGCATGGGCACAAAGGCGTTCCAACTCACCTCCTGCAAGCCTGCACTCTCCCTGTCGCTTCAGCAGTTGTCGCACAGCACTCTGTTGTGCCGCGTAAAGCAGCTGCGCTTCAAAAGCAGGGAATAAAGGTGAGTATGCAAGCTCGGGCGGGCAGGTGGGCCCAACAGCAGAGTGGCAGAGACAACCGGTTCAGCCTCCGCTGCTCATTGGCGCTACCAGCTCGGCAGAACCAGGCCGAACCGGTAAAATACCACTACTGCCTATATTGACTTTACTTCATTCATTTCCTATTAATCTTTTAGTCCTGCTTTATCTTGCTGCTTTTCCTATTGTATTCTATGTCTTTGGTAGCATTTTACTCCTAGGCTTTTCTATATTTTCCCGTTGTTCTGATTTTATTTTGCAAACATGTCCTTCCTAGTGTGTGTAAGATGTTACCCATGTTTGCCTAAGAATCTTTGATGTAAAAGTCCATGGTCAAATTATCTAAACCTTCTCAGTGGCATCTTCTCTTAGCTAATTTGTTTATTCCTGGAATCCTGTTAATAACAGAACAACAGAGTTGGAAGGAACCTTGGATATCTTCTAATCCAACCCCCTGCTCAAACAGAAGACCCTGTATCATTCCAGACAAGTAGCTGTCTGTTTCTTCTTAAAAACCTCCAATGATGGAACACCCACAACTTATGAAGATAAGCCAGTCCCCTGGTTAATTGTTCTCAATGCTCTTGCTCTTTCTTCTTTGTTTCTTGTTCTTATACTATATCTCTTCTCTATATATATATCTAGAGTAAACATCTGATATTGATTTTTCATTTCCCTTTTCTGCACTTTTCTTGCTCACAAACTTCTCATCTTCCATGTAAAATTCTTTATTCTATTCCCTTTAACTTCTTTCTCAATAGATAAGATAACCTTTATTGTCACTTTTTTTCTGTGAACACACTGGCACACATTAAAAAAATGAAATTCTGATGCCTGCTCTCTTCAGACAAGAAGGCGACATTACACACACACACAAAGTTTCCTTTGCTGTCTATATTGCTTGGACAGTTGCTGTGGATTTCTGACAAGCTCCTTCTGTCAAACCAGTGTTTACATTCCCTGTTCAGTCATTCAGTGAGGTGACTGCTAGCAAAGACTGTTGCAATCACACACAAAGGACAATCAGCCACAATGAGTTGTAGAATAGGCTATCAACAACAGTCAGAAAACAGTTAGCAGCAGTATAGGTAGTCCTCAATTTATGACCACAACTGAGCCCAAAATTTCCATGGCTAAGCAAGACATTTGTTAAATGAGTTTTGCCCCATTTTACAAGTTTTCTTGCCACAGTTTTATTGATTTTCAAAGACAATACACAAACAAACAAAACATAAAAACACAGAACATCTTTTCTGAAAGCTGCTTGATCCCGGGTTACAACTTTTCGTACAGACACAAATTCAAATTCATATTCATTTTATATACCATTCCATATCTTATTACCACTTTCAATTTACTTCTGGATGAATTGAAAATTGAATACCAAAAATACAAAAAAGAAGAACAAGAAGGGAAAGATTCTCTTGGCACTCTTTTTCAATTTTTAGAAATGGCGGTTTGTACTTATGAAAAACTAACTGCGCAACAGGATGATTGGGATAAAGAAGAAGCCATCTTTGATGAACAAGTGACTCTATTTGGGGAAGGAAAGGAGAAAGAGGAAAAGAAAAAGGGGACTTTAAGACTTGAAAAAACAACCCAAAAAGAGAAAAATAAGGTGAAAAGTGGATACAATGTTAGAAAACAACAGAAAGGGGAAAAGCAGAAGAAGAAAAGGAGGTGGAGAGACAAGGGGGTAAAAAGGGCAAGGAGAAGAATAAGCAAGGGAGAATGGAAGGGATGAGAAGCCTCAATGGTGGGGAGCAAGATGTAAAGAAACAAAATTATTTTAGAGACAATGGGTAAATTTAATTGAAAAAGGGATTCTGTAAAGGTACAGTAGATTGTATTCTTATATTTGTATTTAGAAATAATGTTAGAAAATTGGAAACAACATGTAATCAAAAATGGGATAAAATATTTAGTGTAATTTAGTGAAATTTTTGTGAGGAAGTTTTCTTGCCACAGTTGTTAAGTGAGTCACTGGAGTTGTTAAATTAGAAACATGCTATGGCTTCCCCATTGACTTTGCTTGTCAGAAGGTTGCAAAAGGTGATCACATCACTCCCCGACACTGCAATCGTCATAAATACCAAGTATCTGAATTTTGACCACATGACCATAGAGATGCTGCAATTGATCACATGACCATAGATGATGCCGTAGGTGTGAAAAACAGTTCTAGGTCATTTTTTCATTGCTGTTGTAACTTCAAATGGTCACTAAATGAATGGTTGTAAATCATGAACTACCTGTAGCAGCCACCTATTGGTTAGCCATCTCCATTTAATTCTTCCACTGTTTTCTTTTTCTTCTTCCTTTTCCCTCTCCTCAATTAAAGTTCCACAGAGAACTCCCATATGTGACCTCCTTGAATGATAGCCTAAACTTGGAATGATTTGGGGTCATTGATCTGAGCTCACCAACATTATAAGTACAACACATAAAAGATATGCTGCTAAAGTAAAATCTCTCCCTTTTGCACACACAGAATTTTTACATGGAGAGCATTCAAAAATGGAGTTTGAAATCCTTTAGTCCATGTTATTACTTCAGAATACCTCTTGCACATTCTGATGACATGTCACAAATCAAATAAATCATCACAAAACATTGCTCTTGTTTTCTGCTCCATTAAATTATCTACTACTTTCTTCTACCATCTTGTCAGGAAATGTGGGTTGAATTTTATGGTGTGTTACAGAGCAAGACAGACATTTCTTTCCCATTAGAACTGGAACCCATAGTTCTCTCCACATAATGTCAGTCCTTAATCTCCTAACCACAGCTGCATTTCCCACCTGCCTCCCTTTGCCTACCTAGTTCTGGATGTGGGCAAGTGATAGTTGGAAAGGTGAAAATAACAGTCCAGATTTATGAAGATAAGTGGTTAGCATCAGCAATATCAATGCATTAAGAACAATGAGTTGTTTGATTATTCATGCATAACTTCCGTTTAAGTCCACCTGTTATTTCCACCTACTATCCATCTTATTTCCTGAAGCTCAAAGTATTCCAATAGGTAACCAAATAGATGAAGTCCTAAGATGGTTGAAGGATGGTTGAAGCATTAACATACAAGGTTAATGTATGTTAAGGATGGTTGAAGCATTAACTTTAAGTGATGCTTATCTATATCTATAATGCAAATGTTTATGATACAACCTGGCACACCAGAAAAATTTATCAGGGTCCATATGGCTTTAATGTCTGATTCCAGAAGATAACTCAACTCCAGAGTCACTCTCTTTCCTCATTGGCCTCCTAAACAAGCTGGTTTATATGAGTGAGATTCCATGATCCCTAAACAGGGTCATGGCAAGAAGTAGATTAGTTGAGGATGTGATTCTTTGAGATTGAAGACTCTCTGTCTTTTTAACATTTCTCCCAGTGTTATCATGGCCTAATGTTATCTTTCCCATTACTATGAGGAAGGATGTTTTCTTTTTAAGCAATAAAAAGAATACTGTATGTTCTTCCTGTACTTGGATATAGAAAAGTGTTCTAAATCGTACTCGTCTTTTTTAAAAGAATAAACATATGGTTGCTCTGTTCACTACACAATCATTATATAAATGCTAAAAATAATATTCTCCAGAATCTCTAGGAACCCAAATGCTGTTATACAGTCCCCAACATTTTGTTGAGAATGAAAAAAATGTTGATATGAGATTTCTAAATAAGTTTGATTTCTGTCTCACTCAATAGGTACCTACCCTGCTTATTATATTATTATAGAACATAATAAAAAGCCTACAAGTAAATATGGCATATATTTAGAGATAGAGTGGATAATGAATATGTAATCCTCGTATATTAATATATTTAATGGTCACATTATTGTTTTGCTACATATATGTGTCTTTGAGTTTTGTAAAGTATTTCACTTTTACAAATAAAAACAGAAATAAGTATTTGAACCCAGAGAAATGCAATTAGAAACATGAACCAGATGGATAAAAGTATAAATCAAAGAAGATCATGATATGATACTAATTAATTAGTTAATGAATGAACAGGCTCTGACTTGCTTTCAGGTCACTGCCCAATGTATTAATGAAATCTAATTTGAGTTTACCCAAATTACAGAATATGTATTTGGTGAGAGAAGACCTGCTTCATATGCTGAAGCCTCCAGATTAAATTTAAAGGATGTCCAAATGCAGAAAGTCTTTCATTTGAAATATGGGATTATATTAGGTAAAACCGAGAATTATTATTCCTGCAGCTAATTTCCTGCATCCCTTTTAATCAGTTCTCCTACCATTCCATGTTTTTGTTTTAATTGTAGTTGTGGTCCTGTCTGTGGGTTTGAATATCAAATATGATCTCAGGGCACAACTGCCTCTATGACCTTCTCACCCACAGGATAATGATTAAGATATAGCAGAAGTATGGAATGCCCCAAGGACGGGATGTTCTGGTTGGTGGCAATGTGTGCACGTCATCAAAGGGATAAAAACAAGCCGCTTGTCCACTACTTAGTCATTTAAAAAGTAAATAACAATCAGAATTTCTTTCTTTCTGACTTAGCATTCTGGGTAAAGTATTGAGATCTTCCAGTTTCAGGATGCCCTCCATGTATCAGATCTTACTCTTTGCAACCTGTGTCTTCTTCTACTTCATACCTGGAGGTAAGCTTTTTTTTTTCCTCCCCAAAAAAGTTTAGGAGAAAGGAATCTAAACAAAAATGTCAAGTGCAGAACAATCCTAGCAATAAGACCATCTGATCAGCAGAACCATTTATTTATTTATTTATTTTGATTTGTCAATCGCTTACAAGATAACAGGTATAAGTATATACATAGTTATGAATGCATGAAATGGGTACATATAAGAAAAATAAAAGAAACAATAGGACAGGGACAGTAGGCACGTTGGTGCACTTATGCACACCCCCTACAGACCTCTTAGGAAAGGGGTGAGGTCAATAGTAGACAGTCTAAGGTTAAAGTTTTTGGGGTTTGGGGAAGAAATCACAGAGTCAGGTAGAGTATTCCAGACACTGACCACTCTATTGCTGAAGTCGTATTTCCTGCAATCAAGTTTGGTGCGGTTAAGATGGCATTAAGATGGCAGACTTCACTTCCTGGATATTGTTCTGCTTCAGACTCAACATATTCATGCTGGTTTGAATTGGAATTGGTTTAGTGGTAAGTAGCAATGCAATCCAAAGCAAAGGGACAGAGACTCATCTGTGCAGGTGCATTCATGCCCTGGACAAATACAGGAATGCAAGTTCTAATCTGAGAGCCAAATAGCTTAAGAGTTTGGTCTGAGTTAAACAGAGCACAGGTTCAGAATAGCAAATATGATCTCAATACAGTCCAAGAGTCATAGATCAAACAGGTTAGTCAGCTACTCTGGATCAAAGAGCCAAGATCATGGAGCATAGTAAGAAGCAAGGACTCAGAGATGAAGATGCAAAAGATGGACTGGCTGATGGCCACTGCTTTAAAATTGGCTAGATGCAGGTGTGGCTCAGTTATAGGCTTTGGCACTTTGGTATCTTGAGCAGACCATATATATCTCTGAAGCTGATGATTCATTTTGGGACTAGGAGCTCTGCCAGGGTCTGTCCCTTCATCACTTGATCCCTCTTGCAGCTGCTTCAGTTAATTTTGTGCTGAGAACCTCTGAATTCTGCTTACTGCTGAGGCTGGCAGCAGCTTCTGAGTCTGATGAGTCCAGATTCATTCCAGATATCTCCAAGCACAGGGTAGACATGTGCCTGGATGCTTTAACCTGGATTTCTGCCTCGAACATTGGTCGAGTTCAATGATCTAAATGGAGCTGTTCAATTGTATGATTTATGAATGTTGTTTGACAATAGCTTGAGATATTCAAAGATAACCTTCCTTCAAAAAAGACAAAGGACTTCCTATTAGTTCAATATTTAAGCATGAAAAAGAAACATGAGAAATATGTGTTGCCCTTCCAACTACTATAGCATCATCAGCCAAGTGTACCCTGATGCATTCTGGTCACTGCAGTCTATGGAAGTGTATTCATTTGACCAATATTCCCTGCTAAATACTATATATTTTATCATACTTTATATAGCATATTGCATATACTTTTATTGTAATTTCTTTGATTGTTGTGAGCTGACAGAATAGTTAGAGTTGGGTAGCATACATATTTCATGGTTCATTACATAGTCAGCCAGATGTTTAGAATGGATTTGATATACTGTATTTACCAACCTATTGAGCCTTTCCCAAAGACCTGGAATAGATAATTATTAACAATACTTCAGGAATATTTTATAAGAAAAGATCAATCTATTGTATATCAGAGGACTGAACTGTTAAGCTGTTAGTTTCTTATAACCCCTTAATGTATTAATTAGTAATAGAAAATGTGCCTTCAAAATATGTCCAAATGTATATTTCCCAGTTTAGATAACTTTGTTTACAAGTCCAAGGCAAATATCTGAAGAGTAGTCCCAAAGGTGCTTTTTCCCCCCAAGAATCATCCAGTCAGAATTGAAGAAACTTCTTGAATGAGAAGCAAAAGTCTTCAAAAAACAACAACCCAGAAAGTCCAGTTGCCTCTTGGGGGAAAAAAGCACCTTTGGGACAACTGAATAACTGAGAATCTCCATAGATATCTGAAGAGTTCAATCTTGAATTATTTTTAGTTTCATATCCAATTAATGTGAAATGGTGGTTTCTTTATTGTTCTAACTGTAACAAATAATATCCTTGTTTTCCTTTAAATAGAAATTAGCTAGTATTAATTAGAATCATATTAAATGGATTAGTAGGGAACCCTTGCCATAAATATCTTCCACCTGCTTAACTAAGTTATTTATGCTCTCTGAATAATACCTAGAATTAAAAATTGGTTCGAATTACAATCCTTTGTAAACAAGTTTCACATAACTTTATTTAAACAGGACTTGGAGCACCACAGACCCCTGCAGCCAACCATCAGACTGCAAGTAAGTTTTCTTACTCAACGTTTTCTATTTAATGCTAAGTGATCTATATGACTACAAGGAGCTACAATTTGCTCCTGCAGTAATGTATAGCTTCTGCTGGTTTGAGGGCCACACCCCATTTCATCTTATGTATTAAGGGTTGCATTCCAAAAATGGGAGAACTCCTTTGGAGGAGGCTTTCAGATGATCCAAACAGAAGGCAAATGATTGCTGATTTCTCTTAAAAATCATATTACAGGTAGTCCTTGACTTACAACAGTTCATTTAATGACCTTTTAAAGTTATAACAAGCATTGAAAAAAAGTGACATGACTATTTTTCACATGCATGACCATTGCAGCATCCCCATGGTCACGTGATCAAAACTCAGACACTTTGGCGACTAACTCATATTTATGACGGTTACAGTATCCCAAAGTCATATGATCACCTTTTGTGACCTTCTCACAAACAAAGTTAATGGAGAAGCCAAATTCACTTAACAACTGTTTTACTAACTTAACAACTGCAGTGAGTGATTCACTTAACAACTATGGCAAGAAAGGCCATAAAACGGGGCAAAATTCACTTAACAAATGTCTTTCTTATCAACAGACATTTTGGATCCAATTGTGGTCACAAATCGAGGACTTCCTGTAATGTTCCCTAGGCTAGAGAAGCCCTTTTGGGAAGTCCTTTGCAGCTCACAAAATATAATTTTCTGGATCTCAATTTTTGCATACTGAGCTGGAGGAGGGACTAACCTGGCATAAATTCCTGTGATTTAGGCAGGGGAACTTTTGAGGTGTTGATTTGCACAGAAGAACTAGTTTATGATGGGGGATTGGGGAAGGGATCAGCATTTTCCTTTGGAGTTCCATTATACTATTTTTCTGCTTGTGAAGTGGATTTGTAGTCCCATACCAGAATACAGCTCCAGATGATGTTTCTTCTTCCCCACTGGTTTGTATGCTTATGTTTTAGGTAACGCCTTTGCTCTGAAGATATGACGATTTAGAATAGTGGTTCTCAACCTCAACATCTCTAAGATGTGTGGACTTCAACCCCCAGAATTCCCAACCAGCATGGTGGCTGAGGAATGTTGAACGTTGAAGTTGACATATCTTCAAGCTGCCAAGGTTGAGACCCATCTTTACATTCTGATACTGTCAGTGGCATCTCCCAGCAGCATGCTGACTGGGGAATTCTGGGAGTTGAAATCCACACATTGTCAGGGTTCTGGCAGTTACTTCAATTAAATCATGAACCTCGAGCCACACTCCCAAAAATGTTTTATGAGTTGACACACATCTTAAAGTTGCTGATACTGAAAACCACTGATATAGAAGAACATTAGCTCTATTTCCAAGGTCAAAGCATTTTTTAGTAAGTCATTTTGAAGTCAAGGACATACAGTGAATCTAACGAATAAAAGTAGTAACAAAAACAATAACCATTCAGCTTATGGACCTCTTCATACAAAGATCCTTCCATTCTGGTTTAAGTGTGTTGTGCAAAGGCCATAGAAAACTGAAACCCAAATAATTAATGTCTTCTTCAATTTCCAAACAGCCAATCTGCAATGCCGAATGTGCACAATCCTTCGCCCAGGAGACCTCTGCTTCCCTTACATTTCCTGCCCAATTACTGGAAAACAACAAACCTGCCATTCTCTCACCGTCTATTTCAGTAAGAAATCTAAGTTCCTTTCTTTAGGTCTGTTTATACAGTAGGATAACACATTCATATGATTCAGACTTGTTCATTATTGATTAGCATGGCTGCCTTCCACCCTGCATTTAGTTTCTCCTCTATCATTATCTACATAAACTTTTCAGTTACCTGTTTTGATATGATATAATGGCAGCCCTACCTAACAGAGGCTTCCTTCATTGTACTTTTCAATCTATTGATTTTTCAATTCACGCATGTGTGAATGAATGAATGAATGGATGAATGAATACTGAATGAATGAATAAATTCTTTATTGGCCAAGTGTGATTAGACACACAAGGAATTTGTCTTGGTGCATATGCTCTCAGTGCATATAAAAAGAAAAGATACATTCATCAAGAATCATAAGGTACAACACTTTTACTTATTTATTTGATTTATATTGCTGCCTATTTGCTCATGGAAACTCGAGGCGGCTTACACAATGGAAAATCATATTTAAAACAAAAAATAAAAATAAAAACAATAAGAACTAACAAAAAGAATCAGATAAATTAGTAAAGTACAATAGAACAAAATTTGGGAAAACCAAATATGATAGTCATGGGGTACAAATAAGGAATCAAGTCATACTAGGAAACAGTCAGTGTGTACAGTGGGTGTGTACATGTGGACATGTCTTTGTGTATTCCTTTCACACACTGGCATGAGCAATTTTATTCAAAGTGAAGAAATAAAACCAAAAAGCCCATAGGAACCTGACAAAATCAAAGATATAAGCAAACAAAACAAAACAAACAACAAACAGGCGATACAGTTAAAATGAGTTTGCTGCAACATCAATTAGTAAAATTGACCATCTTTTTCTATGCTTGCAAACCTCTCTTGCCTCCACCACCTCCATCCATCACCTCATACCTTGCCTTTTGTTCTTTATTGTTTTCAGGAGTTCATAAACCCCCATCTCACCAAGACTTGTTCAGTCTTCCTCTTCCTCTCAATCCACATTTGTTTTGTGATTCAGTTCTCATTTTTCTCTCTAAATGATCAACCACTTCAATGCACTGCTTTTGTACTGGTCACTTTTGTATTCAATCTACATTCATTTCTTATTTGTTCCATTTTAACCCTATTTCTTTGTATTTTACCATGCACACACTCATCTATTATCTTATTCCCATTGCACATGAAATAACTAACACTCACTTTCATATAACAAAGTAGACAGAAGCATACAGTGGTTAGTAAGCCATACCACCAAGGAACACTAATTTGTTTACTTGTTCATCATTTATGCATACCTTGCAATCACTTACTTCATTTTCCTTTCAAACACCATTACCCTGATATTTGATGAATTAATTTTCATGCCCGTATCACTTTCACATCATGCAATTTACCTAATTATTTGATACAAACTGTTTGAATTCTCAGACCAAAATATGGCATCACTGTATACAAAGTACATATATATTTATGTCTCCAAGTAAAATACAAACTTATATCTCAACAACCATTATTTATGCTTCTATCTATAAATACTTTAAACAATCACAATATATTCCAATGTTAAATACCAAGATATACAGTATTGTATTAACTGCTAAGAGTTGGCTGATTGTAACGGGATACAAATGTAATCAACTAACCATCCAACCAACCAATCACCTGAACCTCATATATCAATATTACAATTTCTGCTAATGTTCTCCTTAAGGGAGATGGGTAGTCCAGAAACTAATAGATAGATAGATAGATAGATAGATAGATAGATAGATAGATAGATAGATAGATAGATAGATAGATAGATAGATAGAGAGAGAGAGAGAGAGAGAGAGAGATGGATTATGTGATGACCCAGGTGGGATACAAGAGCAACAAAGTCACAAAAACAGGTAAAGTACCTTTAATTCCTTCAACTTGGCTTCAAAGGTCCAATTATCATTAACTGGAGAAAAAAACTCCCCCACAAACAGTTGCAAAAAGGAAGAACTTCCATTCAAACTCAGAATACATATAAACTATAAATAGAAAAAAACAACACAAACCACACTGAAGCAATTAATGAGACAAGGCAAGATAAGGGCTTGAAGGCGTCCACAGATATCGAAATACACACACTGGGAAGGACACCAGAACTCAGATAAGAACTGAAAGACTAGAATTATTTCATGCTTTGCTTCCAGCACTGGACCATGTGCAGTTTGTCCTTTTAAACAGTCCCCACAGCTGTAGCCCATGAAGGGGATCAGGGCCCTTTCTTCCCCGTAGACCATGCCATTCACATTTCTCCTTTATCCACTCCTCTCTGCGTGCCCTAGGATGAAGAGGAGATGGGCTTGGGTCTTCCTCTGAATGCCCAGCTGGCCTGTGCTTTTCCCCAGTTTCCTCCACAACCTCCAGAGCCACACTCCCACTCCCTGTCGGTTGTTCCTCCTCTCCCTCAGAGTCAGATTCTAACAGGGGCATGACAGATTAATTCTTATGCATGGCTTACTTCATTATGCACTATCCTAGTTGAATTCAGCAACCACGCTTCTACTCCATATTTGTACAAATAATTAAAGCCTCCACTTTATTATACTGTTCAGTATATTTTGTCTCAGTCAATAGCTGTACAATAAAATGTCCTCCTCACTTTCTCACTTTTCTTTAAGAATTCCCCTTGCTTGCATAAACTTGCACTGAACTTCCTAAATATTATTGATTGTCACCTCTCATAACCTTTGATCAGAATTCTATCAAAACCATCTGACACTAACATACTAATGATCCTGTATTGTTGTTAACCACTTTTGCACTTTTCCCCATGTATAGAGGAACAGTAACAACTTCTTTTAATTGTTAGGCACAGATCCAGTCTTCCCATACATATTAAACCAGTCATACTACCACTCCATAAGCAGAATTTCAACATTATCATAGCACTGGTAACTCAATTTTCATCATTTTTGGACCCTAAAATTTATAACATTTACTTCAATCACAGTGCACCAGCATGTCACTGTCATTCCTACACAAATTTGTAACATTTTTTCATACATTCCCTCATTTCAGTTTCATCCCAACAATTTCAACATTTTTTATTTTTAATACCATTCACCCTACCGGAGGGTTTCTTTTTTGCCTTCTTTACCTATTTCCAGAATATTTTTTTTATTTCCATCAAAATCTCTTTGCATTTTATCTATTTAAATCTATTTTTATGTCTTTCATTACAATGATCTATTTCTTTTCATGCGCATTATACAACATCCTTCTCTTCTCATCCTTATTTTTTTTGTATCAGTCATCAATGGAACAATTTTTCAATGCCTTTTCAATGCTAATTTTTCACTTCATATTTCCATGAAGCATCCTTTTTCATATTGCCCAAATCCAATTTCTTAGCAATAATTCAAGGCTAGATTAGATAATCCTTGTAGTTCCTTCCAACTTCAGAATTTTCTGATTTTATAAATATGTAAGTAATTTAGCCTGTCTTCTTTCAGATTTATTTGTACTTCCTATTATAATCAACAACCCAAGGATTTCCTGTTGATGTGTCATTCAATCCTAAAATCTCTTATAAATTGCATTATCAGTGAGATGAGTGGCATATAAATTTAATAAATAAAATAAAATAAATCCAGTCCTGCTTAGCCTTTTCAGTTCAATGAAGTGCAGTGGGATGGTGTCACCTGCCAGAGATTAGTATATGGAAATTCTTATCAATCTGGGCTTTTAATGTAATTTCCACATATAAAAGATTTGCTTTTTCTTTTGCTCTCTTTGGCTTGTTACTAGAATGGAGCGCAATTACTCATTTTGTTTCTTCCTTCTCCCTACCTTCATTTTAGATGGAGAGCTTCAACAAAAAATCCTGTCCTGCAAGCTCAGGTCAGCGGCAAAATGTGGCAGTTTTGATGAATTCCCAGAGAAAGGCATTCGGTTTGAACATCAGTGCTGTGAAAATAAAGACTACTGCAATGAAAATTTATAGAGAGCTGAAATGTCTGAAGATGCTCCCTCCAGCAACAGATGTGCATGCATTTCCGCTTGTTTTATTCTGTTTCCTTTGTACTCTCCCAGTTTTCCTATTTCAAGTTATAGTTCAGGTTGTGGTTAGACACATTCACAAACAGGACAGGTCTATGGAGATTTTCAATCATCCAGGTCATGGTTGTGCCAAAGATGCTGTTCAGAAGAGAACTAGATGTTCTTGATTTTTTCCTCCCTTGAAAACATTATCTTCTCATCCACAAAGCTTCTTCAATTTTGGCCAGATCTGAAGAAGCTTCTTGGATGAGAAACAAAACATTTTAAAGGAAAAAACCAAAACAAATAAAGTCCATTTGCCTTTTGAACAGCACCTTTGGGACACAACAAAAACAGTTACTCAGAATCTTGAGAGTTCCTATCTTTCTTACATGATAACATGATAAAAAGTGCAATGTCCTTATAGTTTTGATTGTAGAAGGAACTCATTCATGTGGGCCAAGATAATTAGTACCCAGGGATGCTTAGGGGATCTTCCATTAACATATATCTCTTTGGGTATAAGAGTTCCATTTTAGCATAAATGTTCACCCTTAAAGCAGCATCTTTAAAGCTTGGAGCACAATAGAAAGAGAAAGATATCCAGGAGAATTTCCAGAAGGGAGCATTTTGAAGAGGCATTCCCCACCCACCAAAAAGGCTGTATTTCATCATTTCTGAAAGGAAGTCAATTTTAGTTTTATTGGGACTTGCACGTAGAAATGTAAAAGACTTAAAAGGGTCACTGGGAATAGCTAAAATCAGCAGGAGTTTTTAGGCATAGATTATGGTTTGTGTTGAAACAACTCCCTCCTTCTAAAATTAGAGTTTGTCTGCGTCCTAAGAGCCAAGGATGATGGGTACATGGGACAGAAACTGTTGTTGGAAGCTTTTTCCCCAGAGAAATCTGTCTGAGAGCTACGTGTTTTCATCACCATCTGAATATTCCCTTAATCTGTCAGATTTATAGACTGTTGCAAATAAGACCTGATTTATTATAATGCTGTATTTTTTCTGATTGGGAATATAGTGACCTATTTATGGTGATTTTTCTTCTTTTCTTCTTTCTTTTGTAAGCCACCTTGGGCACTTTGCAAAATCAAAAGGAGGATTAGAAATAAATAAAAAATAAAAAACTTCACTAAATAAAAGTTATAGTGCAATATGGTATACGGTATAAGATTATTCCAAATCTTTCCATTTCCTAACTCAACTTTCTACACATTTTTAAAATAACTAAGCCTAGTATAATTAGATGCATTCCTTAAAGATGGAGATAATTACACTAGTACTAAATTCAAGTTTGAACCATAGCTTTATGCACATGTTTTCTCCTGTTTTTCTAGAGCCAAGAATATTTAAAATGACATCCTGTCAAAAATACAATATTTTTTTATGAGCACTGTTAAGTGTAGTGTGGAAGGGAGACAAAAAATACATTACAAGTCAAGTTGGGTTAACAATCCTCCAATTTTTTTAAATATCATTTATGCCCTAATTAAATGGCAAAGGGAAGGGAAAAAAGTCTGCTTTACATAAGGTGATTGAGCCTTTTATCTCTCCCATTTTATTTTAACACCCCCAAACCCAAAACATGACTAATTCAAGCAGTACTCTGACATGTCCTGTCATGCTGTCTGATTCAAGGTATAGAATTCCCTGAGAACAAAGTAACTGAGTGGTTACCTTTACATGAATGGCTGCTTTATACAGACTAATAGGATTAGTTCAAACCACTGGTTTAAAATATCAGTTCAATTTATTTGCATTATAATTGCACTGTTTCTATCAGCACCAGTGTGATTCAGAAGGAACCCACGACATTAAACAAGGAGGATTTCCATATTTAGGATTTCTCTAGGTTTTCTTATTCAGCTGTCTTCAAGAGTGATTAATTTTGGGAAGCATCAACAAAGGACCTGACTGGAAATCTTCTACTTTAAAGCAGAAATACATTACAGAAGACTGTAAACTTGCATAGTTTATAAGAAGAAAGACAGAGGAAGAGGAACTATTACTATAGGAAACCTAGTGAGAAATTTCCTAACAGTGAGAACAATTAACTAATGGGAGGCCTCCAAGACCCCTTCTAACTTTGTTATTCTGTATTCTGTATAAACCCACTATCAGCTGTAGGTCCATAGAAGCACCTACATCAGAAGTCATATTATTGTATGGTTGTAATATGGCAGGCTGGATTTCTACAATAATAACATAATAAATCTGAAAAAGTTTAAATATATAACCAAACTATATAAACATTAACCACAATGTGCTTTGTTTTACACAATCTGTCTGCAATTGCATTATATGTGGTAAAGATCTGGGGCTTTATTTGAAGCATATGGCTACAAACTTTTCAGACAGTCCCTTATAAAAGTCTTATTGCCACGGCAATTTGAAGAAAAATTCAAGTCACCTTTTTAAATATAGATCCTCTGAAAAAGTTTCTCTTCCTCCAAGCCTTGCTGGATTAATTATGTTGCTTCCAGAACAAGTTGTAGGGCAAACTTCCCCAACCTGGACCTTTTAAATGTGTTAAAACTCAGAGCTGGATATTTTTGCAAATAAATCATAGCGCACCTGAGAATTGCAGTCACACTCTTAATTGGGCTTTTTTTCAATGCTGCTGACATACAACTTGCTGCTGAGAGTACAAAAGTATATATTTTATCAAATAGACTCCTGGCTGTAATCTCAGTCAGTTTTTTAAGTTGGAAAATAAATGCTAGGCGCCTGCTGATTTCCACTGAAATCACTTCTTCATCATCTTTATGATTGATTGATCGATCAATTGGTTGTATTAAAAATGTTCTTAGCATTCACTGGGCCAAAAACATTGTGTATAGAACTTGGTGGTACCTTGTTGGCAGACAGTATTATGCTTAGAAGATCCCACTGACTTTCAGAAGTTATAGCTGCAGTTGCAGTAGCCCTCAAAGAGCTTAATCCCTTCAGGGTTCTTTGGAACAGGAAGATATATTTTTTTCTGATTTCTCCTCCCACTTTTGTTGTTACCTGGTCTAGCTTTAAGAAAAGAGGGGCTTCAGGGGGATTGGGATATTGTCTGAAAGGATATTTTGAAGATCAGAATAATGGAGGCAGTTCTTCTCTGAATCAGATTTTTTATTTTCTTTTTCAATGCCCAGCCCAGGCTATTATAATTTATTTATTAGGATTCTGTATTGGAATATTAAGCGCCATTGCACTTAGTATATGCATCCCAGATTTTCCCCATCAGAAATTTAACGATATCATCTCTTAGTATCCTAAAATAATCTCACCATCCAGGGTATTTGTTTGCCATACTTACTAGTTTTGGAATTCAGCTGTATCACAGTTTATTTCTTGATACGTCTGAAAAGTCCTATTAATGCTGCTTTGAAGATTGTTTTTGTCGATGCTACTGTTGAATTAATACATTAACTTATTTCAGGATGGGGTTCTGGTACAAATAACTAGTTTGACATATGGGATATTCATTCCCCATACTGTTATGCTCATTATTCAACTACTTGTCTTCACACCTCTGAATCATATAGCAGAAATCAACTTGTGCAGAGTTGTAGGTTCTAAAAAAAGTCTGCTTTGGAGATCTTGCAATTGCAAGTTGGTGTCTTAATGTGAAACATATTTATTATATTTACCATATATCATCTCTTTGGTGTGCTGCAGCAAAATACATTTGATTTAGGCTAGCAAGAAGTATATTGTTTAGTGATACTACAGTCATGTTGGAAGCACCAAAGTGCTTCTGGATTGAAAGGATTGAATGATGACATCACTGTTGTCCAGGGAATGCCCAGTTGGAGGCTCTTTTCATGTCCCCATTAAGTTGCCCACTGAAGTGGTATCCATTTATCTACTTGCAATCATTTTTGAGCTGCTAGGTAGGCAGGAGCTGGAGGATGTGACAGGAGCTTACCCCATCCCATGGCAGCAAGCAATTCTCAAATCATCAGCCCAGCATCCTAACTTCATGAGCCACCAGGCTTCTTTTTTAGTGATAAAACAGAGCCTTCCATGCATTTCTTTATGCTTTATACATGGGAGAAATAATGAATTTAATAGTTGCAGTTAGGATGGATCGCCCAATGTAAGCGCCGAGAAAACAGATAAAAGAGAATATTTACAGCCCAAGGCTGAACTGTGAAGTCTTCCCCAAGCTGGTTATTTTCTTGCAGACATTTCAGTACTTAACTAGGTAATATCATAAATATTTAAAGGGAGCTGTGTTTGATCTCTGTTTATATACTAGTGGCTTTTCCTGTCAGTGTTGGTGAAAGTGTTCTTTGTTTGAATTGGTAGTTCCTTGAATTACCAAGGAACTATCAAAGAACTACCAACCCGGGCAAACAAACTAACAATAAACAACAGTTGAATCAAGAAACTCCATTTCTCTTCCTGGTTCTGAGGCTTCCACTGACCATACAAGTCAGTTCTAGATAAATGGACATCTGGATAAGATGTTATGGACAAAGGATGAATCCTATGACTACCATGACATAGGCAATCTTGTTGAGAGAACTGTTATCCATCTTGCATATCTCTGGAAACCATTTGGTCATTTGGTTATCAGTTGGTACATTGTACAAACCCAGAAAAGATTAATTTCTTCATGAAGCAAATAATATGTGTACCATTAAGCTGAACACTATGTTGGGAATGATGAATTGTGCATATTAAACATATGCATTTCCCAACATAAAGGGTTTCCCCCCTTTTTCTTAAGAAGCCCAAGAAATTCTGGTATGATATAATAAAAATAATAAAAACATATCTTTCAAAGCCACCAAATATACCCAGCACATCCCTGGAGAAAAGTATGTTATTAGTCCTGAAGGAACTTGTGTCACCACCTTAATTTATAAAGGTAAGAAAATTATGCTAAAACTTGTTTTTGTTACAATGATGTTTGTGTAATGTGATGAGAGAATGCAAGTTTATCCATCTCCTGACTGACCCTGACGTTTGCATCATATTGTATCATTCCCCAGTATAGCGTCAGATTCAACATCAATTTCATTCCCCTCTCTGGCCAGCAACATTACAGGACCAAATTCTCAGCCAGTCTTTGAAAACTTGCAGATTGGCTCCCAAACCACAAATCACCATGCAGAGCAGAAAGCAGGTTTCAAGGGTTTTATTGTCAAGCAACAAATTTTACATCTGACAAGAATGGTATCCCAGCTGGTCTAGGTTAGCACTGGAAGCTTCTGCCTTACAGTGTTATTTAAAGGTATAAACACACCCACCTAAATGCTTCTATCTCCTATCCATGTCCCTAATTACTCCCTTAATCACCCCTTATTCCCATCATCCAGTTTACCTAGTAAGCCCACTATTTCCTTCCCTATCACCTATCCATCGCTCATGCTTCCTATCTCATTGTGAGTAAATTAAATAGTTAACCTCCCCCCCCCATCGCCCGTTTCTTCAGCCCAGTTGATTCAGCAGCTGCACCGGCTGTTATCTCTTTCAGTTCGGCTTTTGGCAGAATCATCTAATTAACGTCCAACAATCCATCAAACACAGATAGGAGTTTCCCTTCAAGTTACTGATGACTGAGGATCCCTTCACACGTAATCATTCTCCAACGCTGCAGCTGATGGCTCAGATCATCTGTCATCCCTAACGGAGCCCGAGAGGCTGCCCCCTCTATCAGAGATCCACCTAGAAAAAGAGAATGAACAGATGAAACCCTATGCATTGTCTCCCCGCCCCCTTCCTTGGCAGGATGCCTTAGATGGAACTGTTGGCATAGCGGAGGGGCGTGCACCTCCAAATAGACAACCCATGTATCCTCCGACAAGGGATACCCTTTCCAATGAACCAAGTATTGCAAGTTTGCCCTATGTTCCCCTTGCTCCCACTCAGGAATTGGTACAAAGTCCATGCCATTTACTATAAAGAATGGGGTTTGTCCAGTTCTACAATGTACGTTGAAATGGGAGTAGCAGTTAGCAAAAGCAATGCTGAGTTTGAAGATGGGGTGGATCAGGCTATGGAGAAAGTAGATCCCAAAGGGAAACACAATAGGAAGCACTTGGAGTGTTGGCAAATGCTACTCTAAGCTCTCTTTGTCTTCCTGGCCAGTCATGTTATCTGGGACAGAGCACATGCAACTTTCCCTTTGCTTCCTAGAATACAAACTGCATACAAATATATGCATTCTGCATGGCTAGTCAAAATGTATGGTTTTCTCCAAATGCTAATGAATTGGGATGCTCTCTGCCATTATTTTATCCCTCTGGATGCTCCATCTATCCACCATTATTCCACTTACCATGCTTTTTTAATCCTCTTTCCTATTGTTTTCTCCTATTGGTATCTATGATTTATCACTTGTTTCTGTATTAATCATTATGATTAATGATTGTAACTATGATCTATGATACATAACCTCTCACTTTGTTGTTGTGTGTACATTGAGAGCTTATGCACCAGAGACAAATTCCTTGTGTCTCCAATCCCACTTGGCCAATAAAGAATTCTATGGGTTTTTCCCCCCAATTCTGGCAGAAAAACATACTTCCAAAACAAGGTTCACACATTTCTATTTTCTAATATGTATTTCAGATGCAGCCTAGAGACAGGCATCAAGCAAGTGTCAATATTATTTCCAGGCAAGAAGCACTGAATTTTTATACTTTCCATGATACATTATAACACTGTGGGAACTCATTGGTGGAAACTTCAAATGAAATCCAGCCACAAGTCAATAAGACAATTGGGGTATTATTCAAATTGTAAGACCATGAACAAAATGCATTTTTGTTATTACATCTTCCTTCCAATGCCTTTTCCCAACCTGCATTACACCCATTATTCTCTCTATTGACTGTTTTGTCAATAGTCTTGTAATGTTGTTGGCTTCTTATTCATTTTCTTCTGAAATGCCAGGAGACTGGATATATTCTCTAAACATTCAGAAGCTTAGATAAACAAACATACAATGTAAAAGTCAAACATAGAACATAAAAGTCAATTTACAATGTAATTCTTGCAGCAGTTCCAAGAAGATTTCACAACCAATTGCACCCTGATTCAGGTGATCTTGAGCGCATAGATAAACTCCCAATGGTCTCAACAGCTCTCAAAAAGTGCTAACGACCAGATGATTGCAAAGAAATACTATCTTTCCATCCCCTCCACCATCTTATCAGAACCTATCCTTCCATTTCCCCCACCATCCAGTCTCAGTTGTCAGTACCTATTCTTCCATCCCCCCCCTCCATCAGAACTGATGAAGCTTCTTGGAGGACAAGTGAAAAGTTTTCTTCTTCTTCCTCCCTCAAGGAAAAAACAATCCAATTGCCTTTTGAAGGAAAAAAAAGCACCTTTGAGACAACTATCTATCACCTAGACGATTGAGAATCTCCATAGACATAAAAGTCAGCCCAAAAACACTTGCTATGCAAGCCAACTTTACTCTTTCAACTCCTTTCAGCCTGTGGAATACATATAGGCATGAATACATACACACAGAGAGAATATTCATCAGATAATGTTTATGATTTATTTTATAGACCTTCATAATAGACAGTTTTAATGAAGATTCTATATGTTCAGTTGCTATGTTGTCTATGTGAGAGATTGTAGAGTTGTAATTGCAGGAATGTATTTATCTTTGATGGCAAACCTCAAAGAGAAAAGAATGGTTCCAAGCAGATACAACTCAGGCAAATAAAGTTACTCATCTAAAGGAGGATTAGAGAGAGGAAGTAAACATATGTTGGACTTTGACTAGAGATCATTAATTGTGTTAGTTACTATGCTGAACAATAACGAAAGTCAAGCAGAAACCAAAGTTAACCAATGTTAGAGGATAACTAAAAATGTGTATAAATGCAAGACTAGATTCCAATAAAGACCATCATGAATCAGTTGATCATGATCAAACACCTCGACTGCCTCGTCATTACAACAAGAGATCAAGGGGGAATGACATCGAATTATAGAGTGCAGAACAAGAAACAGGAGGGAAAAAAATCAGCAGAATGTTTATGTATTTGATACATAGTGAGAAGATTAAGGAAATGTATGGATTGTTATCTGAGCATTGTTTAAATATTACATGCAGTTGCCATATACATCAAACACTGACTGCAGCTGCTTTTCTTGGCTTAGAAAATCCATAATTCAGATTTGTGAAGTCCTTTGAAGCTCTAGATTTGAATGTCTTCAAGAATTTGTTTCTCTGCCAATTCACTGTTTCACTCCAACCTTGATTATGATCCTAGGTATGAGTGGGCAGTTTACACAGTCATGAACTATTTTATGAGAACCAGATGTTCCCAAGTGTGATTGTATGTGGGTATTATTAAAGAAATTAAAAGGAATCCATTTCTGGCCACTGACACATTATTCTCTTAAGGAAGCAAAAAGTCAGTTATGCTATAAATTCTTCTGAATGCAAGATGTCCCCCATAAGTCAGATCCTGATCCTTGCCTTCTTGGTCTTCTCCTGTCTCACAGATGCTGGTGAGTTTTAACCAATTCAGATGAAAGTTTAGGTTGGTGATAACTGACAGGATAGTTTTCCAGTGAAGTCCTATATATGTTACTAAGGAGATGAAACAGGCAATATGAGTGCTATTCTCATCTATCTCTGATGTTCTTTTATGATATGTTAGGTGCTTCAGTAATATAATTTTAGTTGTGAGTCCTGGGGAGCACAGATAGGACAAGTTTCTGTCTTGACCCTTTAGGTTGGCACATTTCACCTCAGTTCAGAGTCTTATTTCAGAATGTATTTAAGCAATGCCTACAATAATACTTTTATTATAATTATTTGAGACAGAATCAAATGACATTTGCAGATTCATGCACTATGCAAGGGAAATTAAACCTAATATGGGATTTTCTTTTTGTTGGTATTTGCTTTTGGCAAAAGAAGTTTTAAAATCTGAACCCATCTAACACTATTTGAAATGATCTACATTTTTAGCCAAGATGGAATTAATCTGTTGATGTAGCAGATCATTTGGTAAGCATGATGGTGAATCCCAAACTGGAAATGTGCAGACCTTTTCATGTTAAAAATTGTTGACTTCGAATGCAGCCACTTTTCTTCCTCCTTCCTATTTTGTGGCAAATTGTTATTTTGTTGTAAGTTTTTTGTGTTTCTGAAAGGGCAAAAACTGTATAGTGTTAATAAAGATAATGTAAAACTATACTTGATTAAAAGCCCCAGAATACCAGTGGTACAGAGTTATTAGAGGTATAAACATTTTTTTCATATACTATTTAAAGGGAAAGATTGATATTATAAAAGACTGCTTACAATACAGGACCAGTCTTTGTCCCTCCATGTACTACTCTCCATTCTCCCAGTTCACCTGCACTAAAATTTTCAGTATGGCCTTCTACTTGTAATTGAAATGGAAAGCGGTGACAGTCTTTCCTGTTAGCAAATCAGAAAGTATGTGAGATTTGTCCTTCATTTCATTTCTTAGCCCACTGACTAATTTTATACAAACACCCACATCCTTCTCCTTTATCCCATTGCCAACTAGTCTGAAACCAAAATAAATGCACTTTTTGTATAAAAGCTGAGCTATGTATGAAAGTTCAGTAGATATATTTACAGCACATACTTCGCCAATGCAGTTGCAACCCTGATGGTTTGCACAAGGTGCTATTTTTTTCATTCCAGGTAGTTTATTTTTAACAGTTTTAACAGTTTATTGTGCAAAATTCAAAGTTTCATGCAAACTACCCCTTCATGCCTGCACCTTCTTGCTGCTTCTAAAGTTCAACAGAAATGGTCATATTGTTTCCTTTTGTTTATTAAATTTATTTTACCTCTTTTAGGCAATTCCAAAGGAATGTCTGCACAATGAATCAAGGGGACTTGATTGGATCAGATTTGATCAGAACACAATGAATGAAAGCTTGCATACCTCTAGAACAGTACTATATGGTTGTTCAGCACTCAGTATCCAGAAAGATGCTTCATTCTGTTAGCAGGCAAATCAGTTGTCTGAATACCTTCAGCATGTTATAAATGATGAACTGTGCACATTAAACCTATGCCACTCCTGATGTAGAGGATTTCTTTGATTCTGGACATACAATGTCCTACAAGCTGTAAAACCTGAACACAATTATATCTAATGTGATATAATTAAAATACTCATAATTTCTCTTTCAAAGCAGATGCCCTTGTATGTGCCCAATGCCTACCTAACAAGTTCAAAGTCTGTGATATGAAGACCTGCAGAATTAACCGTAAAGGAATCTGTACTGGCACCATTATTTATAAAGGTACAAAAATGCTAATTTCAAAGATAATATTTAGATTTGCTAAAATTGTTCATTTTTGCTTGTCACATTCTTACAATGGTGATTGATTACTAGGTTTTTGCTTGGTTCTCCAATTTAGTTTTAATGATATGAAGGAAAGTACCTCAAAAAGACTGATGTTAATTAACTGGAGATGTGGGCACTGACAAACTTCCAGACTACCATTGGAAGAGTATCGAAGCAACGTTCACCATGACAAAAGCTTATTCAATGAAATTGGCAGAATACTGCAGAATTTCACAATCTTCTGTCTTGTCAGACTTTTGTGTCATTCTACAGTACAATGCCAAAGCTAATATCAGGTTTTTTTTCTGCCCTAGATGAGCACTTTTTTGTTCAAGCTGTAGGTAGATCACTTATTGCCCAACCATACACTTAAATCAACCTCTGAAATGTGGAAGCCTTCAAAGATATTGGGACAATATCTTCCAGAATGCACAATTATAAATCCTAGGAGTTGTAATCTCACTGATATCAGATTCAAGAAGGAAGGCCTAAAGGAAGGGGACATAATGCCATTTGTTCATCATTTCTCAGCCTCATTGTATATTACAATGTGCATATGTGTTTGAAGTAGCCATTTGTCATAGGTTCCATAGACAGTGTACTAACTAGAGAGGCTGAAGTTTTAAATACAACACTTAAGAAACATCATGTTTCTATGGTGCAGAGAAGATGCTGATTGAGGCCATTTATCCTCCCTTTTATTGTCCCAAAGGTGATTTTTCAAGAGGCAACTGGACTCTCTGGTTTTTCTTTGAGGATGTTTCACTTCTCATCCAAAAAGCTTTTTCAGTTCAGTTCAAAGAAAAACCAGAAAGTCCAATTGTGTCTTGAAAAAAGCACTTTTGGAACTACCATGACCTGGATGACTGAGAATCTCCATAGACTCCCTTCTAGTGCCATTCTTGCAAGAAACACAATCATCTGCCTTAACAGGACAATCAAAGACATCAGAAGGAAACTATAAAAACACTTTAGACTGAAAGAAATTTCAGTAGACTGTCCCTTCCTCATCTCATTTGTTAAACTGAAGCATAAAGTTACAGAATCAATACAGAGTAAATGAAAAATGGTTTGTCTGTTTAGAAAGAGATCCAATATCATGTCAGCCATGCTTTTCACTTTTTTCACTGTAACTTGCTCCATCCCAGGCTAATTTAGAGAGTCTCCCACTAGAAACAGTTAAATTTATATCAGCCATGTAAGAAACTATAGAAAAAAGGAAGAACACTCAATTCATCTTTCAATGATTAAGAAGAAACATACATGTGATATTTTGTCCTGAATGATAAAAAAACCAACAGCCTGAAACTTGATTTATCTATAATCATAAAAAGGACAGGTAGAACCAAGAGAGATTTGCATCAAGTCTAGTGCACCATTTGGATGGGATAATAAAGGGTTCAAAAAATTGAATTTTGAATTCAGCACGAATATGATTGGCATTTGATATAGACTAGTTGCTGGATATCTTTCACAATGGCTTCCTTCATCCCCTCCCCTACCAATCTATATATCAAATACCTGCATTCTTATCTTCTTACCTGAACCTGCTTCCAGTTCTAATTTTGTATAGAGAAGCTTGACAGACAGATTGCTTAGCTAAATATGAAATACTTGTGTTTTGTGGATTTTATTTAAAAATATTTTTATTTTCCTCCTCTGCATTCTTTGTTTTAGGAGATGTAGCTGTTGACAGAATTTTAGCCTGCAAGTTAAAGACAGAAGCAAAGTGTGACCTCAACCTGTATAATGTTATAGAAGATAGCCGCTATGAGGTTAAATGCTGCAATAATCGTGATTTATGTAATATGGACTTTGCAATAGTCCATGGAAAGTAGCCACAAGATCTCCTAGGAAGAAATTGGTTTTCTCTCTTATATTCTTTCTCTCAAGTTTGATAGTTGAATTGGGGACATCAGGGGGAAGAGGATTTAATTCTATGGATGCAACCATCTACTTGCCTTTTTTTTAACTCCACTCCTTCATCCCTGCCACAGATGCCTTTGCATTGAAAGTATAAAATTCATTCAACCAGAGCTAAGCAATTAGTATCTAGAATTGAATTCTGATATTGTACTTTATTTTATTTTATTTTTAAATATATCATCTTTCAAAACATAGTTTTTCCAGTTCAGGAATCACCATTCTTTTAAAGGGGAACATTTGCTAATTTATGCCACATGGAAAAAAAATTGGGGAAAAATCCCTCTGTAAAGAGGAGTCTTAAAATAGGCAAAGTCTTAAAATAGGCAAATATTTTGGTGGTTGTGAAGCTTATGTAATATATTCAAAGTTGTGTAAGAAACAGGCCAGTTACATGACGACAAATTTTAAGTCAGACCCATGCATGATATGTATATGTATGGATATGTGGATATACTGTACATAGATAAGATTGTATTCCAATATATCAAATTTCAATGCTACAGCAAGGAAAATTATAATGGCACTTTTTCAAACATTTAGAAATTGCATCACACTACACTGACTCAATTAAAAAATCAATAGAAATTAAAAATGAAAATGTTCATTCTTTTGTAGAATATCTAGGCCTTTAATAACATTTGAGGAATATTTTTCACAAGGTTCAATTAACAGCAAGCTCATATTAGAGAAAATTCTTACACTAAGCACTACAAGTTTTTTCAAAATTCTTCACAAAGTTTTAGAACAGGGATCTGAAACATGACTTGTGTTGAAGCTGGAAAGTAAGGGGGAAGTAATGTGGATTTTAATATATTCTTATATTTCCTGCATGGATAAGTCACCTTCTGAACCCAAAAGCCCTAAAAAAGGACCATAATGTTGTTGTTCTTACAGAAGAATAAACCGGCAATATCACCAATGTAGAAATATTTTTCCAGTGTAGACGGAAAATTAACACACAAGAAAAATGCGTGAGGAATAGATTAGTCAAATTCAGAAGTTTTTCAAAGCAGACTAATTCATTACAAAGATAAAGTCCAAGAGTCTTCCCATTAAAAATTTCATACTCTCACCAGTTAGGGTGCCCAGACAGGAAAAAGAGATTTAAAGTCCAAACTGTCTACATGTCTTGAAATTTAGTACTTGCAGTTTTTTCTCCCTTCATTCTGATGCTTCCCCTAAATCTGTAATCCAGCATTGTGCTTTGCAATCTCTTTCTTGGACTCTCTTTGAAAGAATCTTCTGCTATGGTTAAGATTATTTAGATCTGATCATCTTATTACTTTTAATTAACATTAAAATAGAATAGAATAGAATAGAATAGAATAGAATAGAATAGAATAGAATTCTTTATTGGTCAACTGTGATTGGACACACAAGGAATTTGTCTTGGTGCAAATGCTCTCAGTGTGCATAAAAGAAAAGATACATTCGTCAAGTCAAGAGTCAAGAATTAATAAAGCTGAATTAATAAAACATTATATAAAGTGATAGTTTTATCACATCTACTTCTGGTTCTTGTTCCATCTAAGACACTGCTTCCATCTAATTTTCCTGACCATTGAAAATATATTAATTCTATGTATTTAATGCCTTAATCTGTCCCTTGCCAAAGGGCAAAAACAAAACAGAGAATTTCCACAGTAGTAGCTTATAGTGCTGTTGGCCATAGTTATGGCACTATATCACCAAAGCAAGCAGGGTGTTTTTATTATAGTGGTACCCAACATGAAGATTGGATGATGTTATAAATTGCCAGGCCAGAATCCCACAAAGACACTATATTATTGAATCAAGCTGTGCACTGTCAAAAAAAAATGATGGTTCTCCTGTGAACTGGTTATGTTGAAATGAGTATTCCTCTGTAATTTGCTAGATTTTTTTTAGATTACTGTCAAAAGCCTAGTCACGATAGGCTGATGACTGTGTCATTTCTAGCAAATACATTACATCTGCTCATGTACATTTTCTGCCAAGACAGACAAATAGTGACAGCCCTCATGTCACAACTGTATGCAATCTGCCCTCACTCTCTCAGCTTTCAACATTTTCACCAACTCCATTGTTTTTATTCACAATTTATTTCCCAAGGTATTAATTTAGGCTTTTTTTAAAAAAATAGAATGCAGTCTTTGTTATTTTCTTGCAGAACTCATGAAGGTCTGTGAGCTCTTTTTCTTTTGACAATGCAAATTCCGGAACTGAATCTTTTGAATAATTTTGAAATCTGTCAATCTATATAATATGAAGTCTGATATTGCTGTTATAATCTAACCAGATTGAAAACCTGAACATTTGCCCCTTCCCTCAAGTATGAATGGAATTAATATTATATAATATATAAGTATAGTTAGTTGGCATCATCACAGATAACTTCATGAGGACAATAAGATTCTTGCTTTATTTCAGAAAAGTAGTGGCAACAGAACATAAGTGGAACATCTGGTACCAATGTCACATGTATCCCCAGTTCTCTTTGAATACAAAGGAAACAAGTGTGTGGAAGCAGAATAGGGGATTACTGTTTAGCATTTTTCCCTCTGTTGTGCAAATTACTTACAATTTATAGTAATATATTGGAACAATGGAATTTTGCCAACTGCCATGAAAAAAAAAATATTGATATTAAACAGGGGGTCACATCACAAAAAAGCTTTACTAAACTTCCAGTTTACTCAACTTTTTTCCTTGGTTCTCTATGTTAATTGTATGAGTAGTAGCATGTACAGCTTTTTTTAAAATATAGTTTTATTAAAAAAATATACTAAAATTATAACAAAACATAATGTATTATGGTTACCCAGTTAAGAGATTCTATAGTCTCCTAGTCTTTTTGGTGAAAAGTGATTGGCTATAAAACAACTGGCTGGAAAGAAATTCTAATTAGAATTAAATAAATTATAATTAACTAGGATTTATTTGAAACTAATTCAAGTCCTGGAAATAGGAGACCTCATAAATTGGGGCTACTAATAGATAGAATTCCAACTTTTGACGAAACTAGAAGAATTGTTCCTTGTTAAATTATCCCATTAATTAGTAGGCATGTAACTTGAGGACATATTTTGAATTATTGGATGGAAAAAACTTCTTGCTAGTTGTGTGAGACTAGTGTGGATTCTTGAAATTCCTATCCTATTCACTTCACAGAATAACATGCCTGCTGCCTTCTCTCCAACCAGCAGGGAAAATTTCCTTCTCCATTCACAAATCTTTGAAATTTTTACTCCAGTAAAATAACTAGTAACCATATAGATATACACAGACACATTTATCCTATTAGCCCACAGGTACAATGGTAGCATTAATATTGTTAAGCCACTGAACTCAATGGCAGTGAATCCCTTGCTCTTGAGCAGTTTGGTCAGTGATGGCAGTCTCTCTTTCTCACATCCGTGGAGAGGTAGTTTATTTTAAACACATGGCCAGTCCCATGGAGTGGTTTCACTCTTGGCTACTTGATTTCTTCTGAGCCTCCTCTTTGTTGGCTCATCCAAATACAGTCTCTTCTTCCTTTTCCTTCTCAGCTCTGTAAATACAGTCAATCCCCAACCAACACACACCAAGTTGGGTGTTGAAACTTGCTATTGGATGAGTGTGACAATTGAACCAAATCCCATGATACCATCAGTAGATCTCCTCATTTTGTAACCACTGAATTGTTGCTCCTGTGTCCCTTTTAACTCTAATCTGTGAGCAACATTAGTCTTTCTAACTCCCTTAACTTGTAATTACAGTCTCTTTGTCCTTTTCTGTCAAGTATTTTTCTCTCTCTGTCTCGTTCCTATCTCTTTATCCCATTAAGCTGCTTCTTTACTATAGGCAAATCATGTCTCTCTTCCTTTTCTTACCCATGACTTCCAAGTTAACCTTCTTCTGTTTTTCTGCTTCCCCCCCCCCAGACAGTTATTTATTTCTCAGAAAATGCCTTACACCAGGGATGTCCAACTGGTGGCCCATGGGCCAGATGTATCACGCGCAGATCATACCCACCCCAGCTCTGTGAATGGGGAAAACACCATGAAACATCACGTGATGGCAACATGACTCAGCAAGTTTGACATCTGTGCCTTACACCCTTAACTCTACAACAGGAGTGTTCCTGATATAAGGGTAAAAAAAAAAATCAAAATGGCAATTATAACTATCTGATCATAACCTCAATCCCTTTTAATGTGCATCATACATATGGGACACCCAAACAAAGATTACAACTGCCATCTTGACTTTTTTTTTAACATGGATACATTCTCCATGGACAGTCTTTTTGTATCCTTTCCAACACCCAGCTTTTTTCTCAATTTTTCATAAAAAGAAGTCTCCTCCTTTCCAGAAGTACCCAGGTCTGAATTTCTTGCATGCTAAATGTTATTTACTAAAAAGCCCTGTAGCTTTTCCCATGAATTCTTTACATTTATTTATTTCTATTCTGTTCCCTCCACTTCTGATTCTTTCCAATTACATGGCCCTAAGCTATTAGTTTTAACATCCAGCCTTTTTGTCTAGCTTTTGCAAATCATAACCACTTTCTACCAAATCTATTTATTTCCCAATTCTACTGCAACTCTCTGAGTTACAATATAATACTGAGACTGCAGGCTATTAGGAATAAATGGGGATAGAGACATCTTGGAACAATGGATTGGCTTCATTTTCCTCTGGGCTCAGTTTGAACAATTGGTATGAAATATAGCCCACAGCAAGGGAAAGATGCTATTTTGGCTCCTGAATTGTGTTATTTCTTACATGTTCTTCATAAAACTGGCTCTGGTTTCAACAAAATTGAGGATAGGCCTTTATAGATGGATGGCTCTTCCAAGTATATGCCCAAGTATATCTCCCTTTGACCCTGGCCTAGAGGAAGAAGTTGCTGCTGGTTATGGAGTTTTAACTCTGTGATTCATTCATTCATTCATTCATTCATTCATTCATTCATTCATTCATTCATATTGTATGCTGCTCATTTTGCAGAGGCAACTCTAGCGAGAAGGGACTTATTTGGAGACTCCTTGAGGTAACTGTACTCCATCTCACTCTTTTTGAAATCAACCAAACTGATTTTATGAATACAAAATTTCTTGCACTGTCGAGAAAGATCTCAGTATTCTGTCCACTGATAGAAGACTATTTACTGTGCATCAGAATCTTATTAAAGAACAAACCTGCTCCATGTAATATTGGAGATAACATGCAACCATCAGGATAAACTAGCATTTTAGGAATCCACCCAATCCCCATTTAATAGCTTCCCAAATAAGTGGCCATGAATGTGACTTAGAACAGCACCTTTCATTATTCACTCAGTTTTTCAAAGAATATTCTGAATTTCCCACTTCTTTCTAAGGTTTAAATCAGGCAAATACTACCAATAGCGACATTATTCTCTTTATGTCCCTGTAATGGCAAAGAATTTCACTGTGGACTGGGCACATTTTAAAAAGTCTGTAACTCTGATCTGCAACGCAAATTTTCTGGACGCAAGCAGCTCTAAAAGGATAGGAATCTAAGAAAGACTTTTCTAGAGCAGAACAAACTACATCTAGTAATCAACCAGACATCAGAGAGGAGACCAGAAGTGAGAGATAGCATACTAGTACTCCCTTCTGTTTATACTAAGATGCTGATATTGGTAATGAACATCTGGTCCTGTGCATAATATATAACCCTCATAACTACAAATTATTCATAGTTATGTCCTGACATATTTATGAACATACTGCCTTTTAGGTTAGGCAGCATTTCTGCACACACACAACTCAAGTTGCACTCAGTTCCAGGAAATACATTTACATTATATTTTCAAAGTTCTAAAACAAGCAGAACATTGACACTTTCTGGATTTAAAGAGAATTGTATTAATAATTCTTGACAGCAGGCTATGGATACCAAAATCAGACATAGGGTCTTTTCCTCTCTGGATTCTGAGCAACAGAAAGAGCAATGGATCCTTCATCTCTCTTCCAGTGAAACCTTTAAGAAAAACACCAAGCAAAAGTAAAGAATGATGCATAGCTGTCAGAATTTTAATTATAAGAATTTAATTATACATAGTACTTTTCCCAACCTAGTTAGGAATTCTGAGAATCACAATCTAGATGTACACATCACACCTGGATGTACAAGGTTGGGAAGGTTGATCCAACAAGTATAAAATCTAAACCTTCTAAAATACTCAGGGAGCTAAGCCATTAAAAATATTTTTTCAGTAAAGTTTCAAAAATTATTATCAGTTAATAAAAAGTTTAGTATTATTTTGAGTATGCTACAAATTTTATAGTGTAGCTTCAAAGTGCTTCTCTCCATCCTCCTCCAAATTTAATTACAAGTAATTGAAGCAATAAAACCAAATAATTTGGGTGCTCTGGGAAAATATCATTACTTTAATTACATAGAAAGTTGCCAAAAGATATGGAAACATCGTATTGAAATAATTAGAGCAAATTGCCATACCAAAGAAGAATAGATCCCACCAGGAAGCTTGGCTGAATTAAATATTTAGCTGGATTTAACTCAGTTTAACTTAACTGTGATCTCAGTGTTAATTTTCAATCCCTGCAATTGCCTCTACCAACATCAAAGCATATTCAGTAGACTATATGTATGCATCTTGGGCTTGTTTCAAGAGTCTAAAACAATGAATAGAACCAGGAGGGGGAATGTCAAGAATCAGATTATGTGCTATCAAGCCCTATCTTAATGCTCAGTCTCACCCTTTCTACCATGTACCAGATGCCTCCTCCATTCAGGCCTTGGAGATGTCAATATCAGAAAATAGACCTTCATTAGTTAAAGGGTCTCAGATTTGCTGATTTATAGCAAGACATAGCTAGATCTTACAGAGTAATCTCAAGAGTGTAAGTATAAACATGAGTAAGAATACAGGAGATAGGTATGAATAAATGGGGACAATAGGATAGGGATGGTAGGCACGATTGTGCATTTATGCACGCCCCTTACAGACCTCTTAGGAATGGGGTGAGGTCAATAGTGGATAGTTTAAGATTAAAGTTTAGATTAATAGCACAGACCAGGTATTTCAGGAGATTAAAAAGCCAACACAAATTAGTTTTCTGGAAATTATTCACCAAAAGAATTATATATATTGGATTTGATTCATAGCACATTTGCCAAAGACAGCTTGTTAAAATCAGTGCTTCATTGACCTGGTGAAAAGAAAAGATTCACAGGTCATTTTAATATGATAGATATTTCTGATAAATAAATACTTAGTCAGCTTCAGAGGAAAAAAAATAAGCAATTTATTTCAATAGATTTTGCTAAACTAACTCCTGGCAACTTTTGCCTTTGGTCATGCTAAATGGTTAGGCAGTGAATTGTAGATCATCTATGTCCAGAAAGCCGCAAATTTAAAGCCACACATTTTGCAAACCTGCAAAGAAATTATGTAAACCAGATCAAGTCAAGTATTTAGAGATTTGGCATGTACTGGGGGCCAAAGACCTATAAGTCCTTTTTGCTTATTACTAGAGTTATCTCCCCCCCACCCCTTTCTAAATTGTTGAATTGGACATTGGTGAGTGGTGCTGCCAAATATAGCATTTAAATTATCTGAATATTTTGGAGCATTGTTCCATAGTAACGCTTTGTTACAAGACCAAAGTATTGTGAGTAGTTAAACTAATGCTTGTTGGTGAGAGCAGGATTTAGGGAGCAACTGGTACGACAAGTTAAGGGAAGGAAAGCAGATGAAACAAAAGAGATTGTCTTTGACTTCACATTGTTCAGGTAAGGGGGATGCTTTAGTTAGCATGGAGGTACAATAGCCTTGCTTATGCTGAGACAGAGGATTATGGCCTTGGAGAACATTACTGTGCTGAAGGCAGGGGTGGAATTCTACCAGTTCGGACCGGTTCTATAGAACCGGTTATGATTCTGTGCAGTTCAGAGAACTGGCAAATCATGCCCCTGACTGGCCCCATCCCTCTCCGCCCACCCCTCTCTTTCCTGCCCAGTCAGTCCTTATCATGTATGTGTGCATGTCCGACATAGCTGACTGTGTTCTCCCCCACCCAGTCACTCTTAAGATATTTCTTTTCTTTTTTTCCCTCCTGATGACCAGCTGTTCCAATGATCAGCTGTGCTCACTGTCTTACTGCTTCACACAGGAGCCTTCCCTGAGGCCCAGAAAGCAAAAAGGGGTACTGGGGGAGAGTAGCCGGGGTATAGCGGGGGAAGCTGCTCCCCCTGTGCTCCATTTTTTGCCTTCCTGGGCCCCAGGGAAGCCTTCTGGGAGAAAAAAAACAGCCCCCCAGGAGGCTTCCCTGAGGCCTAGAAGGCCCAAAAATGGAGCATGGAGGGATGCTGCACACACACACACCCGCTCCATTTTTTGCCTTCCTGAGCCCATTTTTTTGGCCTCCTAGGAGGCTTCCCTGAGGCCCAGGAGGCCAAAAAAACTGGCAAGGGGCTGAAAAAAAGAAGAAGTCACACCCAGCCAGTCACTTGGCCATGCTCACCTGGCTATGCCCACCTGGCCACGCCAACCTAGCCACACCCACAGAACCAGTTGTTAAAAAATTTGAATCCCATCCCTGGCTGAAGGTCTCAACTAGGATGATTGTTGAAGTTCCTGCCAAAACTGCTGCTACACTGGATAGAGTCATAATCTGCAGAACCTTATATATTAGAAACATGTAAGCTGCACCTGAAGATCTGTTTATTTTAAGCTTACATTAATAGAAAATAGAAAGTACAATGATGCAGGCATACCTGAGAGTATAAAAATGCATTAGTCAAATGTGGGCAACAACAGATAGATAAAATATTTTACTTACTTAGTTTGCATTGGGACAAGAAGGCTGTCGCCAGCCCTTAAAGTCAGGATTTTTCTATCAATAGTAACAAAAGATGCACCTTCCTAAAATGGAAAAGAGGGAGACTTTTAATTCTTTCTGGATTTAAAATGGAAATGGAGATTTAATTTAAAATGTAAATTTAAAATTCACCAGTTTATCTGTATAAATCTTGCCTGTCTCGTTTTTATCTTTGCTCTACTCCATCAATGTAAGCTAATTGTAGATACACAATTAAGCTGGTTGCTTTGGCAACATAGACACATTCTCACTCTTTCCCAATGTCTACTGCTTACAATAATGTGGATAAAAAGTTGGGAAAAATTGCTAGGAAATTTGTTAGTATATTTCTGTCAGTCAGCTACAACATTAAATACCCCCCTTCCCCTTTAGGATGCTCTCATAATTTTTAAATTTGAAAAAAAAAAAAAACAATTTCAAAGGATTAAGTACAACCTTCCTAGCTCCATAATAAAGTTAGCAAAAAAGATATGTTTATTAACTGGCACGGAGGAAGAATGAGCAAAAACAATCGACCCAGGTGACTCACTGATAAACTAAATTTGCAGTACACAAACTGGTTGGTCTGCCTGAAAATAGAAGGGATTAACCCCCCCCCCATTTCCTTTTCTACATTTCTCATCTGATATTTGAAAAGTTTTTCAGAACTAAAAGAATAGTTCTCTAAACCCACAGGTGGTGGTGCAGACATTACTAAGGCGCAGACATTACTAAGAGGGAACCATTAGTGTGGAAAAAGGCCATCTCTATTTCATCAGAGGTGTCCTGTCAAGCTAATTCACTTCTGCAAGAACTAAAAGAAGTCTGGCCTGAAGACAACTATACCTGAAGGCAAGGAAGATCATTAGCAGTAGATGCTCAAGCCAAGCATTCAGAGAGATACAGTTTGTGTCTGGCTACTTTCTCTTTTTCCTACTTTTTGCAAGGTAATTGCGTTCTTTCAAAAGGAGAAAACTGATTGCACATTCAATGCAGTCAGCCTTCAGGTTTCCTATTTTTCATCATTGTGGTTTCTCAAAGAGTCTTTCAGCCATTTGTAAGTTTCTGGTTCAGATTCCAAAGTGACCATCAAGCAGGGGAACTCAAGTACTTTAGATTAGAAAGCTACTATCTTGAGTCAAATGCAATTATTCATGGATGGATTTAATTTTTGCAGTAACTTTTCTAGAAAACTCCTCCATCTGCATTCTTTTGCCAAGTTTTTAGCTACTGCCTCCATCCATCCGTCCATCCGTCCATTGTTATTATTACTTTTACTATTATAGAGACTTTTTGCCTTAGGCAAATAAGTGTGACTTTTCTGGGTTTAAGGGCCTCATTCAAAATTAGGGTATGTGGAAGGGGTATGCATTATTATGTTTTGTAGTGATCCTCCATTACTTTGTAATATAAGGGAAAGATCAATAAGAACAATGCATGTGTTGGTTCTGGAGGTTTGTTTGGTTTTTTTTTAATACAATACTATACATAGCAAGTAAGAAATAAAGAATATATACCATCTGCCATATCCATATATCTGCATTCTTTCCTCTCTCTTCAGTTGTTCCTGGTCCAAATATTACAGCCTAAGAGACAACCAAGAAAATATGTTCTTTTTATTTTAAGGTTACGGTTAGTGTATCTACTTTATTAATGTATCTACTTTATTTTAATGGAATAGCATTATACATATGAGAGAATGAACATTACACTTGTTCATTATACAGCTGATATATATAATATTCTTAGAAATAAGAAACTCTCTTATCATATAGCAGAAATTAAAAAGAAATAGTTCATATACTCTTGTGACACACTTCTCTAAGTTCAGCTAATACACAATTATTCTTGACTATTCTTGGTTTATGAACCTATTATATCCAAAATTTCCTCCTTTCAAAGATTCAAAGGATTAGCTTTCGCAGCATTTGTTTTTGCAATAAAGGTTTTCACACTATTTCATTTCCCAGTAACCACACTTACTGTGAGGAGTATTATCACTCCTGTTGTGCATGGAGGATGAAAATAGCACCCAGTTCATGGCACAAGACCTGATATTATGCAAAATATCCCCAACTGATCTTCAGAACTTTATTAGCTGAGAGAGTTTGTTCAGAATAGGAGATCTTGATTTAGACAGTTTTAAGTTTGGAAATCCCAAAATATGGCTTCAGATTTGTTTAAAGACACTGCTCCCCCTTCAAGAGGTTGTTGTAATCATTGGATATTTTCCATTGTTTCATTTCCTTAATTCATCTCGCTGCAACAAGGAGGTTTTCAGCACAGGTGGCCCTGGCACAATGGAAAATTTCCAGGAACATCGTTGGAGAACTAAGAAAGAACATACTGTAACTTGCTCTTTGGTGGATCTGAAGTAACATCTGGTACTGTTTTTAGTACAAACAGAAATTAAGAGGAAAACGTACCAAATACAGCACTAAATGATGTGTTAGGAGTTGGAGATCTAAATCACGCAACAACTCCATTGAAATTATATCTTTCCCTAAGAGAAACTATGTTTCAATTCTTTCAAACTAAAATTATTTTACATTCAGATTTTTTTTTCAAACCAAAACTGTGGCCAGATAACAGATCTATATATTTTATTTTGACTTTACTCCAATGGCTGTAAAACTCCTTTCTCCTAGTTTTTAAAAAATATTGAAATCAAATTTTATTTTATTGACCTTTCAGCCCCTAGCTAAGTTTTAACAGCAAGTACAATAATACAAACATATTTGTGATGTAGTATCATCCAGACTAGCAAGCAAGCTTTGTGTAAAGGTTAAGGCCATTAGTTCTAATCCCACATTGGCACAAAGCTGGTTGGATGATCATGGCAGTCACTTTATCTTAGCCCTAGGAAATAGGCAATGGCAAACCACTTCCGAAAAGTCTTGCCAAGAAAACTAAAGGGACTTGTCTAGGCAGTCCCAGATAATTGGACACAATTTAATAGAAGGACCAAAATATCAAACTGATGTTTTATCCAGTGCCTTGAGGCTCTCAGGATCTGGATGAGGCAGAACAGATGAAGACTACTCCCTAGCAAGCTTTCTATTGAAATAGTGTCATTGCTGGCAAACACTATTCTGAAGGAACAAGTTTACAGTCTGGGCATCCTTCTTAATACATAGCTGCTGCTGGCATGGGTATAAGTTGTGATTAGAGAGATCTTTCTCAGCTTTGGTTAGTGCAGTACATAGTTTTTTTTTTTTTACCAGATACAAGCACATCTCAATACAACAACACATTTAGACTACTACAATGTGCTTTTCCTTGGGCTACCTTTAAAGAACACTCAGAAACATCACTGAGCTCAAATGCAGTGGCCAGTATGCAAATTGGCACTAATTCCTGGGAAAACTGCAATATATCATAAGATTGCCAATGTACTAGTTACTGATTAGTTTCTGAGGAAAATTTAAAGTGCTGGTTATGATCTACAAAATATTTTATGGCTTATGGCTTGACACCTGTACATCTACAGATCTACCTGCTCCAACCTATCCAGACTACACCAACCTATCAGGTTACCTAGTAAAAACTACTCCTTGTAGGTAGGAAAGAAGTCAGGGGGCTGAAGCATCTGGGGTCTCTTTGCAGTGTTCAGACTGGCATCACCCCTGCTTGCACTCAATAAGAAGCTGAAGATTGAGCTGTTTCAGATTTCAAATTCTAATCTGTGTACTTGACCTTTTCTTTATTTTTCTTGTTTTATTTTTTGTTAGAGTTTATTGTAATAAAAAATACAATAGAAATAAAGGTCAGAAAGTAAAGGGGAAAAGTCAAGAAGGGGAGAGAGATACAAGGTAAAAAGAAAAAGAAAAAAGCAGTGATTTCTGACTGTTTTCAGTGCAGTAGAATAGTCTATTTTTCTCGAGAGTCTTTTTGTTATTGGGATTAGGGAATTAACAAATCAACAGTAGATAAATTTACCTGTTTCTATCTTTATATAGATGTAATGGTATGTGAGATTGACTTTGAAAAACCAGGCAAAGAGAGGCTGCCCACAGATAAGAGGCAGTGTAGCAGAGGTGGTATTCAGCAGGTTCTAACCAGTTTTGGAGAACCGGTAGCAGAAATTTTGAGTAATTCGGAGAACCTGTGATAACCTTCCCCCAGGAGTGGGAAGGGAATGGAGATTTTGCAGTATCCTTCCCCTGCCACGCCCACCAAGCCACATCCACCAAGCCATGCCACGCCCACAGAACCAGTAATAATTTTTTTTTGAATCCCACTACTACAGCATAGCCACAACTTCATAGTGGGTGGAGCAAAAGGTCCTGGAGGGACATTCCCTAAATTATCAGGCTGTAAAGGTGATGGTGACTTTCAAGGTTCTGTTAATGTAGCTTTACAATAAAGTTGAATTATCTTATAGAGCCATATTTCCTGTCTGGTCCTGGGGTGAAATTCAACCACCTTGCCCCAGCTCATTTGAATAGGTAAAAAAATAGCCCCTGGTTGCTATTACTATTATACCAGCCACGCCCAAAGCCATGCCAGCAGAGCAGGTAGGGAAAAAATTTGAATTTCATCCCTGGTCTGGTCTACCTGTTAATAAGCCAATGGAAGAGGAGGGTCAGCAGGTGAGCCTGGAGGTTAGATTGCAGATAAGGATTAGTATTTATACTTTAATTAGGCATAAGGAGACATAATGTGAAGTGTGATGGGAGGAAAAAATATTCTTCTGGAAACCAAAATCTACAGGTAATATTTACTAATTGTAGATACTATGCACCTAGATTTTGGAGCGGGGGGCAGGGAGGGTGGGAAAGAGAAGCAAAATGTCTTGGTCAAAATAAATCTCTCAACAGGATATACTTTCTTCAGTTATAAGAGAATCTTATTTGATCATTCTAGTTCAGAATTAAAAATTGTTTTTTAACCTCTGTTTCAAAGTTGTCTCCAAAAAGACTCAAGGTTTGTTTCAGAGCTATATTTTCTTGGCAATCATTCAGCCAATCTTGCAAAGAAAAAGGATCCATGACTGTAACATCATTTAGTGGAAAAGGAATTGCTCTTAAGATTTCACCTACAAACAAATAAAAAACAAAGAGAGAAGAGAACAAAGATATTGAAAAAACAGTGTTCTATATTGTAGTTTTTTTTTTCTATGATTCAAACCTATTAAGAGAAAATTGTAACACTGAAAGTAGTACAAATAAAGGAGAATATTTGTAGCTCAGGGTTGAAATGAAGGGTCCTTGGTGCTCTCTGAGCTGAGATGTTTCATTAACCAAACTAGGTAAAAATTCATTGGGTAATGAAATGTTGCAAGAAAACAATCCAGCTCGGAGAGCACCAAGGACTCCTCCTTGAAAGTAGTTTTAAAGTATCTAGAATGAGAGGTGGTGGGTTCCCCTTCATTTTGTGTGTGTGTGTGTGTGTGTGTGTGTATACAAAACACACACACATATGATCTATCTATCTATCTATCTATCTATCTATCTATCTATCTATCTATCTATCTATCTATCTATCTATCTCAGGGGGTTGAATACACAACAGAATAGAATTGTGTAAGACCCAGACTCTTTCCCTTTCAAATGATAAGAATGAACTTTTGAACACTGGGTATTTCAAAAGGAATTCTTTATTGAAAAGGAAGATATCCAGGTGATATTCAAAGTAGGGTCTAATATGCCTCCTGGCATGTGGCTTAGATAAAGGGAGTTAGAACCCTCCCCTTAGTCCGGTGTGGATTTCATCAATACAAAGAAGTAACATGTTAATTTCCCCCACCCCCTTTTTTTCTGGGAACATAGTTGAAAAGAGCTTCCCAGGGTTTCTTTTGAAGCTGGAATTTTTATGGCCCCTTCTCCTCTTGCTATCTCTCCAAGAGGTGACAAGTTTCCAGGTATCTGGGCTCCAGTCCCCAGTTGTATATCATGTGCAAGTTATACAGATTCAATACGTAAAAAAGGATTACTTGTATCAACCCCCTCCTCTTCTTCCATTGAAGAATGGCAGATACACAGATCTGACAGAATTGTGTAGTGTTTTTCCAGAATGAAAGAAATATGTATACATTACAGGAAAGCAGATTTCAACTTCAACTTGACAGCAAAAAGAATTTCCTAATAAAAGCAGTTCAGCAATGTAGCAAATTGTCTTTGGTAGTCCCTTCTTCTCTCAGCCTATATAAACAGCCTATTTAAACAGAGCTCTTTTGGGAATGCAGTAATAGTGGGTTCCATCATGGGACAGGGAGCTGGTCTAGACAATCTCCACATTTCCTTCCAATTCTAACATTCCATGATTTTCCAAGTGTGTGACTCTGTTATTATATAGCACAGCTCTGGGAAACAGAATGAGTTGAAAAATTAAATATTATTTTCCAAAACTTGTTGCTCTAAATACTGCTGTACACAAGCTGGTTTTCTTTTATGGCTAAAGTGCATTTAAAAAGCAACAATAGATGATTCAGTGTGATTTGTTATGTATGGTTAATGTTAAACATAGTGAATCTTATTTCTATTATTTCTATTGTTTATAGTTACTTGGGGAGTGCTGTTATCAATTGTGTGTTGGAGCCGATTCATAACAACTTGTGAAAGCCAATTTTACATTTTCAGGAAATTTATGTACCAATTTAGAACAGAGCTGAGCCCCAACCAATGTAAATGAGTATTAGCTTTTAACTGTTTTATGAGTAGAGAAACCTGTCCACTCTCTTGTGTCTTTTATATTTATAACAGATGTCCCATCCATTAATCTAATATTTACTTTGTTGTGGAACTCCCCCTTTCAAATATTTTAAATTATCATGCTGCATAATACAGTCCAATTCCCACACACTACTCAAGAACATTTTGGAGGCTCATTTCTCTATGTGGAACAGAATTGGTTATCACCCTTGTAAATGTAATATACCTTCTGTTTGTACTCAAAACTGTCTGAAAAATCATTGGGTGCTTTAAATTCTCTTCTGAAATTTTCAGATGCCTAGTGAAATTAATTGCAACGTTCTGTTAGAGCATAGATAAAATCCCAATTCCCACCCACTTTTTACTCCTCAAAAACCATGGGAATGCTTTCATAATATGTCCTTGGGATGCTTTTTCAATAACGGCCCAGACATGATGCAGAAAAATATTGAGTATCTCAGTGGTATCCCAAATGTTCATTAACAACATCCGCTTCTAATTTCAGTAGTATAATTGGCTGGGTGGGGTGGAGACGGGGGAATGATATTGCATTTGTTTTCAGCCTATTGTGAAGTTTCTGCTATTATAGTGTAATAACACTGCCTAATTGCTGCAACTTATTTTTCCTATGATAACTTCTTATACAATATTTTAAATGAAGGAGGTTGGTGACTGAAAACTGATGGAAGTAAATAAAAAACAAGTTTATATTTGGAAGTTAGGACAAAGAATTATGATTCACATTACAATGCATATCTCATAAAGATCAATAATCTGTTGCTGGGTATACTCTCTCATTTTTATTATTTTACTATTTTGAGTTTTTATTTATTCCAGTGGTGGGCTTGGTGGGAACTCTGCAAAAGCCTTTGGAGGAGTATTATACCCTACAAAATTCATTTTATGTACTCAGCTTTATTTGTATTCTACAATGTATTATTTGCATTTTGTAATAAAATGATTAATTCTGGGGAAGAAATCACAACACATTCACAATCTAAAATAATTTACAGTGAAAATACAAAAGTAGAAGTTCTAATCTGGGATGCTAAATATTTTCATATGAGATATTAGGGGTCTGGAGGCTCAACTGTATGATGAATGGTTATAAGAACTAGGTATATCTAGTCTAACAAAGAGAAGGACTAAGGGTAATGTAATAGCAGTCTTCCAATACTTGAGGGGTGTCACAGAGGCTCAATCTATTACCCAAAACATTTAAAGCAGGACAAAAAGTATTATTAAAGAGAGATCCATCATAGAATTAAGGAGAAATTTCCTGACAGTGAGAACAATTAATCCGCGGAACAGCTTGCATCCAGAAATTGTAGGTGCTTCACTAGAGACTTTCAGGAAGAGATTGGACAACCATTTGCCCAGAATAGTATAGGATCTCCTGATCAAGCAGGGGGTTGATTAGACTTCAAAGGTCCCCTCCAGCTCTGTTATTCTGTCTATAACTTCTGCGATTTCTATTTTTTAATGCTAAACGGCACTCATATTTTCACTATATAAATTGTCAAAAAGGCAGCAGTACACTTGCTCAAGATGCTATGGAAAATTGGATATCTTCAGAAGCCAAGCATGCTCTTCTCCACTACAACTCTTCCCAAAATTTTCCAGTTCCCAAAATGAATCCAGATTTTCTTAAACTGCCAAGGCTGCTAGAATCATATGAAACACTGAGAATATGCTGTGAGTGTTCTCACAATAGCAACTGGCTAAAAGAGAAGCATGTTAATACGATGCCTGCTAAAATTACAGTACACATTTGTACCTTTGTTCTTTGTTGAGGTTGTGAGGAATCAGAAGTAGTAACACTTTCAAGCAAAGCAGTAGATAGAAATTTTTATAGTCAGGTAGGGCAGAAAGTCTTCCAACAGAAAGAGAAGTGTCTGGGGATACATTAGCACCACACTGACACCTATCCAGTTCATAATATAGTCACCTGTCCAAGTGTTCATAAGGTTATGAAGGAGACATGCTAGGAGAGTAGAACAATATTGTGACTCTAAGGCTATACTTCAATTGATACATTCTTGATAAGCTCAGGAGACCTTGCACTATCTGTTTACCTTCAGGCCAAATCTCTCTCTCTCTAAGGTGGTCCTTGGACAAAGTGCAATGCTGAGTGTGAGAAGTGTGAGAAGACTGCTGTCGCTAAATAGGTACAAATACATCTGGAAGGAACCAGGCACAAGTGGCAATGGAGAAACAGTGGAAGAGTATGCAGGTTATGGCTATGCTAGGTTATGGTTATGGCTATAGTAGTAGCCTTCCTACTTTAATAGGAGGATGTCCCTTGATTTTCCCCTCATTAATGATTTTAGAATTAAATCTTTGCCAGCCTATTTCAAATCACTCAGAAGTCAACCAGAAGTTCCCAGCTTATCCTCTGCCCACCAATGAGCCAAGTTACTTCATACCCAATGTACAAAACCATCTTTATAGCATTCCCAAAAATAGCTATCCAAAGAGGACCTTACAGATCTTTAAGGGCCTAAAGGGAAGAGAAACCACCATTCTTTTAAGCTGACATTAAATAGATTGGTTAAAAAGGGAAGGTATAGAAAGAGGATAAAAACAAAGCCCATTTTCTCTGGTGATGGATAGAGAAATCAAAGTAGAATTTTGCAGGAATGGTATAATCACTTTTTTTTGCAATTGTATGGAGCATGAAGGATTCCCCTGCTGTTTGGGACTCAGACATAATGATGACTGTGGCTTGGGACAACTGAAGATCTCAATCTGCCTGCTGAGTTTAGCTTGGAAAATAATCATTCTCCCTTTCTCTGGCACATATTTCATTACTGTATAGAGAAAAAAGGCTACTTTCCCCATGCAATATTAATTCCATTTAGAGAAATATTAAAAGAAAGCAAATGATAAAAATGCAAGAAAAATACAATTAGTTAAGCTTTAAAATTATTATTGTTTGCTGGATGAAAAATTATTTTAGTTCCAAAGTCATCTTATATCACCTGGATTGGGTTTTCCAGTTTGATACTCCATTGAACTGAAAAATCTGAAATAAAAAAGGTTAACAGTTGTAAAATCCATCTTCTCTCACTTAGGATTGTATAGAGAGAAACCCCTGAACTAACGGTGGAATCCCTTTGATTGATAAAATTACCACAGGATATAGCTATTTATATACAAGCTTTATGGATGTTTGTTATACTCATTTCCAAGATGCTCTATATTAAGTTTATTGCATTTTGACAAAATGTAGGATTCTTCCAAGATTATGGATACCACCTTCTAGAATATTTCTGGTGCCATGTAGACCATCTAAGGAACATTTCTCAAAGAATTGATACTGTTATTATATTATATTATATCAGGTATTTTATTAATGTGGCTTTGGACTTAAAATGAGGCACACAGAAAAACAAACTGTATGAATATACTGTATGTATTCCTAATTGAACAATTAGCAACAAAATAAATGGTTCACACACATTACTATGGCCATACAGAGCACAATTAGACAAAATCATTGAGAAATAAAACTTTACCTCCCTCCTTCTAATAAACCTGAAACAACAAACTACTTTAAAACAAATGCCAGTATTTTTATAACAGTAGTTCCAGTACATACTGTAGCAATGCTGTAAATCAAGCCCAATTGTTAATCTGTATAATGAAATGATCTCAAAAAGTTTATACAAGGAGGAACCTGATTAGAATTTGAACACCAGAAATTTCAAAGAAATTTCAGGAAACATCCTGGGAGGAAGAAAATAATGGCCAACCCTTTTTGTCGTGGCCAAGAAACCCACACAGATCTTCCCGGAAAGTCCCAGGAATCAAGCTCAACCTGCCGAAGACTTACTCTTGAATTATTGGAATCAGTTGTATACCAAGATCCTCACAGTAAAACCATCTTTCAAAAAGGACATCTGTTGATTCTCCAATATAATATCTGAGAAAAAAAGAATATAAATCATGTAGATTTCTTAATAAATATACAATATTTTTAATATAGAAAAGAGACAATTTGTTCTTAAAAATAATATATTTTGTCATGAACATGAAAAACGTAAGTGTATAATGCTTTGAAGTTAATTCAGACAAACCTGAAAGGATGGAAAAACTGGCTATATAATATCAAATGAAATTAACAGAACAGAAGTTTGTGACAGAATAACAGACTTGGAATGGACTTAGAAGTCTTCTAGTCCAATCCCCTACTCAAGCAGGGGATTCTATATCAGTTTTGACAAATAGCTATCCAGTCTCTTCTTGAAAACTTGCAGTGATGGAGTATCTACCACTTCTGAAGGCAAGCCATTCCACTGGTTGATTGTTCTTACTGTCAGGAAATTTCTCCTTAGTTCTAGGTTGCTCCTCTCCTTAGTTAGTTTCCATCCATTGGTTCTTGTCCTGTCTTCAGGTGCTTTGGAGAAGAGCTTGACCCCCACCTTCTTAGTGGGGGCTCCTCAAATGTTGGAACACTGCAACCGTGTTTCTCACAAAATAAGGCCGGGCCTTTTTTTTTTTTTTTGACCCCTGAAAATCTGGGTAGGCCATCTTTTCGGGGGTGACTTAATTTCCTCCCCCACCTAGAGCGGCCCATACGCACGTACCTCGCCGTGAGGCCGCTTCTATCAGCTGACGAAAGCTCCCCGAAGGCAGAGTCCCCAGCTGCTTCAGGGCATGGTGTGGCTGCCTGTGTCCCCTCGTCTTTAGGCAGTCTCTTTCGGGCAATGAAAGCTCCCCAAATGCAGTCACCAGCCACTTTGATCGGCCAGTAGAAGCGGCCTCGGGCGAGCGCGCGCACACACACACACTCCCCTCGCCACGAGGCCGCTTCTTTCGGCAGACGAAAGCTCCCTTGAAGGCAGAGTCCCCAGCCACTTCGGGGCAAGGCATGGCTGACCGTGTCCCCTTGCCATTAGGCAGTCTCTTTCAGGTGATGGAAGCTCCCCAAATGCAGTCACCAGCTACTTCAATTGGCGGTGAAGCGGCCTTGCAGCGAGGAGTGTGTGTGTGCCACACTCGCCCTGAAGCGGCTGGTGACTTTGCCTTCAAGGGAGCTTTCGTCTGCCGAAAAAAGTGGCCTCGTGGCGAAGGGAGTGTGTGTGTGCACTGGCCCCGAGGCTGCTTCTACTGGCCGATCAAGTGCCTGGTGACTGCATTTGGGAGTTTCCATTGCCCGAAAGAGACTGCCTAAAGGCGGGGGACATGGGCAGCCACGCCTCGCCCTGAAGCGGCTGGGGACTCTGCCTTCAAGGGAACTTTCGTCTGCCAATAAAGCGGCCTCGCGGCGAGGGAGTGTGTGTGTGTGCGCTCGCCCGAGGCCGCTTCTACTAGCCGATCAAAGCTCCCTTGAAGGCAGAGTCCCCAGCTGCTTCGGGCGAGGCGTGGCACACACACACTCCCTCGCTGCGAGGCCGCTTCTACCAGCTGATTGAAGTAGCTGGTGACTGCATTTGGGGAGCTTCCATTGCCTGAAAGAGACTGCCCTAAAGGCGAGGGGACACGGGTAGCCACGCCACACCCTGAAGCGGCTGGGGACTCTGCCTTCAGGGAGCTTCTATCGGCTATCAGGGTATTCTAGCCTAGGCTACCTGCAGGGCACTCCTAAAGGCAAGTTTTCTCCCCATCCCCCCCACCCTTCCCCTGCCCATTTTTCTTCACCTCATGTAGTTCTAACAAACGATGTGAGAAATGGCAGGGAAAAGCATGGTTTGAATAGGCCTAAATTTTGGGGGAGGGGCTTAATTTCACCTCATGCCTAGAAATCATGCTGGGCCTTCCTATTGGTGGAGGCCGTATTGGAGAAACATGGTATCACGACACCCCTAGTTGTTCTTTTTATTAGACTAGCCATACCCAATTCCTGCAACTGTTCTTCAAATTTTTTAGTCTCCAGCGCCCTAAATTAGATTAAGTTTAATTCATTAGATAACTATAATTATATGGCAGCAAATCCATGATCTCAAGAATGAATGTTTTTCCTCATGATAGGAAGTGCTATAATTTCCTCCAAGGAAGTGACAGATGGGAGAGGATTATGAATCCTACTCCCTCCAGCAGCATTAAAATCAAATGCACTTGATTAGATGATATTTTGTGCCACCACATATATCTTCCTTTAACTCAGCATTGATAAAAACTACACACAGAGAGAACTATGCCATTTTCTTCAGTACTGGATTTCTGGATATTTTAAGCCCTGTAATGCCCATCAAAGTCTAAATGCTTGTAGTTTGAGAAAGAGAATAAACTCCAAACATCCAAATATGTTCCATTCAATTGCATACAACACTGGACCCAGATCCACTAATACATTATAGTTTTCAGAGCTCTGACTACATACAGAACTTCTTTATTTATTTTAATTTATTCATCATACTTAGAAACTGCTTATCTCCTTGGATTCTGGGATGAATAAATAAAATGTTAAAAGCATGTTAAAATGTTAAGAACATAACAACTGACTATAAATTTAAACTGAAAATTTAAAGCAGGGTAAAGAAATGTGACATTAAAGGCTAATTAAAAGGGAAGGGCTTTCAGAGGGCTAACCAACTCCACAACTGCATGTTGTTCTGGGAACCACAAGCAAGATGGCAGAGCCAGGGATATTTTTGAAATGTCATGACATTAGACAGCTACCTTGAACATTTGGGGAGAATACCCAAAAGGCAGGGGCAACAGTAGATTGCCCCTAAATAGTAAAAATGTTTTCCTGGACCCCACCAGTCATAATTCTTCAACTAACAGGGTCTGCAACATACCTTCCCTGCCTGACCTGGAGAGACAGGCTGAGGTGATGGGGGGTGGGATTAGACAGTATAGGTAGCTGGGTCCCAGGGCATGTAAGGTTTTTTAAAAAAATCATAACCAACACCTTGAATTTGACCCAGAAGCAAACTGGCACCCAACGCTGCTCACACAGCAATGGTATTACATATGCCATTCTTTGGGTACCCAAGATTGCTCATGCAGCTACAAGCTTCCAGATGTTTTTCAAAGATAGCTCCATATAGTGCATATTGTAATAGTCCAAGACCAAACAGAAGATCAGCAGGGCATAAGTGACCAAGCAGAGTTTCTATGCTTAATTCTTCTGTTGAATTAAATATGCAATACATAAAGTTTGGTTCTAGTGACCCAAGACTCTATAGAGAAGCAAGAGCATTCTCATATAATTTATTAGTGGGAATAAAGATTTTAGATTATTTTTCAACTCTAGCACCTGTCAGAGTGGCTTATAATGATGAAATCAGATTTATAATAAAATGATATCTCACCTCAGTCCATCAGTTTCTGTTTCTAATCTTCTCCTTTCAATTACCAGTCCCACAGAGTTTGCATACCTTTGTGGAGAATGTGGAATCCTGGCTGGTAAAAGAAACATCTAAGAACAAAATTAAAGTTGAAACATGTAGCAACAGCAGGAGATTTGGTTATATCTTCTCTGTCATCTCAGTTGGTCTTTGTTCTCCCATTCTACTTTTCCTTGAATGCCTTGAGTGATTGAATAGAAGTTCAGCAATAGGAGGAAATGTAAAGTGAAGAAAGAACAACCTCAAGGAACAGCAGGAAGAACCCCTACCAAGATAACAGTCAGATAAAAGAAATCCAAGTCTAGAGCAGACAAGACCCTCCTCCCTAATTCTTGTGAAGGTAAAGGGAGGGGGAAATACATTCAAATCAGTTGTAATATTATAATAAAAACAGTATTAGCATTCATGATTTTTGTTTCCTAGTTATGGTCTAGCCTGAAAGGCTTAATAGGATGAGACAGAAGAAACATACTTTCTGTGAGACTTACACGCTCAGCTGTGCAGAATGAACAGTTCACCTCTTGAATAATTGCTGGCTCAAAGAAGTGTGTTCAGATGCTGTTGATTGCCCACTGTGTAGGGACTGAAAGACTGCTTCCTGCTGAGCAAGCAGACCTTGTACATAGAATGTAGGAAGAATATAAGGTAGTTATGAAAAAGAACACTTAGCAAGTGAGCTAAGTTTTTAGGTTTTTAGCACAAGAGTTGAATGTCTATCAACGTTTCCTTCTAAGAGGAAAATGGACATTAGCTTAATCTGAGGGCCTAGGAAAGGAACAAGAAGAAATAAATGCTTTTCTAATGACAATGCCTTAAGAAACAGAAGTGATGATAAACAGAACATGGCTCTATAATTGTGACTTGCAGTGCTTTTGACATGTTTGTGTTCGTTCATGACAATAACCTGACATATATTACAAAAGCTACAAACTTGTAGCAATGCTTGAAGAAAAAACTGAGAATTGGAAGAGAGAATGGTCAAGGTGTACTTTATGAGAAAGTAAAAAATTTATTAGGGCAAGCAAAAGAGACACTGCAGCAAAAGCTAACAGTAGAACCAACTCTACATAAGAAAAATAATCAAAGAGTTGTCAAAGAGTAATAATTAAGAACAAAAGACATAAAATATATTCTGCCAACTGGGAACTCAGGAAATTATATTGCAGACAATATTGGCTTTGAGCTTCTGGGGAAGTAGAGAAACTATTTTCTCCCAAGGGAAGAAGAAAACAATAATACACTCCCTTTCCTAGATATCCTCATCAGTGGAGGCAGTGATGGCAAATTAGAAACACAAGTTCATCAAAAAATTACCCATACCACCAAGTGCTCCATTATCAAAGTAACAACACAACCTCCCACAAGAGAAGCTGTGTAAGAACACCATTTAGAGGGCCATAAAAACTGCAGCAGCCCTGAACAAATGGAAACAAAGCATCTATATAATGTGTTCCAACAAAATGGATATCCATACAATTTTAAGTGCCTGACCACTCAACCAGTCATAATTCAACTGACACAAGCTATGAAAAGGATAACACTGCCATACATAAAAATCATCTTTTAAACCAACAACAGACTATTATAACCATGTGGCATCACCATAGCACAGTGGTCGCCAATCAATGGGCCGCGGCCCACTGGTGGTCCATGAGAAATTTTTGGTGGTCTGCAGAGAAATGGCACCCCCAAAGCACCCTCCAAAGCAATTAATCTAGGCTGCATGGGAACACAAGGCTGTGCTGCCCACATGGCCCCTGGGAACCCTCCCTGCCCACTCACTCCTTACCTGGCAAACTTGCCTGCTAAGTTGCTATTTTTCCTTTTTTTGTTTTCCGACCATCAGCTGTTCTGCTGTGCCTGGAAATTTAGATTAGCTAGAAAGCAGGAAACCTTGGATTTCTTGCTTTCTAGCTAATCTTTAGATCTTCGGCTCTGCTTTTAAGCAGAGCCGAAACTTCCTTAGGACTGAAGCTTCTATTATTCAGTGCAGGTAGCCAATGGCAGAATCATAGATCTCTAAGTGAATCTGTGATTCTGTAGCAACTCAATCTTCCTGCCTGTTTTGCCTTATTTGGGGTAAAAGTTGCTCTTTTTTATATATAAAAAAATCAATATTTACATACATGGTGTGTTGTGAGTTATTTTTGTGAGTTTGCTTGCAAGCAAATTTTATGTGACAGACTCAGGTAGCCGATGGCAGAATCACAGATCTCTGAATGAATCTGTGATTCTGTGAGCAACTCAATCTGCCTGTGCACTTTGCCTGATTTTGGGTAAAAGTTGCTCTTTTTTTATAAAAAAATTCAATAAGCTTTTTAAAGGTATCTGGTATATGGTTTACAATCATGACAGAACAATTTGAAGACTTATTCCTTCCTACAAATCCAAGTGGGGTGAATGATATTGCCAAAGAATTAAAAATTAACACCATGGCTACTCAACCGTTATTCACATTCATCCTGTTGTACATGGAAGAAGAAGGGAAAGAAGATAATACTGCAGGCCTTGAAAATGATAATAGTGGGTTTCTGGGACCATATTGAATTGTGTAATTGACAGGTTATTGGCATGAAATTAGTTGTAGTTCATAAGTACTAGTAAAATGCCACTGCTTGAGAAGGCTTTAAAATTAATACTGAGGAGACTCAGTATTTTAGTCCTTCAGAAGACTAAATCTCTGAAGTAACAACCTCAGATAAGACCTGTACCTTTAGAAAAGCAGAAATGCTCCTGTAAAGTAATCTAATAAACTATCCAACATCTAGCATTAATTCAAATGAAATGCTTGTTAAACTATTGTAAAAAATCCAATAAAAAAAGAAAATGGAAGAAAATTTAAGCCAACAAATAAACTCTAAATGTTTAGTGAAGATGTGAAAATAAAAAAGGAAAATGTAGGACAGAAAGAGTTGGGTCACCATGAAAGTATACATAAAGGGTAACCCAGCATTGTAGAGGAGGCATATGGAAAACAAAAGGTCAGAATACACTAAGAATGGTGGGGGGGAGCTTCCATGGATATATTCAAAAGAAGTGTATCTAAGAATATTATGGGAATTAATTGATGGGCTGGAGGAACCTTATATATTATATTTGCAACTGATGAAGTCCAGAGGATTGGAGGACAGAAAATATAATCAAAGAAGAGTGGGATGAGAATCTGGGGACCTAGAATTATATTAGAATGACATCAATAATTAGGAAGCTGTAGATCAAATCATAATGAGATCTATAAGCACCTGGAAAACTGTGATAATGGACAGAAGACAGCATGTCTAAATTATTTACATAGGAAAAAGCAATTAAACCCACAGGTACAGAATGAAGGATACCTGATGAAAGAGTTCACATGGCAATAAATCTCAACTCTCCCATCAAGCAGTTGGATGAGATCAAAGAAGAAAAACTACACAGATTTCTTTAAAGATTGCCTGGAGTAAATACAGAAACAGAAACCTGGAAAAGTAAAATACAGAAACTTGGAAACCATAAAAGGGACTCCCCACTCTCTTTTATAGTGAGCTCATGGGACAGAGTCTCTGAATAATTTGAAATGCTAAATTGCTTTTTATGGGTTTTGTTGCCAATGGGCTTGCCTACTATTTCTTGATTATTTAAGTTTATTCTCCATTTCATTCTTCTCCCAGCCTCTCCCAAATCTGCCAGATCTCCAGACACTGAACCTGTGTTCTGAACTTTCTTATGGGAGAAGTTTCACAGACATAACATGGCTAGATAAATTTCACACATATGTTTATACAGGAGATCTGCCTACTGAAGAACATACATTAGACATATATATGTTTTCACCAGGGGTTTACATTTTAGTTCTTTTCTTCTATCAATGTTGAGATGAAAGACTTTGCCCACCTTCAGAGTCAGAATTAAAGAATCATAGGGCTAGAAGATGGAAGCCTTCTGGTAGAACCGCTATCCAAGGTAGGAGACCATATAACATCCTGAACAAATACTTGTCCAATCTTTTATTGAAAACATTTTTTTTCTTGAAAATATCTCCTCAGGGTTTATATAATGATTCTGAATGGTCTAAGTACTGATTTTAGTTTTACTACTTTCAGCTCTTCTGTTATCTTTGTAATAGCACTTGTGAAATAATTCTTATAATAGCTAATTAAAATTATATCATGATGTATATCATGATATCACAATAATGATAACAACAGTAATAATATAGACTAACATTTTTCAGGTTTTTGATTATTTTTTTTTGCATGATGTGCTACCAAAATGGGAAGTGGAAAATCTACTGAACTGTCTCATGTAATTATTAAATAAATTATTATATGAAAATAATATATACCAAAACAGAGAAATATACTAGAATTACAGCCTGATATTTGCTTGCTAGTTTATGCACAAACCTATCTACCTCTCCTTCTTTAATGTGGATATCCTTGTGTTTTCCATTTTCTATTATCTTCAGGCACATGTCTCCCTGCAGCTGGTAAAACAACTGTATAGGAAAGAGAAAAAAAGTTAGATTAAAAACATGTCAATGTTTTAATACATTGTAGCCTAAGTTCATGAACAGACATTTCTGGGGTTCTTTTGGCTAGAGCAAATTTTATAGCTCCTGGAAATGTCATTTATACTATGACACTGGCTCACCTTATTGTTCTATATTGTATTCTATATAATATCACAGCAAGCCCACTTCGAGCTTTTCTCAAGTTGTTTGTTGTGACATAGTGATATGGGAATCATTTTTAACAGTGCATGCTCTATCAAACTTCTTTAGCAAAATGTGCAGCCTTTTATATAGTCCAAGTTTATATAGTCCAAGTTTATATAGTCTAAGTGAGATTCTGGAAGCAATTGCAAGATGGGTCTTCCCTCAGAATATCTATGTAGAGTTCAATTCTATTTTTTTTCCAACATGAGGATGATCCAATGGGAAACTGGGGGTTATGGGATCAGATAAGTAAAGTAGCACATAATGTACATGTTATTCTATAAATATATGGAATCAGGAAAAACTTTTATTTTTTAAATTTTTGTCTTCATGCAAAATGAAACATATAAGATTTGTAATATATATATATATATATATATATATATATATATATATATATATATATATATATATATATATATATATATATATATATATATATATATGTATTCTTAAGTTTTCGCGGTACTTACATGTATGGCCTTCAGCTTTGTCCGGGTATTTTCCCACGCCATAGTAGTAGTGCTTTTAAAGTTGTAGCAACGTTTCAGCAGAATCTCATCTGCCATCATCAGGCTTTTGTATTGTGTTCGATGAATATATATGTGTGTATGTGTGTGTGTATGTGTATGTGTATATGTATATGTATATGTATATGTATATGTATATGTATATGTATATGTATGTATGCGTTGTGATCTCCTGGGTCGCCAATCCCACTCATCAGACCCAGGCCCAAACCCAACCTATAAATGAAGGACAACCACCGTCCAGAAACCAGACCACGGCTGCTTCGCCAGCTGTCGCACCCCCCGAACCCAAAACCAAACAAGCTGACACACACCAAGAACACAGACCCAGACCCCAAACTTGAAGCCAGACCAAAACCCAGAATGCTACATCACAGCCACCCACTCAGGATATCACATCAGAAAACTCAAGAAATTACACCACAAGAACTCAAGAAGTTGCAACACAGCAAACGACCCAGGAAATCACAGCACAAGACCAAGGATACCACAGCAATAAAACTCACAAGGTCTTCATACAACCCATTACCCAAGCTGTTACAACACAGGAGGCTAATGGAAAAGAGATCAAAACACAAACGACCCAGGAGATCACAATGCAGGATCCAGGATACCACAACAAAAGAACTCGCAAGGCCATCACACAATCCATTACCCAAGCCATTAAAACACAGGAGGCTAATGGAAAAAAGATCACTACAAAACCAACGACCCAAGAGATTACAGCACAAGATCCAGGATATCTCCACAACAAAACACACAAGGCCATCACACAGCCCATTATACCAACATCAACTCCATCAACCAATCAAGAGGCAGCAGCACAGCCAACCAGCTCAGCACACCAGCCCCCCCAGTATTTATAGAGAGACGGCAGCTCCAATCACACACTGCTTGCACTGGCACAAAGCAGAAAACACCAGCCTGAGGATGGCGAGTGGGACCTCGCTGAAATGTTGTCAAGATATTTTTAATCTTACACAGGAAAAGACCCAAACACACTGAGACCTACATACCTGTACCCGTGAAAATCTATGAATGAATATATATGTATATGTATATGTATATGTATATGTATATGTATATGTATATGTATATGTATATGTATATGTATGTATGTATGGCATTCAGCTTTGTTCGGGTATTTTCCCATGTCATAGCAGTTGTGCTTTTAAAGTTGTAGCGACGTTTCAGCAGAATCTCATCTGCCATCATCAGACTTCTGTATAGTGTTCATCTGTGAGTCAGGCTTTTACAGTGGTTTCAGATTTGAATTTGGGGCAGCCTAATGTTGTGCCAGAATGGTTTTTTCTTCATCCTGATTGGTTGAGAGATGATTCCACCAGACTGTCAATCATTTGGAAGCCTGCACTCACAAACAAAAAAATCTCCACACCACAAGCCAGGCAAACACGTGGGCACAAACAGATCCCCCCTCATACCTCCAGCTCAAACACACCCCAACCAGGCACCCAGATGAAACCTAGCTTCCTAACTAATGATAGCCGTCCATTTACCCGGAGCCAAGCTGCACTAAAGGCCTCCAATAAAGTAACACAATGTTGCCAGCCAATCAAGATACAAAAAGAGCCAAAAAAAAACAGACAGAAGATATTAGAAACACCAATCAAGCAGAACACAGCAACTCCAAGACCAATAAACACAGACCAAGACTCTCAACCAATCAGGATGAAGAAAAAACCATTCTGGCACAACAATAGGCTTCCCCAAATTCAAATCTGAAACCACTGTAAAAGCCTGACTCACAGATGAACACTATACAGAAGCCTGATGATGGCAGATGAGATTCTGCTGAAACGTCGCTACAACTTTAAAAGCACAACTGCTATGACGTGGGAAAATACCCGAACAAAGCTGAATGCCATACATGTAAGTACCCGCGAAAACTTAAGAAATATATATATATATATATTCTTAAATTTTCACAGGTATTTTAAACACACACCAACCACTACCTCAATGCCCAATCTCACCACCACCCAGCACAGAAAAAACTCCGTGGCCAAAACACTAATTGCCAGAACCAAACACCTGGCAGACAAGACACACATAAAGACTGAACTATGCACCCTGACTAAAGTATTGACAGCCAATGGCTTCCACAAAAGCAAAATCACTGGCTTGATCCACAAAAACACACTGAGACATAATGGAGACCTAGAAGATGAACAGACCTATGGAACAGCTGTCCTGCCCTACATAAGAGTTACTACAGACAAAATCAGTAAGATACTATACAGGCATCACATCAAGACTGCCTTCAAAACAGACAGAAAAATAGCAGCCATCCTAAGAAACCCCAAAGATAAAATTGACCTGGAAAACCAAGACATATATGAAGTTCCCTGTGCATCATGCCCTGCCACATACATTGGACAGACCAATAGAAGAATGAGTACCCGCCTGGATGAACACAAAAATGCAGTAAAAAAGCTGGAACACACTTCCTCACTAGTCCAACACATGAAAGCCACAGGTCATAGCATCGACTTCAATGGCACCAAAACCCTAGCCACTATAGAAAACCCCAGCCACAGAATTATCAGAGAAGCCATAGAGATTGAAAAAAGACCTGAAAGCATGAATAGAAGAGATGATTCCACCAGTCAAGTATTTGGAAGCCTGCACTCACAAACAAAAAAATATCCACACCACAAGCCAGGCAAACACCTGGGCACAAACAGAAACCCCCCCCCGATACCTCCAGCTCAAACACACCCCAACCAGGCACCCAGGTGAAACCTAGCTTCCTAATAAATGATAGCCGTCTATTTACTTGGAGCCAAGCCGCACTAAAAGCCTCCAATACAGGAAACACAATGTTGCCAGCCAATCAAGACAAAAAAAGCTACAAAACAGACAGAAGATGTTAGAAACACCAATCAAGCAGAACACAGCAAACTCCAAGACCAATAAACACAGACCAAGACTCCCAACCAATCAGGATGAAGAAAAAAAACATTCTGGTACAGCAGGAGGCTAGCACCAAATTTAAAACAGAAACGGCTGTGAAAGTCTGACTCACAGACGAACACTACACAGAAGCCTGATGATGGCAGATGGGATTCTGCCGAAACGTTGCTACAACTTTAAAAGCACAACTATAATGACGTGGGAAAATACCCAAACAAAGCTGATATATGAAATTATTTATAGTAGTCCAATATAACCTTTGCATGCATGTTTACTTTGTCCACTGAGTAAATTATTGAGATTGTATTTATTTATAACCAGCTGAAGTGGAGCCAGGAACACAACTTCACTGATGCATAGAAAGGGAGGCAGGGCCAATAACCAAATTGTTCTACTCAAACAATTCCTTTTAAGAATAAGTTTCATAGTTCTTCTATATCTTCAGGAGGGAGATGCCATGATGAATGAAAAGCTGATTATAATATAATAAACTAGAATATATCTATGCTAATGCTTTTTTGTGTTTTAATCTGTTTTATGTATAGCTGAATCACTGTTTCGAATAATCAGTTTAATTTGGGAAAAGAAGATGGTAAGACTGAAATTCCTGTTTATTCTTAAGGATGAGGTTTTTGGACCGAGTTTCAAATTTGCAATGTAAATACATTTTCCTCCTCTCCCCAAAAAATACGTTTAAAATGTTTCCAAACTGAAAACTGACCTGGCATATCTTTCATTTTATGTCAAATTGTCAAACTCTAGGTAAATTTGTAGTGCAAATTCATTTCATTTAAGAAACAATGCTCAATCTTCCTTTATGTTTGGTAGTGAATGTTTTGTCTTATTTTTATTATAAATAATACTGTACACATTATAAGTCCATATATTTTACTTTCAAGAAGATTGCCTTTCAAGTCATAGAACTCCACAGTGTAATTTACTGCTGTGTTTTAGTCATATTCTTTATATTTCTGTTGCAACAAGACCACAGGAATTAATAATTGTAATTCAAATTCAATTATACTGTACATAAATTCAGGAAAATGCTAACCTTTCAATCATTGTCAATACATTTTTTTTGAATGTTTGTTTGAAACTACAAATTAATTATAGTAAAAAAAACTCATTTAATCAAAATAGACAATTAAACAACAAATTTAGAGGAAAATGTAACATTAACACAGAGATAACTGGAGGAAAACTGGTCCATAAAGGAAGAATGAATTACATGGATTACAAGGAAAGAGGATTTTTTTTTCTTATGGTCACCCAATTGTACAACAACCTAAAATGGGTATGTCTGGTGGCAGTGTTTTAAAATGTTATTATATAGTATAAACCTGTTGGCATGAATATTTTAAAATGGTTCCTCTTAAATTTGTTGAGGTGTGTTATTTGGTACTTTTTATTGCTGTAGTTGGTGATTTTCTGTTGTTTTATACTTTATTGTATATTTTAATTTTACTGATAATTGAATATTGGCCTTATATCATAAGATAGAGGACTTAATAAAAATACTTCTTTATGAATATATTTATGATTTCTTCTAGGATGAGTGGAAAAATGAATAGATGCAACATTAATGGATATGTGAATACAGCTATTATTGAATGCCAACTGCTGCTAATTTTTGTTCCAGATTTCCTGGAGAAATTTGAAAAGGGTCAAACTATAGATGTGTCAGTGTAATATTCCAGACTCTCATTTTAAACCAAAACCACTGAAAAAAGCTAAAATCTGGACTATCAGTTCCTAAATCAAAGTAGAAGGAACCATGTGGGGATGGTTATCTCTTCTTGCTTAGGTTGGATGTTGAGAGCATTTACGGATAATCAGGAATGCTTGACATGAGGTGTGTATTAGTTGGAGAAATCAATACACCTGTACTTTTGGATGCTGTGTTGTAAATAAAAAAACCTAAACTATGTCAAATGTTACATAGATTGTATGATTTGAAGATAGTTTGATAGAGAAAACAGAGTGAATGAGCAAGTTATAGATAAATGGTGAAAGATTAGACATGTAGATGAATTGTATAGATTGGTAAGTCATTCAAAACGGGGAATTAGATGGAGGAGTTTGAAAACATAGAAATCTTAAAAAGGTAGATCAGCTGGGGTGGGGGAAGACTACTGTTAAAGTGTTGGCCTAGAAATCAGGAGACTGAATTGTAGTTCTGCTTTAGGCATGAAAGCCAGCTGGATGTCTTTGGTCCAGTCACTCTCTCTCACTCTATATATAGGGTCATTGTTGTGGGGAAAATAGGAGGAGGGAGTAATATTAGGTAAGTTTGCTATCGTGACCTAATTATAAAGAATAATAAAGGTGAGATAAAAATCTAAGCAATAAAAATAGTGAATGAATAAATAAATAAATAAATAAAATGGCTGTGTACAAGATCAGAATTCTGGTCATTTTGTTATATAGAAGTGCTGTAATTGTAAGAGTTGGCTTCTCATATCCGCTTTAGAAAAAGTAAACATACTTTGAACTTAACCAATCTATTTTTTTTCTGCTTATGAAGATTTCATGAGGATTGACCTATTTGTGATGAAATTTAATTAGCCTAGATGTTTATGTCCTTTATACTTCTTAAATCCTTGTGTAACGTTCTGTCTTTGTTGTAAATGTTTAATTTAACATTCAATTTTAGTCTTAAATTTCATTATTGCACTGATTTATATTTTTAAAGAATTCAAGGAATAGAAAGAAATATACTGACATCTATGGGACACACAGAAAATTGCAGGCAAATCATGTTTTAGAAATGCTAAATGCTTGTTTCTGTTTATTGTTTATCGCTTAAAAAATAACTAACCATATGGCTAGCCAGGATAACATATTGAGTTACTAAATCTGATTTGGCAAGCATTTTGCTGAGCTTCAGCTATTGAAATAAGTAGCTTCAATTATTAAGAATGTGCAATAATGAATAAGAAATGCTACCACAGACTTTTGGCAATCCAACCTCTGTAATAATCTGTCTGACACAAATAAAAATAACATTATTTTAGTTTAATCTTTAATGACGGGAAATTTCTGGATAAATATGTGCTTAATGTACAGGCATATGATGAATGTATCAGTCACCTGCTGGATCTGTGTACAGTTTATCTTTTGTACAGGTAGTTCTTGACTGATGAGCACAACTGGAACTGAAATTTTGGTTGCTAAGATATGCAGTTGCTGAGTAATCATGTGCCTGGACCCAACTTTAAGACAATTTTTACTATGGTGATTAAATGAATCTTCCTTCTCCAATTGACTTTACTTGATGGAAATCACCTGAGAAGGTAATGAATTGTGACCTTAAGTTTCTGCAACTGTAGTAAATGTGAGCTGGTTGCCAAATACCCAAATTGCAAACATATGACTATGGAAGTGGTGCACTGGACTGGAGCAATAATCATAACTTCAAGGATGGGTCATAAGTCACTTTTCTGGCCATCATAACTGTGAACCATTGTTAAATTAACAGTTATAAGTTGAGGACTATCTACATATAAACTTTTCCCAATTTGGACTCCTGCAGATGTGTTGGTTTATACACAGTATTTCATAATTCCCATCTCACTAATTGGTGAGATGGAATATAATGTAACTGAGTCACACCAAAGATGTGAAAGATGGTCTAATCCAACTCTACTTATTCTATAATAGCGATTCAGATTTTCATAATAAGCATATGAGCAAGATATATAAGCAATAGTTTTCATTTCTGCTTTTCTCTGAATTCTCTATTCTAAAACAAGCAAATCTAAATATTACTGGTGGCTTTACCTATTATCTATTTGTTTTGTTATTTTTTTTAACATGAAATAGATACTCATTGATGCCAATGGGTTAAGAAACAGCAGCCAGAAAAGACTTTGCATACAATGTATGATGAGCTGCTTCCTTTTATTCTGTGCCTAATGACAATTTGATTTAAGGAATCACTTTTGACTGCAAATCAGATGAAGCAGTCTGCAAGAGAATACTGTTATCAATTGCTGCCCAGCAACTGAAGAGGGACGACAATATTGGTGAAGGAAGGAACAAATGCAAACAGGACAGTTCTCCTGGCCAAAAGCAGCAATTTGCTTCCTTTTAAGAATAAGTTTCATAGTTCTTTGCCTCTCATGTCACTAGTCATGATTTTGCACCTATGCATTACCTCCAAGCATCTAACTTCATGCTGTTTTATTATTTACATTGATGAAGCAATACCAGAAAAGTAATAATTCCTAAAGCATTATTTGCTTATTTGTGACAATAGCCCAAGTGCCCTTCTTGACTTTAATCTGAAACAAGATATTGAACATGCTAAAGAATTCTACCTGTGTCAACCATTTCTAGAGTCATCAAATAATGGAATCTACATACCCAAAGCTTCTTCCAGAAACACATTCATGTTTTAAGCTGCCATTGAAATCTATATTATTACCAGTAGAATAATTAAACTGACATTATTATTAAATAATTAATAATTAAATAATTAAAGCCAGACATCTGACTTTCTTTCTTTTGATAGAAATAGAATTGCTAGGGAGATCTATAGAATATTTTAGCTAATTTTCTGTCATCTAGCTCATATATCAGCATTCTGTAAATAAAAGGTTACTTTTAAATGATGTTCCTTGACAACACTTCATATTTAATCAGAATAGCTTTTTAAAACTAGCACGAATTGGAATCAATCATTATAGTACTACCAGTATCAGTATAAAAAAAAAAATAACAAGACTTGCCATCCCACATCATCTTCATTTAGAAGTAGTAAACATGGACCTCATATCCGCACTTCAAACATAATGGAGACTGTATTACAGCATACTGAATGGAGGATATGACTGAACTTTATACATACACAGAATTCCAATATAGATTTTTAGAATTAGTCATAAGAAAAAGATTGAGCTAGCAATTATGCTGATTTATTTATTTATTTATTTATTATTTGATTTGCCAATTGTTTACAAGATAATAAGTATAAGTGTATACATAGTTGTGAATACATGAAATGGGTACATATAAGAAAAATAAAAGAATAAGAGAAACAATAGGACAGGGACGGTAGGCACGTTGGTGCGCTTTATGCACGCCCCTACAGACCTCTTAGGAAAGGGTGAGGTCAATAGTAGACAGTCTAAGGTTAAAGTTTTTGGGGTTTGGGGAAGAAACTACAGAGTCGGGTAGAGTATTCCAGACATTGACCACTCTATTGTTGAAGTCGTATTTCCTGCAATCAAGTTTGGTGCGGTTAACTTTGAGTTTGTATCTATTGTGTGCTCTTGTGTTGTTATGGTTGAAGCTGAAGTATTCATTGACAGGTAGGATATTGCAATGTATGATTTTATATACCATGCTTAAATCAGACCGAAGACGGCGTAATTCAAGGTTTTCTAGTTCTAGAATTTCAAGTCTGGTGGCATAAGGTATTCTACAACGAGTAGAGGAGTGGAGAACTCTTCTTGTGAAATATTTCTGGACTTTCTCAATTGTGCTAATATCAGATACGTAATGTGGGTTCCAGACTGATGAACTGTATTCGAGTATTGGTCTAGCAAATGTTTTGTATGCTCTGGTTAGTAGTGTGATATTACCAGAGAAAAAGCTACGTAGGATTAGGTTAACAACTCTTAATGCCTTTTTGGCTATGTAGTTGCAGTGGGCTCTAGCACTTAGATCATTAGAGGTGAGTATTCCAAGGTCCTTTACAGAGCTTGGGTCATCAACAAGTTCTTGACTATTCAGCTTGTATTTTATTTTCTGATTTTTTTTGCCAATATGTAAGACAGAGCATTTATTTGTTGAGATTTGAAGTTGCCATTTGTTTGACCATTCTGATACATAGTCAAGATCTTTTGTAGGGTAGCAGTATTGTCTGTGGTATTGAACAGCTTTACATCATCAGCGAAGAGAACGCAATTGCTCTTAATATGATCACAGAGGTCGCTTATGTAGAGTATGAAGAGAGTTGGTCCTAGAACACTGCCTTGGGGACACCACTATTAACAGGTACTGGATTTGATAGGACGCTCCCGATTTTGACCATTTGTTGTCTGTTTGACAGGAATGCTTCTATCCAGTTATTCAGTTGTCCAGAGATACCATAGGATTCAATTTTTAGGAGTAGTTTATCATGTACCACTGAATCAAAGGCTTTACAGAAGTCTATGTAGATTGCATCTATTGCTTTGCCCTGGTCGAGTTGTGTCGTCCATATGTTTTTGCAGTGTAAGAGTTGTAGATTACAGGATAGTTTTTTTCTGAAACCAAATTGTTTATTGGAGAGTAGGTTATTTGTCTCTAAGTGGAGGATGATGGATTGGTTAATAATTGATTCCATGACTTTACAGGTGACGCAGCATAAGGAGATTGGCCTGTAATTTTCAACTAGGCTTGGGTCTCCCTTTTTGAAGATGGGATGACTGTGGCTTGTGACCATAGGTTAGGCAAGGAGCTGGTCCTGAAAGATTTTTCAAAGATTATGCTTAGAGGTTTGGCTATGGCAGTGGATAGCTTTCTTAAGAAGTAGGCACATATTCCATCCGGTCCAATAGATAGAGATGGTTTTAGATTGCGTAGTGATTTTTCAACATTCTCTTCTGTGAAATCGATATGTATTAGATCATTATTGTTATCTGTGGTACGGCTAGGAAATACTGGGCATGATCCATTGCTGTTTACAAATACTGAGCCGAAGAATGTGTTAAAGATGTTGGCTTTAATGGTGTCGTCAGCAGCAGTCTTTACCATCAGGTCCTATCAAGGAGGGATGGACCTTGAGTCTTTTAGTTTGTTGTTTACAAAATTGTAAAAAGCACGGTGGAATTGGTGCTTAGAAGGTTTTCCTCTTGTTCAATGTGATGCATTCGGTCTTTATCTGGTGGCATAAATTTTTGTATCGGTTTTTGAAATTGGCAACGTGACCAGATTTGTTTTTCCTCCAGAGTGATCTCTTTTTGGATTGAAGTTTCCTTATTGATATGGGTAATCTGCTTTTTTGTTTTGTTTTGGGAGTTGTTGTTGGTACATATAGTTTGATGACTCTTTTGACTTCAAGTAAAAATATGTTGTAATGGTCTTCAACAGTATTGCATCCAGTGAATAGAGATTGCCAATCCAGGGATGAGAGATCGTTGTCTATAAGATCATAGTTGCCTTTTTGAAGTTACAATTGGGGATTACATCATTGTGGTGATTTTTGTGTGGACATATGTTGAGACAAAAGTCAATCATATTGTGGTCACTACTGGAAAAGGGTTCTTTAGTTTGTATTCCGTAAATTAAATTCAAACTATTGCAGAAGATGAGATCGAGGCAGTTGTTTAGTCTAGTGTTGTTGGTTACTAGTTGTTCCAGTCCCAGATTTGTAATAGCATTGTAGAAGGTTGTGTGTATGATTTCAGTTGTACAATCATTTAGGGTCCAGTCAATATGAGGTAGATTGAAATCACCAAGAAAGATAAAAGGGTATGGGCAGGATGCAGCCCATGTTAGTAATGTATTTAGCTTGTTTACATGTTCGATGTCATAATCAGGTGCTCTGTAACATAGTAAGAATCGAATTTTTATCACAATATCAAAAGAAACCTGGAGGGACAAAGGATCAATCTTGGTTACTCTACATCATGATTCAAGATGGGAAAGGGTGTAAAGACAGTCTTCGAGTTCTACATGTACTTTTTAAGCTTTGTCTCTTTATCTCTTTCCCTTTGTGGCTTCTGTCCCTGAAGCCAAACATGTTCTGAAGGCCTAAGCCTTTTAAGACATCTTAGCAGCTGAGAGCTCCTGATGAATACAATGCAAATTATGGCTGCCATTATGTTATTTTATGCAAATCATGGGATATTATGGGTATTTATATGATATGCATTTTAACTAATCATTTAACTAATTTTAATCCCATTTTATATTTCATACACTTTCTGTCAGACACTGTATGACTAATGATAAAGTAAACATTTTAAGTACATATTTAGAAAGGACATGTACATGAGATAATAGGAACTTCTTTGTCAGAATTAGAGAGAGATTGCATTCTTTTCTTTATCCCCCAAAATTGTTGAGCTATAAACTGTCTGACTGAGCTGCTACAAGAGATCATAAATAATGTGAAGCTGTTGGCAGCATGTGGGATTATGGGGAAATAGGATTACAAAAGCAATGAAAAGAATAACATGCAAAAGAGCAAAAACACAAAACTGCAAATGATTTTTAAAAAAAATCTGAATTATTTGAAGAATGGCTCTGCTGAACTGAACATTTTGAACATGGCGCCCAAGTAAATTGAAGAGATTGATGAAAGAATATATTTCCCAGTGAAAGCTCTCCAGAATTTTCTCTTGCCTCAGGGGAAAAAAACAAGAAAATCCAGTCTTTAAAGGAGTTCATTATTGTTTGATTCTGTAAACTACCACGATCTACTAACATGTCTACTGTAACAAATTTATATAAAACAAAAACGGTATAGGCTACTGCTTCTGTAATGGGAAAAAATATGCTTAAAATCAGGGACATAAAATCTTTAAAATTCCCCAGTTACTTAGAATTAAGCAGTACAGTATTTTATTCTACCTATCTCACAATGGTTTTGATAAGACAGGAAAGCATACTATATGGTATCTTGAACTTTTTTGTAACAAAAAACCTCATTGATTAATAGTCATCTACTACTCTCATTTTCTTTGTCTCTCAAATCTTTCAGACCAAGCCAGATAAAATTTCCATTATGAAGTTGAGAGTAAATAATTTGCTTACTGTTTCTTTAATGTGAAATATTTGGAATTATTTTAGCCACATTCAAGCTGTGTAGTTCATACTGTAGAACTTTTTAATTTATATTTTTCTAATGAAAAAGAAAAGCTTTTTCTAATCTTATAGGGAAGAACATTAAGCTTTAAAAATTATGCACAACCAAGAGATAAATCCAAACCACTTCATTACCTCTTCTCCTTCTTCAATATGGTAATCTTTCCGTTGGTTTGGTCCACCAACAAACATTATATTGAGCTGTCGGTGATGCCTGCAGAACAGTATTTTTTAAGCATCAACTTTTTAAATATTTCATACGCATTGCTGTCTCTTTGTCATAGCAAAGAAAAAAGTGGCACATAACAGTGAATGTATTTTGCTTTAATGTTAATAACCATAGACAGCAGCAATCACATAAAAACACTGAAAAATTAAGGCATAAAAAGATTCAAGTATTTAAAAACTGTGCAGAAAAGTGAAGAATGTGAGGTTTTTTTTTTTTTGTTTTTTTTTACTAATGGTGCATTGCTCCATTCAAATCAGAAGTAAGTTCCATCCTGAAGTTTCTTTTCATGGACAATTGGAAAAAAACAATACTTGCAATATGTGATTCTTTGCTTTTAAGTTTCTTGGGGAGAAAGACATCTTCAAGTTTACCTACCATATTTTGTTCCTTTTGTATTAGTCTATTGAGCATTAATGGGGTATTATCCTTATTGAGAGAACAGAAGCAGGCAAGTGAAGATAATGAGATAATCATGCACTCTACAAGCAAAATTCAACCTAGATTGAATTCCCATTGGAAGCTCATTCAGTTAGAATGCAAAATATCCATATTTTTGCTATAACATTCCTATGCTTCTTCTGGTTTATGCATTTTTTGTGCCACTAACTTTTTTGGCATAATTGTATGGACTTGGGCAGCTTATGTGTCTGTTTTTGATTAACTAGTTAACTGTGTTGTCCAAACCAAACAGCAGTTACTGTCAACTCAAGGGTAAGGATCTGTAGTGCACAAATGCTTAGGGCAACCTCTATAAGTTAATTAATTAATTAACTTTAATTCAGCAAAAAATATTGTTTTGTTTGTTGGAACCTATATTATATATCTTTTTAGGAAATGATACATGCTTATGATCAGAATACAAAGTTGCAACATAAGAGGTATGTGTGTGTGGTTGCTTTAGTGATTCCCTTAAAAACAGTTGTTTTGCATATTAATTTGTCCTGGAAGTATTATTGTTTGATTAGATCTTTAGACAATATATACTAATTTAATTTCCTACTTTTTCTCCCAATAAATAAACTGATTTAACTGTTAATATGACAATAAATGTAACAGATTGATGAGTACATGAATTAGATTTTTATACAGGACACTCTCTTTGTTATTGTTTAAAATAAATACGTAAGCTGTGCAAGAATAGAAAAAAAGAAGACAAAATGTAAGTTTTAGCAGGAGAAGCTTGTAACTCAAGGCTTTTGCTTCCAGATATGTCCTATTTGTTTTTTATCTTTCAAATACCCCCTTATCATCTTCTTCATACCCCATTCTAGATTATAACTTTTCTAACAAATAGTTGGAAAAGAGTTACAGAAAACTTAGATTTGGAGCTAAAGAATTGTCAGGATTCTTTATGTAAGGGCAATTTTGCTCTAGAACCTCAATTAAGAATAACTTTTGCATCATCATATCTAAATGTGTAAGTCTAGATGCATGCATACTTTACTTATAAACTTGTACAATCTATAGACTATTTTGATATGAGAAATGCCAATAGCTTCTAGATTAAAACAGTACTTCTAGATCTAGAATGGTTGCTATGGATTTTTGTTTAAATTAGAATCCAGAGTTATCATTTATTTATTGATAAAATTCCAAATATAAAGCAACCATTAGGCTAGCTTAGAAAAAGAGACCAAAGCTTTGTCAGAAACAACTTTATCCTTGACTTGTACAAATCTTTGAAAGATTAGTAGTAGTAGTAGTAATAATAGTATCCTTCACTTACATAAGCTTATTGCATACTGGCGGCAGAAAAGCATCTTTGTTTTCTTCTACCCATTTCTTTACATTCACAAGTGTGTCCTCCATGACTTGATAGCAATATGCTCCAACTTACACGAACTTACTAGGTCTGGCAACTGTTTTATATGCTATTGCAAATGAGTGTCTCTGTATAATTGGAATGAATTGGGTGTATGACAGTGCACTCCCCTCAGCTGATGAGTTTAAGATCCAAAGATTACTTAGCTGAAGGGCATTCTCCAGTTTAGCCAATGATCAACTCACACATGAAAAAGTACCGTATGTCTAAGCTATCTTCCGCACAGAAATTTGTTCAATTTTAATAAAGAGAATGCATTGGTAGGGTGAATTATTTTTATGTTGTCTATTCACTCTCACACATAATTACATTATTAATATCTGGCCTATGTATAACATGACATTTCAAGATAAAATGTTTTTAAAATCAATTTTTATTTCTATCAAATATAGCTTTCTAGAACTTGTGTGCATGTGTGTATAATATATATTTTCTGATAAAAAAAGCATACCAATAAAATTTAGATTTTATGTAAGTAAAGAAATCTTGCTTTATAAAATATTACAGGTGACTTTACAGAACATGATTATAGAAACATTTACAGAACATGATTATGGAAACATTTACAGTAATTGCCACTAACTTGGATTGTTAAAACAAAATTAAATAAGTAACACAGAATAAAATTATTGGGAGCTACTAAAAATGATTATCATTATAGTTTGATTTGTTATGATGGATCCTCTATCATCCTAGAATGTACCCAGAAGTTTTCATTACAACCGAGCAAGCCTCTTGCTTTGAGGTTTCATGGTCACTTTGGTTGACACTGCAAAGTCACATTTGATTGCAAATGCAGAAGAAATAGTTTGTAGAGCAGGGCCCACCAAACTCGCGGCCCGTGGGCTAGATGTGTCACATGCTGGTCCCGTCCCTGCACGATTTAGGAAAGGGGGGGAAAGTCCCAATATGTCATGTGATGCTGCCGTGACGACGTGAGTTTGACACCACTGTTGTACAGCATAGACAAGTGTCTCCCCATATTGCATCTACTATCCTTTTCCTGTCACTCCTGGTTACTTCACTCCCTTATTCCTTCTCCTTACAATTAAATTAATGAATCCAAATAGCAGAAAGATCCAAAAGTTATTGTTTGTTATTGTTTTGACTGATGTGATTGTTAAATAGATGGGTTTGAGTTGCAGAACATACTGCAGTTACACTTTTTTGTTATAAGCTTACTCAAATATGACAGGTAAAGCAAGTTTATAGAAGAGATAAACTATCATCCATAGGAAAAAAAATTATAGATTGTTTTCTATGAAGAGGCAGACAGGAGACCAAGATGGCATTTCACCATGAAAAGATGACAGGTACATTATGCATATGAAACAGTTACTAATTCCTCCCATACTTATTTTTGGCCTATATCTCTTGGGAAACCTTGGAGAGTTGTAAAAAAGCAAAGTGTTAATGCTTCAGCAATAAATACACATATAACAAAATAAAAGTTATTCTCAAACCAACCTTGACTCCAAGTGACTAAATCAATGCAATATTTGGCAGTATTATGGAAGCATATTTCCTTTTGTTTCTAGGATCCCCCCCCCCTACTTTTCTGGTCTATCTGATTCTCCCAGGTGGTCGGTCCCACATCCACCTAATAAGACCAAGATGATTCTAAAATAGAATTAATTTGATTTTTTCTATTTCCCCACTGATTATTGACAATATCTGATTTCAATTACTTGCTCCCTGGCTCTTATAGCAGCAGTGTCTGGTCTTTGCTGACTTTGCTTTTAGATCAAGCTTTAAGAATTTAGTGTTTTTGTTTATACAGTAAATTTTGAGTGTAAAACTGCAATTCATAGAGCAGTTTGCTCTGAGTTAGTAGTAAATGGCATCATTTCACAGTAATAAGGCTGACTGCACTAGAGATTATCAGCATAAGTGCTTCAGTAACCCTCTCAAAATTAAAGGGTTTGGTAAACTTCCTTGGTAAACTTTTTTGGCAACTGTTTGGGCTTGAATGTCTGTAAGCAAAGGAAGCCTCCCCTTTTGCTGTGTGCTTTTAAAAGCTGAATTATGGATCTGAAGAAGATGATATACCCTATTAACAGTTTGAATTATCAATACTCGCTTTTCTGCCAAATATGCCTATATTATGTTTTATATTGTTAAAAGATATAAGGAGATACACATGGGGTGAACCATAGATACACTTTTTAATTTCTTGGGCATCTTGAGGGACAAAAGTTTCCGTTGTTATTTTCCAACTGAAAGAAATTTCTAATCTGAGAGACAGTTCAGTCTCGTTTCCTTTGCTCCGCTTCTTTGAGCGGCTACGACCGCTCAAACTCAGACCAGGGAACGATCCTAACGCACCAACCCAAAGATGCTGGATCGAGAGCAGTCGATGCCGATCATGAGCAAAAGACAGCGCCCCTCTAGGTATTCCGTGCCGGCCAGATGGGGAGAACCCCAATTCTTCTCATTCCTCAGCGGAATTTTTTATCCCCCTTGCCCTTCTCGACCACGACTTCCACCCATTCCCCCCAAAAGACACAAGTCCCCTTGAGCTTCTACTCAGGCTTTTCTTCAGTGCCCGTCCCATCGGCCGGCACGTCTTTAGGGTCTGCTTCGCGTCCTGCTCTTCTCCTACCGGGAAGATAGTGGTCAATTACAGGCCCCATTCCCCCCCCCCCCCGCCCCGTTGCAATGGAGTCTCGCAGCGTCACGGCCGCGCCAGGGCCTAGTAACAGTCGTCTCCGCTAAAACAAAGCGACGGTTGAGGAAGGGGAGAGAGAAGGCTAGTCGGCTGGCAAGAAATGGAACTCGTTGCTTCTGCGCCTCTGGTGCGGGATTTCTTGTGGCCTGGAAATTTAGAGTAAAGAGAGAAACGGGCAGAAACGAAAAAGAAAGAAAGCGCGTTGAAATGGCGTCCGCTGCGGTTGAGTCCTTGATAAAGCGTTCGGGAAGAGTTGATGTCAGGGCTCCAGTGGCGCAATCGGTTAGCGCGCGGTACTTATACAGCAGTACACAGCAGAGCAATGCCGAGGTTGTGAGTTCGAGCCTCACCTGGAGCACAAGTCTTTTGGGACCGTTCGCTTTTGGGATATTTCCGCGCATTTATCTGCAGCTCGCTTGCTACGTGCTGTCACCGATTCATTCTCCGCGGACAGCTACCAGGCGAACACAAGCCATGAGAATTGCAGTAATTCACAGATGCAGAGGCACTAACTTTAAAACTGCTTATCAAACTGCAAGTTACTGTTAGTGAATCTTTTTACAATAGTTGCGTTTAAGAACCAATATGTTTTCAGTATTTCATATTCATTATTCCAGAGCAGAAATACTTATGTGGTTTAATTTTAATTTTAATACACCTAATTGTTTTTTAAACAAGATCTCATAGCTAGATTCCAATTTTAGGTTGAACATGTCAATGGAAAAATTAAACCCATATTGAATAATGAATTTTCCCCCAGTGAAATCCTAGAATTAAAATGACCTTGTGTGTTCATTTTACAATTGTTACAGAAATAGTTAAAATAATAACAAAGGATAGACATGGTTAAGCTATGTACTTCAGAACACCAATGTCTCTCAAGCAATCTGAAGATGTCTATGGTCAACATTTGAGAAAGAATACTTCATTGTTACTCTTTTGGTAGATTTTGGATCCATTCAATTTTAGTAGCCAAATAAATACTTTATCCATGAAGAAATGTTCATAAATGTCTCCTCAAACAGCACGTTATAGAGAAAATTATTAAAAAAAAAATTTAAGAAAAAAATTGGATGATTATCCATAGAGTATCTGAGTTTTGAAAATCTTACCACTATTTCTTTCAGCCTGTCATTATGAAAGGGCATTTTCAGCAACAAGTATTAATGTAGGTGGATTCTTTTAGAGTCAACCAATTCACCCCGAATATTGATACAAGTACAGGTAATCCTTGATTAATGACTGGTTGCTTAGCAACCATTCAAAGTTACAGTGGACCTCTCCAGAGCGACTTATGACCAGATTTCAAAGCTCCAGCGGCTACATCGGTCCCCCCTCCCCAATCATATAATTGCATTTTGGCTGTTTAAACTGGCTTGCATTTAGGGCTGTTTGCAGCATCTCAGTCTTGTGACTGTGATTTTTAGTGTTTTTCACTGGTTTTTGACTAAAAATGCCCACTGAGGAAAATGGGTTTGCCTACCAACCACCTCATTTGCCACTGCATTTGCTTAATGACCATAGCGTCTACGAAACAACCATTACAAAAAAGGTTCCAAGCTCAAGCAGTCACCCACTTAATGACAACCACACTCTGAAGACCATAATTCCAGGCTCAATTATGGTTGTAAATCAAGGACTACCTGAACACATTAAGATATCTAAATAATGCATTATGTGTAGCAAAATAATTGTGTGGATGCAGTCAGAAATCAAGTTTGCCTAGAGCAGGCCTGAATATCATGTAGCACTTTTATGAAACTATTGGTGTTTTTGGAAAAATCAATAAATCTATCACCACCAAACACTGCTACTTCCTCAAAAAACAAATGATTGAGCATCTCCAACACCTTCAGGCCTTGCCAACATCATCAACTGTCATTACTCCTATATGGGTAGTCTTCAATGCACAACCACAATTGGGACTAGAATTTCAATTGTTTGAGGAAAGTGGTCATTAAGCAACCACATAACTGCTTTACTTAACAACAGCAACCCCAGTTCTCCAAGTTGTGGTGTGATTAAGCAGCTGTGCAGGTCATTAAGCAGATGAGTGAAAGAGTTGTCTGCCATAGGCAGTAGGAACTCATATGCTGGGCTGGAGATATGGATTTCCATGTAGTTTTTTCACTCTGTCCTCTTTGTGTGCAGAAGGGAAACTCCTGCACTGAGCTGGAAAAACAACATGGGGATTATGAAGAACCTTGTTTGTTTCTCTAGCCCAGTGCATAGGATCCTTTCCCCTCCCTTGTTTCTTCAGCCCAATAATGGATTCCACCCCACCCTTGTCCGTGCATGGAAAAATATTTTGGCAAGTGGCAGCAGTTTGCAATCATCTTCCCCAATGACTTTCTCAAGAAGTTAGCAGAGATTGCAAATAGTCATCACAAGATCACAAGGCACTTGCCAGTCATAAGTGTGAAAAAGTTGCCAACCTCCCAGATTATGATCATGGTAAGCAATATTTTACAACCAGTCATACATGGAGGACTATCTGTACCATCTTAATAGCTAATTAATGCACCAGCTCTTCTTTTGTGGCCTGTGATTATTTTAGATTTATCAACATGGCTTTTTCCCCTTTACAAGGTGTGCAGGCCTAGCCTAGATGCCCTCAATTAACTTCTTTAAAGCTCATAGGAGCCACAAAGAAACATGATGCTTATTTAATGCTTATTTAAAGGATCTCAAGATAGAAAAAGTCTTATGCAATAAAAACAGAAATCATCCCTAGCAACGTTTTGTTTTATACAAAGCTGAAGATCTTTTAAGTGACTCCAGGTATTCTTTGACTTATGACCACAATCAAGGCCTAAATTTCTGCTAAGTGAAACAGTTGAGTTTTGCCTTACTTTATGACCTTTCTTGCCAGTTGTTAAGTGCATCACTGCAGTTGTTAATGTTGTGAGTTGTTAAGTGAATCTGGCTTCCTTGTTGACTTTGCTTGTCAGGGCCAAAAGGGGATGACATTGCAACTGCCATAAATCTGAATCAGTTGCCAAGCGTATGAATTTTTATCATGTGACTATGGAGATGCTACAACTGTGAAAATGTCATAAGTCATTATTTTCAGCACCGTTGTAACTTCAAATGGTCACTAAATGAACTGTTGTAATTCAAGGACTACCTGTAGTAAATGAGATAGCACAGTGGACAGTGCGCAGATTCAGTACATGTAAATTTATTTTTATAAAGCAATTTAATTTCTATATTTTTTTCACACGAATGTGAAAGACTGCATTAAGTGGCACTCTTTTTAGGATAAAAATTAAATGACCAAACTTAAGAACAAAAGGGAACGTTTGAAAAATAAATAAATCTAAAGGTCGGGCTACCTATTGTAGAAAGGGCTACCTATTGTAATAAAGAACTTATGGTCACTGTAAACATTTCTGACTTTTCTCAGGCAGAAAGTTAGTGACAAAATTAAATGCAACAATCGCAGATACTAGGGAAACAACGTTTTCATTATCAGAACTGCTCCCCACGCGGCAGAAAAGTCACCACCTTCTTCCCATATGCAACTCCTGTCAAAAACCCGCTGGTTTAAAATGAAGAATTGCCCAAACGACTCCCTTCTCCCGCGCTCGCTCTTCCTTCCAACCCCGGGAATATGACGTGCAGCTCATAAGCGCGCGAAGAAATGAGTGGGAAGCAACAGGAGAAACGCCAGTGAGCCCTCCCTCCCAATTTCCCCCTTCTTTGTAGGCCTCCTTCCCAACGCATTTTCTGCCACCGATCTCCCGGTCCGCCCTTCCCTCTATTTCTCGGGCTGCGCCTCCACCCGGCTCGCATCCTCCGGCTGGGTGAACGCAGCGCCTCGGCGGGAAGTGCTTCCGATTCGTCTCCGCCCAGCTTCGTACGGGTGGGGGTGGGGAAGGAGGGGAGTTTCCAGACATTTTTCTTGGACAGGCCTCTGCACGTTGCAGGCTTTTGGCGTTCTGAAGGCGCGGCGAAAAAAGGAAGCCGTGAGCTAGCAACTCGCAGTGGGAAGGCTCCTTGCCTCACTGCCCCGCACCCAACCCACCCGGTTCCTTGGAGACCGGGAGCTCGGTGGTCTGGGAGGGTTTCGTGACTTAAGGCAGTCCTTCTATCCCCCCCCCCCCCGCAAAAACAAAAACAAAAAAACCACACATTTTTGTATTCTGCATGCGCGCTCGTATTGTACAGCTTGGGAAAGGAAGAACCAGTTGGATATTTGCATACTTGGCTATATTTGCGCCTACACTACCAATATTATGTAGGTCAGGTTGATCTACTCTCTTAGAAATATGTATCGACCTTCCTAAGACAAAAACAGGGAGGGGCAGATGCTGCTGTCCTCTGCCTTGTCCTTTACATTGGGGCGGGGGTGAAATAAAAATGTGCACACCATCTCCTCATTGAATCTAGATTTTCTAGCATAGGTAATCCTAATTTACAACAGTTCATTTTGTGACTGTTCCAATTTACAACGGCAGTGAAAATGACTTATGACCATTTTTCACACTTACGACTATTGTTATTCCCCACGGTCACATGATCAAAAATCGGGTGCTTGGCAGTTCGTATTTAGGACAGTTGACGGTGTCCTGGGGTCGTGTGATCAGCTTTTGCAATCTTCTGACAAGCAAAGTCAATGGAGAAGCCAGATTCACTTAACGGCGTTAGTAACTTAACTACAGTGATTCACTTAATAATTGTGGCAAAAAAAGTCATAAAAGTGGCAAAATTCAATTAACAAATGTCTCACTTAGCAACATAAATTTTGGCCTCATCGTTGTAAGTCAAGAACTACTACACTAGAACAGTGTTTTTCAACCTCAACATATTTAAGAAATGTAGACTTTAACCCTGGCTGGAGAATTCTGGGAGTTGAAGTCCACATGTCTTAAAATTGCTGAGGTTGAGAAACACTGCTCTAGAAAAACCACGTGAAGAAATTGTGAGTTATCGAGAAGTTATTTATGCACACACTCCCTGATTTTTGGGTGTTCACAAATCCCTATGTTTTCCCAATAGAAATATGAGAAACATAGCAATTCTTGAAGAGGATAATGATAAAATTTTAATATTTTAAATATTTATATGTTTTTCTTGTCTTGTGCTATTTTGTTCCATTGTTATTGGATAGCGCTCATGGCATTACTTCAACATGGGAGCAGAAGTCCTCGACTTATGACCACAATTGAGCCCAGAATTTATGTTGCTAAGTGAGAAATTTGTTAAGTAAGTTTTGCTTCATTTTACAACTTTTCTTGCCACATTTGTTAAGTGAATCACTGCAATTGTTAAATTAGTAACGCGGTTGTTAAATGAATCTGGCTTCCCCATTGACTTTGCTGGTCAGGTCGCAAAAGGAATCACATAACCCTGGGACACTGCAACCGCCATAAATATGAACCAATTGTCAAGCATCTGAATGTAAATCACATGACCATGGAGATGCTGCAAAGGTTGTAAGTGTGAAACATGGTCATAAGTTACCTTTTCCAGTGCCGTTGTAACTTCAAACCATCACTAAATGAACTGTTGTATGTCAAGGACTACCTGTATAAGTTTTGCTTCTTTTGTCCTTGGCATTTTGCTAATTTTTGAATATTTTAAAACATCCACAGCACATCCTCAAATTTTCTTTAAAAAGAATAGATGAAATAAAATGGTAAAAACAACTGCAGAAGAAGTTAGAGTGGTATCTTCTGTCTTTTCTCCCCTCCTAAAAATAATATCTTTTCCCAGGGGAAAGGGGTATTAATTTTGATATCTGAGCAGAAATGAACTACAGGGTATTTACAGAGTGGTGGTTAATGTTTATCTGACAAATAAGTACACAAACAAGTACACTACTATTACTGTTAATCTTCTCATCACTCCTTATCACCCATCTCCTCCCACTTGTGATTGTAGGACTGAAACTTTGTTGCTTGTATCCTTACAATTTATATTGACTGTTTCCTAGTATGATTTGATTGTTGATTGTATCCTAGGGCTATCATTGTGTTGTACTTTATGATTCTTGATTCTTAATGAATGTACCTTTTCTTTATGTATACTGAGAGTATTTACACCAAGACAAATTCCTTGTGTGTCCAATCACACTTGTCTAATAAATAATTCTATTCTATTCTATTCTAATAAGGTGAGAGGAAAGTTCTCCTTTGTTCTATTGAATGCACAGAGTAAAAATACACGACTGAATTCACGGAATTAACTGGCCTGCTTTATTTATTAATCACTGATACAGAAAGTGATTTACCCATTTTCCTTATGCTATTATACATTAATAATTCATCAAAGCAAGTGGTGGCTTCTGAAGAGTAAAATCCTGTTTTTGCCTTAAATGTTGTGACTGTGTTCCAACATGGCAATTATTTGAATTTATATTGTCTGCTTTCTACAATGTGGACAATAGATGGCGGTGTGATCACATGGATGGATAGGAAATTCACCCTCCTCCTCCCTTCAAAACAAGGAGAAAACAGTTCCAAAGTTTCTAAAAATAATACAGGCTGCTTGCCAAGCATTTACAATGTTTGTTCCTCAGAGCAAAAAACAATAGGCCTGCGTTCCAGTGGTTAGAGGAAAAAAAAACAGCAATAATTGGAGGGACCACAGGGATTGTATATGCCTGCATGCTTGTGTGTGAAAGAGAGAGAAAAAAATTCTCTAGAACCAATGTTTTAAAAATGAACTGTTAGAATTGAACAAGATTGGCAGCTTTATAATTTTGAATGGTATTTGTTTTGTTTCTGCATGTATTTAGCATTATTCAATGAGTACAAATAAATCCAGATTGAAAATGAAGTGAAATGAAAATCCTTTTGTCTGCAATTAAATGTTTAAAAAGTAAGATAACGAAACTTTTCTGAGCATTATGATGTAAAAGATATGCTTTTGTTGACCATATTTTCCACCAGTACCTTGTAAAGGAGATTTAAATGAAACAATATTATTTTACATAGAGGGATGCACACAGTGGGGTACCTCAAGGTTCTATCTTGGACCCAGTGTTCCTCAACAGCCTCATAAATGATGAGGGGTTAGAAGGGGAACTCATCAAATTTGCAGGTGATACCAAGCTGAGGGAATAGCTAAGATAGACTTAAGATTCAGAAGGATCTTGATAGATTTGAGCATTGATCCCTATCCAACAAGATGCAGTTCTGTCCTGAAAAAAGTGAGGTCCTGCACTTGGGCAGGAAAAACCAAATGCATAGCTACAGAATAGGTGGTACTCGCTCAACAGCAGTAAATGAGAGAGATCTAGGTGTCCTAGTGGACCGCCACTTTAATCAGAGCCAGCAATATGCTTCAGCTGCCAAAAAAGCCAATGCAAAATCTGATATCCAGAGGGAGAACACCAAGAAGTGACAATACCACTTTATACTATACTAAGTGAGGCCACATTTGGAATACTGCATGCAGTTCTGGTTATCACAGTACAAAAAAGATGCTGACACCCTACCAAGTGCAGAGTGGACCAACAAAGATGATAAGGGGACTGGAGGCTAAATGATATGATGAACAGTTGAGGGAGCTAGATATGACTCTGGCCTATTGAAGAGAAGGATTAGGAGGGATAACTGTCTTCCAGTATTTGAGGGGCTGTCACAGAGAAGAGAGGCTTGACTTATTCTCCAGAGTACCTGAGGGCAGGACAAGAAGTAATAGGTGGAAGCTTGTTAAAGAGAGGTTCAACCTAAAAGTAAGGAGAAATTTCCTGACAGAACAATTAATCAATGGAATAGCTGGCCTCCCAGGGTTCTGAATTGTCCCATCACTGGGGTTTTTCAAAAAATATACTGGACAACCATTTGGCCAAGATGGTCTCCTTTCTTGAGCAGGAGATTGGACTAGAAGACCTCTGAAGTTCCTTCCAGCCCTATGATTCTATATTTTTAGTAATGATCAAGAGCCAAAGAACAACCTCTAACTTTTAAAAATATTTCATGTCAGGTTTGGCTCATAACCATTGTGGATTCTTATTATTTGCTTACATTGCAGTTTTTTGTCCTATTAGAATGAATACAAAACAGATCTTTACATGGATAAAATGTACTGGATTGCAAATTGCTGATGGAGTGGCATAAAAAACTGCTTGCAATTATGTGTTGAACATATGTGCAATTATATGCATACCGCTTTGTTGAATGTACCTACTTTTCTATTGTTCTTTTTGCACCCTGGATTTGGATGTGTTTTACAAATTATATCTTATTCATCGCCACCACAAACCCTTGTTCTCTTCAGCATAATGATGTCCTTTGTGGAAAACAAATTATACTGTGTACAGTATTCACTGGAACTTCCTTCCAAGTTATAGAAAAAGATAGGATGGGCTTGTTCACAATCTTTCTGGAACCAAAAACCCCTAGTATCTTTCACAAACAAATCCTATTACTCCAAATGCTATGAAGACCAATTCATAAACGCATAAGGTGTACATAAATGCACCAGTATGCCTACCACCCCTGTCTTACTATCCCCATTTATCTGTATTTACTTCCTTTGTTCATGTTTATGTTCATACCTATACTTGTTATATTGTACATGCTTGACAAATAAATAAATAAATAAATTCATTTCTCCCCCCTCCTTTAAAAAAATAGAACTATAAATCACTCCTCAGGTTTCCAAAAAAATTTTAAGAGCCGTAACCATCAGAGGAGAACACTGTAATTCCCCTTAGTCAAGTTTTTGGTGACCAATTGTTCATGATTAATTTTCCCATGTTCTTCTTTTGTTGTACTTGTATTTTGGTATGTGACCGCAAATAAAGTATTATTATTAGAACTATAAATGTAAAATAATAGTTTTTCAAATGCCTGCTTTCATGCAGCTCTATATTCAATTATATTTTAATATGATTGGGCAAAATGCCAGTTATCTTGCAAAAGATTCTACTATGGTTAATTTTCAAACATGAACAATACCAAATGTTATTATTTTTATTACTACTATCCCTTTCAAAGCATTAGGGCATTAGGGCACAAAACAAGTTTTCCAAACCACAGTAAACCGTACCCAACCTAAAAGCAATAAAATATAAAAGGATAAACTAAAAAGTTATACAGAGTAATTAATACATGATTGAAGCTTTATGTGTAAAGTTGTTTTTCCCAAAGTCATCAAGTTGAACTGGGGTTAGACAAGAAAGACTTAGAGGGTCATCTTAGATTGTATTACTTTAACTGATTTGGTAAAAAGCAAGTTGGCTTCAGAAAAATCAGTAACAAGATTAACATGAGAAGATGAAGAACAATAAGCTCTTGGGTGAAGTAGTTTGGATTAATTTTTTTCCTTTGAAGAAAGCTACGCCCCTTGTTTTCCATGCAGAGCCAAACCCTCATGGGGTTTAGTGTGGTGGATAAATTCTCTTGAGTAAGGCCCAGATTACAGGTCACAGTTTGGAGGTAATACAGCAACTTGTTGAAGCTAAATGGGTGGGTTGGGAAACATTCCACAAACACTATTCTGTCTTGAGAGTGTTGTATATATTAATAGTGTTCCCAGTCTAACTATCTACTTAGAAGAAATCCTAACAACCTTAGAAGAACCTTGGGTTTGTTGAACCTTTGATATAGGATCCCAAACATCCCAATGAAGAGGTAGTATGCTAAGAGACCACTGATTAAGTGTTCAGAAGAATCCTCCAAAAAAGCAATCCCAATAAGACTCTTATTTACCAGAGTTACTCAAAAACCACTATCCCTTTTAAGGACATATTTTAAAGGGGGAAAGTGTGTTGTGTATATATTGTATAGTACTAGCATTACAATTGTTTGTAATTTGTTTTCATTGGGGTCTAGAAATGGGAAATTGAACCTTTTCCTTATGTGTTCTGCTTCTCATGAAAATACCTTGCCTTTACCATGCTCTATGGAGGGAGCTGTCTATCAATGAAACTACCCCTCCCAAATAAAATACCAGTGAACCCCTTCCCTATACACCTTGCTTTAATCCTGATTACTACTTTCTGAAGCTGTGAAAAAAGTGAAACCCTACCACAGTGACATAAATCCATAGATTTAATTTCACATGCAATTTGGTCTCACGTGCAACTAAGAATGATTACATGAACAACTAGATATGAAAATATGAAAAAAGTCTGTCCTGACTTAGTAAGGGTTACTCAAAAAATAAATGTTGATAGGGTTTTAATCTTATACAGTGGGTTTAACAGAAAGCAAGTTACATCTGCAACAACTTCCACATGGCTTTCTGAGAAAAAGCACAGTAGATCTCCAACCTCAATATACTTAAGCACTTTAGGTAAACTGAATTTTAAAAAATGTGTCACAAAACGCTTCACCCAGCTTTATAACATCAAATCCAAGGTGGTATTCAGCAGGTTCTGACCAGTTCTGGGGAACCGGTAGCAGAAATTTTGAGTAGTTTGGAGAACCTGAGAATACTACCGTTGACTGGAGATTTTACAGTACCCTTCCCCTGCCACACCCACCAAGCCATGCCCACAGAACCGGTAGTAAAAAAATTTGAATCCTACCACTGATCAAATCCTAATCTGGATTCTTTCTTGCTTGGAACATTTTCTTCAAGAAACCAATTCAGAGCCAAAGCTGGCCTAGAATTTATACAGACCAAATTTAAAGCTTAATTTAGTATAGGTGAGCTAACTCTGTGTTCCATCTCCAGCATTTCCCTAAAATATAGCTGTTCCAGAAAGAAAACTGGCTGCAAACTTTGGGGAACAGTGATTACATTTGAAAAAGATCTCTGTGTTGAAAGGTAGGTTGAAGTTGTGGGTTAATATAATTCCATATTCTCTTTCCCTCCCAACACAGGAGAGTTAGCATGGCCAAAGAAGGGGCCTGTCTATTCTCTGACCACCATATGCATCAGAAGAGAAGAAATCTGTTAGCTGATTGCATATCTGAGCAGAGATGATCTCACTTTATTTAAAATTTAAGTGAGCCACCCATTTATTTAAAAATAACGTGAGAAGGACGTCTGTCTATCCACAATCCATCCATCCATCTTTCTGTTAGCAATCCACAATACAAGCTCTACTGTACTCTGGAGAGTAATGTGCAAATAGTTCTGATTTATTGTGTTCAGCATTCACTGATAGCTCTTGCTGGGAACAGAGAAATGCTGAACATGGTAATATATCACTTTTCCTTTGCAAGATGGAAGATATACAATAATGATAAGGATTACCAATAGCCATACTTGTCTAACTGTAGTGAGACTGGCTTTTTCCACCTCTTCAGAGGTGTTGGAATAGAATCCCGTAACTTCCTGCTGTATGACCAGGATGCATGGGAAATAACAGAGTTGCAATCTACAATCTCAAATCTCATAAGGACCCAATTAGGGAAACAGGAGGTTAATTGTTTAAAAAGGGGGGTTGGAAATCTGGTTTCATCTATAAAGAGGCAGTAGATGGCAATATTGCACTCTGCACTATTTCCTGTGGCTAAACCAAGCCCCTTGTTTAACTCTTTCATTACTGTCTAAATAGCAGCAATCCGCAGCTAAACCAAAATAACCCAAACTTTATTGAAAAATGTTTTGCAAAGCAGATTTTTACAGATTATGCTAATTGTATCTTTTGGAGCTTGGGGAAAACTCCCCAGTTGTCAACTTGGAAATTCATCATTTGAGTCTTAAAAAGCAAAACTGGAATTAGTCATACAGTTTAATTGAAAACAAAGTTTGCACATGAAAAGTCTGAAAAATTGCTTGGAGCACAGGAAACTATGGCAGATAGCAGATTTAGATAGAGTACTCTCATCTGTAAAGTGTTAATGTTCCTCCTAGTGCCGCTCCCCTTTTCCAACTTTCTCATAGATGTGAATATTCAAAATTAAGATCATATGTGAAAGAGTGCAAGTCACTTCCTCTGCTGAATATTGTGGAAGTTAGCAGCTTCATTACTAACCATCTTTGTATTTCCAACAGTTTTTCTTAACCTTAGCAACTTTACGATGTGTGGACTTCAACTCCCAGAATGCCCAGGTAGCAAGCCCATTGTCCTAGAATGCTTAGACCCCTTTTAGGCTCAATGTGTCAAAAATTTTGAAAATGTCTAACTTGATACTCATTCTCTCTCTCTCTCCCTCCCTACCTCTCTCTCTCCCCCACAACACCCAGAGACAAACTAAAGAGAAAACAAAACCATCCCCTTCCCTTCCCCACCATTTAGGCCATCCTGAACAACAACACTCAACAGCAGAACCTATGCTGAACCTTGACTTCAGCCCTAGCACCACTGCTGCCACTTAAAAAAGGGTGCCTTGTGCTGTCCCCTGGGATCTGCCACATGCCACATATCTTTAGGCAATGTTCTTTTTCTGTTGACAGATTCCTGCTCTGGGCCGCATGAGTCTTCATTCTTGAAGTTGGTTCACATAATGTTCTTCCGTGGTCTCTTCAGCCTCCAAAAATAGTGCAAAACTATGCCTTGTTCTTGCACAATTTTTGGAGGTGCAGAGACCATGCAACTTCCACAGAACCTGGAGGCCATGTGAGAACACAACCTATTCTTGCATCATGTGAGAACAGTGTGCACATTTAAGAATAGTTGTTGAGTATTGGCAAACAGTGGCATATGACCCAAAACATTGTGTGGTGTCATCTTTGGCACATGTGCCATAAGTGCTCCATCATTAGTTTAGAGTCAGTTTATGGAAAATGTTTGAGTAAAGAAGATAAAAGAATTGCAAACCACTGTTTGTCTAGAAGTAGCATCATATGTTGCACAAAAAGCAACATGTTGTTTATAGTTTCAGCAGAGTCACAAATTAAATATAGGTATAAGAGGCAAAAGCTAAATATTTGAAACAGCTGCCCCTCCCTTTAAAAGTAACTCTTGGTATGCAGAAAAATGAAGAAAGGGAAAAAAAGTTCAGTCTTATATTTTTCCTGACAATGAAATTTTGCATTCCCATCAGATAAATGTAGCTATTGCTGAAGGACCAGGCAGCACAACTGCAAGTGAAGTATAATATTAAAAGAAATGTAAATATTTTCAACTGGGCGTGAGGGAGGGCAGTGGAGTAAAGGAACTGGCAAAGTGGAGTTCTGCTTGGCAGGAATGGACTTGACAACCTAAATGTCCCTTCCAATGCCACAATTCTATGATTATAAGCATAGAGGGAGAATTCCATGCCAGGATCTCCTGCCATGGTCTGACATGGCCAGTCTGAGAGTTTTGCCTGAGGCAAAGTGCAAGATAGTGTTGCATGTGGAAGTTGGCTGAGCTATGCTACTACTGAGGCTTTTGAGGGGATCCAGATCAGGTTCTATGTCTTTTATTAATCTGCTCTTCAACAGAAGGAATGGGTGGGTGGAAAGCCGGCACTCCCACCTGAAGTAATCCCCTCCCACCTGAAGGGCTGATTCTGGGTCCTTCCTGAAGAAGGATTTTCCTTAGGACCATATTATATATCTGCTGCAGATATAATGATCATTAGCACCTCATAGTCTATACCAGGGATTTATTTATTTATTTATCTATTTATTTTATTTGTCAAGTGATTATAAGATAACAGGTATAAGTATAAACATAGTTATGAATGCATGAAATGGATACATATAAGAAAAATAAAAAGAAACAATAGGACAGGGACGGTAGGCACGATGGTACGCTTATGCACGCCCCCTACAGACCTCTTAGGAAAGGGGTGAGGTCAATAGGTAAAAGTTTTTGGGGTTTGGGGAAGAAACCACAGAGTCAGGTAGAGTATTCCAGACTTTGACCACTCTGTTGCTGAAGTCCTATTTACTGCAATCAAGTTTGGTGCGGTTTACCTTGAGTTTGTATCTATTGTGTGCTCTTGTATTGTTATGGTTGAAGCTGAAGTATTCATTGACAGGATGGGCAATTAATTTTCCCAAGGGGGCACATGAGAACCTGGGACTGTTGTGGAGAGCAGAACCAATAGACTGAACATAATCTGCTTACCAGTGCCCATGTGTTGAGGGAGGGGTTCTTTCTCTCACTAACCAACTAAAGGAGCACACTTCTTCTCCCGCCCCCTGTAGCACACGTATTTACATTTTATTTTCTAACTTCCAATTTACCTCATGTGGGTTAGACAGGGAGAGCCAAAGGACCAGATGTGGTCTAGGAGCCTGGTTTACTCTATACATTAAAAAAAAATTCTGCATGTTACATACATACACATTTGGTATGACCACCAATTGTAAAACAATCAGGCAGCTTTATAGAATTAGGCAAAATTTACTTTGTTATTTATTTATTTGGATTTATAGCACCTCCACCCCGCACACCTTTTGATTGCCCAATCCATCTTTTTAGGATGAGGTGTGTTTTGTATCTAAATAAACAGCTAAACAAAGCAAGCTACAGATGCAGATGTTAAAGATATAAGGAAGGAAAAGAAAGCATGGTGATTAAGGGCAGGGCACAGCTGCTCAAAGCTCTGCGCTGGCAGAGAGCCAAGGCATTATTGTGGTAAATCTAATGGAGAGACCTACTGCTAAACTCAGAGAGCTGGTATGGCTCTTAAAAAAGTTCTTCTCAGTCCCAGCAAGCAACACAGGAAAGAGAACAAACAGATGGAAAGTAGTATCTACTGGAAGGATAAAATTATGACATAAGAAGGGGCAAAGGAGAAACATCATTTTAACTTTGCTATCAGTAGTTTGCCATTAGCATATCCCACATAAATGCTACAGCCTCAGGGGCATTGGGAATTTTGAGATGACAGGTTTTCTTAAAATTCAAGATGGCTGCTGCTATCATCTTCTTACTCCCTCTACTCCCTCTACTCTAACTACCAATTCCTTTCATTTACTTAGAACAGGGTTGTCAAACTCCTGGCTCATGGGCCAGATGCATCATGTGCTGGCCACACTCACACCCAGATTAGAGAAGGGGAAAAAAGTCCCAATACATCACGTGATGCCACCATGACGACGTGAGCTTGACACCCCTGACTTAGAACATTTACATGACAATTCCCACTAGGAACCTTAAGCTGTTTTACCAAAAAATCAAAATGAAAAAGCTCTAAGTTCAAACAAGCAGATGTAACACATACATTAAAATATTATCTAAAATGTCCATGTAAAATTTAACAATACAACAGAGAATTAAGTTCACAATCAAGAAATGTAAAATATCACAGCTGTGTAAAAAGCAATTCCTTATTTAAAAGCCTAGAAAAATAACCATATCTTTTCTGAAACTGGAAAGATGGTAAAGATGGTGCCAGGCATATCTTGCTGAGAGGACACCCCAAAGTTGCGAGGTGCCACTGCAGAATATGCCTCAGAATGTACCAGTCGATATCTTAACCTTGGCAGCTTCAGCTCAGAATTCCTTAACCGGCATGCCAGTTGGGGAATTCTGGGAACTGAAGTCCACACATCTTCAAGTTACAAGGCTGAGAAATACTGCATTAAATGAATTACATTTCCTTTCACCCTACTTCTCTTGTTTTTTTAATATACATACATATATTTCTCCCTCTGTATTATAGAACTATGAATAATTATGGAAGCATCTGCCTAAGCTGCTTCTGAATATTCTTTTGTTTCCCAGGACTTAAAAATGTTCTATCCCCCTTTGCTTAAGTAATGATTCTTGAATATTTCCATCAAGATCATCTTTCTTATTCTCTAAAATATTCATCCTATCCTGCTTAATAATACTATTGTGAAAATAAAATCAAGATAATGCTGTTCTAATTATGAAGGGTTAAAACATGAGCTACAAATGTAAGAATATTTATTGTGTGCATGCCATGTATGATGGCTGACATTCAACTGGAACAAAGCTTTTGTTTGATCAGTTTTTATCTGCAAGCTGCCCATTGAGTTTTGGAAGGCCTCAGATGGTAGACACATAGTTACCTGTCCCCCAGAACACTCAAAATCACAGGAAAAAAAAAATGCTGACTGCCATTTTTATAGTTATCCTGCAGTCAAGCATAGGTTTGAACAATTGGTGTCTTTTGGCATTGCCAGAGCAAATGGTGGCTCAGTTAGTCACAGATCACTAGGCAAAAAAAGAACGCTTCTAACATTGCTTTTAAAAGGAGCTCAAACTTTAGCAGGCAAGCAAACAAAAACACTGAAAAATAATTTCAGTTCAACTTCATATCACCAAAATTAAGGAATCCATCCCAGAACAATTTTTTAAAAGGTTGCACCATAGTTATGACATGATGGTTGCTATCCAAAGAATGTGTGCAGAAATTCCATTGATTTTAATCAGACTGATATCTGCTTTATCTTCTCTGAATTAAGCCTGAAGCCCATTTTGGTTCCCATATCTAAAGTTATATCTCATGGTCCAGATGAGAATAGCACTTTATATAAGTGTCAATGGGCCATATAAAATCTAACATTAAAAAAAGAAGCTGGATGATTCAAGAGGATGCAAGGAAAAGCAAAGCTTTTTTTGTTTCAACTGATTCACACCCTGTCCAGGTAGACTAGAGTTGAATTGACATGTGTTTATATCAATTCAACATAATCTCAGTCAATGTTGACCAACTTCTGCTGTTGAGATAGCAACTGACCATGGAAACTTGGGTTTAGATCTGAATTTCACTACAAGAATAATACAAGTAATTCTCTCATGAATACACATACATCATAACAATATAACTTGTCAGAAAACAATTGTTACTTTATGAAGGCTACACTCATCCATAAAAATAAATCAATGGGATTTTCATTCATTCATTCATTCATTCATTCATTCATTCATTCATTCATTCATTCATGTGAATAAGTTTTGGTTGCAACCAAAGCAGTGGTGGGATTAATTTTTTTTTATTACCGGTTCTGTGGGCGTGGCTTAATGGGCATGGCCATGTGGCATGGGTGTGCTTGGCATTTTTTTCTTTTTGCTTTTTTACAGCCACTACCCTGCCTGCTTTTGGGCCTTCTGGGCCTCAGAGGAGCTGTCAGGTTGTGCTCCCTTCAAAATCCAAGAAAGAAATACTCAGACTCCATGGTTTAGAGCAAAGTTATCCTTTTACTGGAAATCAAAGTGGAAGCTACAGATTTAATTCTGAATCTGAGAAATTGGCGCACAAATCACATATACAAAGGAATGGAATTGTTCCCACCCCCCAAAGTCCAAATGACTCTTCCAATTAAAAGTTCTGAATATGATCATCTTCAGGTGGTGATGAGGCCTCTGTCCGTTGACCTTGACATATTTTGATAAAACTTCGCAGCTGCGCAAAAGGGGATAGAAGCTAGCCAAGAAATGGAAAGTTAAAGACAAGAATTCATATACCCCCTCCCCTTGCTACCCACAGCAAAGGAATACAAAACACCTCCAGCTTTCTTCCCCTCCAAGTTCCCCCCTCCCCCCGTTGCTAATGACAGCCGAAAGAAATAGTATAGCATAGCAGCAGAGAAGATGCAATAGTTAGGATGCAGAAGGTATAAGATGTGGAACATATCTTGAGGCTGACAGGAACCTCCAGGGGGGCGCTTTTGCTCCCATAAGGCTCCTCTGAGGCTCAGAAAGAAAAGAAAAAAGAACATGGGAAGGGCACGCAGCACCCCTCCACACTCTGTTTTGGAAGCTTCCTGGCCTCAGAAGAGCGGGGGGCGTTTTTGTACCCATAAGGTTCCTCTGAGGCTCAGGAAGGCAAAAAATGGAGGGCTGAGACATTTTTTGCCTTCCTGGGCCTCAGCAAGGGGAATCCTGACACAGCTGATCGTATGTACAGCTGATTGTAGGGACAGAAAAGAAAGAAAGAAATACCTTAGGCGAACGTCAGGCAGGTGGGATGAGTGAGCATTGGGTAGGAGGGTGACTGGGTTGGGGGCATGGCCAGCCAGAACTTACTACCAGTTCGGCAACCCACGCCAAATCCTTGCTACCAGTTCGCCCGATCCAGTGTGAACCAGCTGAATACCACCACTGAACCAAAGGATTATATGCAACAACCAGTATGGTTTCCTCCGATCCAGATTCATAGATCAGCAAGTCTTGTCTGATATCAGAGACAAGAAAAAAAAGTTGATACTGTTGATACAAAAGTTGATGATCTGTCTTTACATGTGCCACATATTGTTAAGATGTTTCATAAGTACCTCATAAAATGACCTTATAGAATCATAAAATAAATATTCAGCTTAGGGTCCTACTTTCCCATGCTTTCTGCATATTCTGTGATGCCTACTGAGTTTTCGTTGTTCAGCCTTCTTAGACATCAAAAATCATGTTCTGATTCTGAATTTCCCATTGTGCTTGGTTGACACAGTAGAATCAGAAAGCTGAATTATATTCTTAACAAAGTTGTCATTTTGCAAGCAGCAGATAGTTATACTGTCATTTGCTGTTTTATTAGTCTTATCATGTCAAACTGCTATTTTTGTCTACCCCAATCCTATTCTTATTCTGTGAAAATCTTTGATTGTCTATCCCAAGGCTTCTGAAATGTTCGCCATTTTGATGGCATGTTCCTCATGTTTTTTTTACAAAGTATCTGTAGGGGAAGAGCAAGCAGAACCAGTGAATGGAGTTAAGCGCATCATCAGTTTACAGTCTTAATGTTCCCACAAATGATCCAAATCCAACCCTTCTTGAATTCCATTGACCCTTATCTGACATCAATTTAGTACTCAACTTTAGTGGACTACTTTTTTGTTTATAGGCTTGAAGCAATAAATCTTTTGAGCTGTAATTTAATGTATGGTTCTGATCCTTTGCATCTGACATTAATCTAGAGTTGACTAGATTAATTAGATTAAATTAAGCAGTTCTCATGACATGAAGGTGAAAAACCATCAGGCTATCCTTCCCTTTGGAAGACCTGCTAGACAGCTGAAAACTAGGAAAGAAGGTAACTTTCTACCAATTGGGAAACAGTCTGCCCACAAATTCCACAGCACTACAGTATAATGATTCAAAATAGCTTCTAGCACAGTACTCCAGAACTGGTAATAAATGGACTTACTTGCCAAATGCAAACAATGGGTGAAACCAAATGTGTACAGACCTGATTCTGGAGTGATAAGCCTTTATGGAAGTGCACTCCATTTTAAGATGGAAGTTTTGTAATCAGGCCATATGGTTTGACAGTTTCCACAGAACTGCTAGGATGAAGAAATAATGGTTAAAGCAAGCTAAAAGCAAACCAGATGCCTTTTATGGTACTTATTAAAAAAATTAATTTTTTTTAAAGTAGTTTAAAAGAGAATGTTAAAGTTTTGATCAAATCATACTACTGAAGCAAAGCAGAAAAATGAATCAAGTGGCCTTTCAAGGTGCTTCACTGATTTGGTGGCTTTTCTTATTGCCTTAAGCACTGTTAGAGATGATATACATGTTTGTGATTTCATTTCCATATTTAAAGAGCACTGAGTGGAATTATGTGGTGATGATGAACTGTTGACCTTGTCATGAATAACTGATGAATGAATTCTATCGCTTCATTAAACTCCCTAATTGTCATAGAGTTTGGGATGGCAAGTCTAATGTTATTTTGAGTTTAATTTACTCATTCAACTCAGTTTAACTGATCCGCCCCAAACTTTGCACTTTCTGCTGCTAATGTAGTATGGTATTTCTGTCTTGGTCTTGCCAATGTTTCTGGGACTTCAACTCAGCTTCCAGCACTCTGAATATAGCTTCAGGGTGATCCAGCATGAAGTTAAAGCTTATTTCTAAACTTTCTATTATATGGCCAGTCTCTCAACATTGAGTGAATAGGAGTGGGAGAAATATTTATAGGTACTGTTCTAAATGGTTGCTGAGTTGAAAAGCTACTACAAATGCCACAGTGAAATATACTAACAAGCCTGCCTATCTTGTTAGTATATTTCACTATGCTGGTTAGTTTCTGCTGCTTCTAATAACTGAACTTTGCTAGCAAGTTCTGACATTATGAATCCCACTAGTGATGAGCAGGTTCTTCCCAGGGGCAGCAGAATTTGCCAACCAGCTATTCCAACCTTCTTGACACTACAAAAAAGCCAGGGTTTACAGACAACAAATTTATACCATCCATAAGGACAAGCCAATAGCAATTTTTCTGAACCTTGTCCAGAAGAAGCTAACTAACTGCTAATTAGCATATCCTGCCCACATTGGTAACCCAGTGAAGCAAGTGATGAGGGCTATTTCCAGGAAACTTACTCTGTAACCACCTCTTCCCCCAAACCAAGTGACCAGAGTTGTGAACTTTAACCCCACTTTAAGGGAAAAGCCACAATGGATATTCTTCCATTGTGTCAACTATTATGCTCAGAAAAGAAAGTGGAAAGCAAAGATCCTAGTTTTTTGAATAGCTCTAAAATATTTTATTCTTAAAATGAATTAAGACATTTCTACATCGTTTCAACATAACCAAAACTTTTTTCTGGAGAATTTGGAAGGCTGCTGAACTGTCCTTTCATCTTCCTGCCATCTCTTGCTAAAATACTGTGAGAATATTTCAAAAGGTTATGATGATGGATTATCATGGTTACTATCTTCTAAAGGGCCTCTTATCCCTCCTATATTCATGGCAATTTTCAGAGAAAAACAGCAACTTAATCCTTCTCCATTATAGTCTATGGACAGATCTCTTTTTAACAGAATCTCAAATCATTTAAAATCAAACCATTTTATTTATTTATTTATTTATTTATTTGATTTGCCAATTGTTTACAAGATAATAAGTATAAATGTATACATAGTTGTGAATACATGAAATGGTTACATATAAGAAAATAAAAGAATAAGAGAAACAATAGGACAGAGACGGTAGGCACGTTGGTGCGCTTATGCACGCCCCCTACAGACCTCTTAGGAAAGGGGTGAGGTCAATAGTAGACAGTCTAAGGTTAAAGTTTTTGGGGTTTGGGGAAGAAACTACAGAGTCGGGTAGAGTATTCCAGACATTGACCACTCTATTGCTGAAGTCGTATTTCCTGCAATCAAGTTTGGTGCGGTTTACTTTGAGTTTGTATCTATTGTGTGCTCTTGTGTTGTTATGGTTGAAGCTGAAGTATTTTCCTCTCAAATTCTGAATCACAAACTTAAGACAGACCATTCACCTTTTGGCTGTCAAATCTCCAATTTGAATGACACAAGGGCCAATTTGCACAGGGCAATTTTCCATTACACTTGAACATTTTACAACTTTGATATATACTTGATATTCTGTCATTCATTTCAATGTAACTCACATTCATTCATAAACTAGGAATTGTTTGTACAATGTTTTTGCTGTTGAATGGATAATTGAATAGATTGCCCATGGATGGCTGTTTCCTGAACTCAGCAAGCCTCCATCCTGGACAGCCTGGGTTGTCTGCTTCTAAATGAGATCCTGTCTGAATTTTCAGCCACCGCCCTTCTTTTCTCGTGCTGCAGAAACTCAGCTGAAAATTGAACCCTGGATCTCTAGCACTTATTGTGTCTAACATAAGAACAGTACCCTTATTCTATGACTTCTGAACTTCAGACACCTGAATACATTTAAAAAACATTCTTAGATGAATTGTACAGATATTCCTTCAACCATATCTTGCCTCAAGCTACTCATTCAGGTTTATTAATTCACTAGTAATATCACTTTCTGCTGAGCTTACCCAGAGTATATTGAAGAGTACAGACTAAAGTTATAATAATATTAAGCAGTTGTAGCTTTGAGAAGTATGAAATTCAAAAGGTATCTTGGAACTTTCCTGTTGTGATTTAGAGGAAAAATGTTCCAGTGGTTTAAAACCTACAAAATAACAGGAAATCTCTAAAATCGTACTTTCCATTTCTGTAGTCAAAAATGCATTCCAAACCCCTGGCTATAAACATAAGGCAAAAGACTGAGTGGTCACAAAGGGCTATGTTTAACTTTGTTGAAGCAGCATTCTGAAACTGGCAAGGTTATGAACTTCTTTTGAACACAGAATTCCAATGATGGTTTTTTTTTATTTATTTTGATCAAAGCAAATTTAAAAATCCCTATTCCCTAGCTCCCTATTAAGCCTGCCTCATCCTTACTTTTTAAAAAAGTACTGCATTATTTTGAGAGCTTTGCTAATTAAAAAGAATAAAGCAGTATTCTCTTGCCCATGTTGTTATGATTTTGCCCATTTTTTATCTGAAGGGAGCTTACATTATTGTTTCGAATAATATTTCATAATACATGACACTAGATTGCATTAGATAACTTGCTAGCTTCAGGCTTTGCAGGGTTTAAGTTGGAAATGTATAGTCAGCATGGGCATTGGGCAAAGTGAGGTGAAATTCAATACATAGAATGGCTGTTACCTATTATTAGATAACAGAAATGCAAGAAGAAACCATGTGGCTGTTCTTTCTCTAGGTGTTGGATTGTTGCCTAAGAAGCTTGTAAATCAGACTTTTGTATAGTAATCATCAAATAGCTGATGGTCATCACAGTTTGGCCAGAACTTAAGGGAATAAATACAGGTATATATAGAGTATCTATCCAAAGTTAAACAGTATTTACAACCGCTTAGAAACCTCTCTTTTTAAGTAAAAAATCCTACCAGGAGGTGGGTAGGGAGCAGGTAATTTGAGCATGGCTGTTTTCACTGGATTAGAGATGGCTTTCTCAAGCTATTAGTGAAAGAGTAAATATATTTTGAAAGCTAGACAAAGTCAATGGGTGGACAGCTTGTTTTGTAAAACATATAAATCCTTGGAGTCCTCTCAACTGATTTTAGCCTGAAGTGCTGAAGAAATTACTACTTCCTGACCTCCTTAGCTCTCATGGTTCTTTCTGAAGTCCAGTGCCTGCCAGTCTGGCGCTTAAGAAGAGGCAAGCTAAGGCAAGAACTTCTCATCGCCACAAGGAGTGGAGGAGTTCCCCTCCAGGGCTTTTGCAGAACTTTGGAACAATGAAGAATCTTAAGCATTCATAGAATATTATATGTTTTCATTTAGCCTCATCTCTCCTGTTATGACTCTTAGAAGCTGCGGAAATGAATATGTGAAAGTTTACCTACTATTTCTTTCTATTTTTTAAAATTATTTTTAATAAAATCTTATATGAATTTTGGCCTTACAATCTTTCTCTCTTTAGAAATGACTTTCTTCCTCTGTTTTCTGAGCGTAAAAGAAGACTGCCACCATCCCCCCCCGCCCAAAAAATAGCAACATTTCCCAAAGGGATTCTTCTAAATTTCTTGGTAAAGAGATTCTCATCACATGTGGAAGACAGACGGTGGAGGAAAGCTGAGATACTGGAGATAGTTAACATAGATGCTAAAGAGAATGGAGTGTTTCCTAAAGCAGGTGATTTTCAACACATGTTAAGGAGTCATTTCTATCAAATAAGGAATTGTTACTCAGAAATGGTTTGACAATCATATAAACATACTTTAATTGAATCAAAGCATTTAGATAATTAGAACGTACCTTGTTATAAGACAGCAGTTTTGTTTTGCTTTCATTTTTAATAATCTCTGAGCATCAGATTCAACTGCTTTTGCTAGCATAAGATATAATTCATTTAGTTGTTTAGAATGACATTAATAAAAATAGAAGACAAAATTTATACCTTTTTGTGGAGTCCTTGATGCTCTCTGAGCTTGGTTGTGCATTGATGAAGTTATCTAGTCAAATAATGAAACATCTGCAAGTAAAAAACCAAGCTCAGAGAACATCAAGGACTCCAACATTCAACTCTCTGCTACATAAATTGTCTTCTATTTATATCTGTTTAGAGATTGATGAACATATCTGTAACAAATCTTTTGTGAATTGGCCTAATTCTATTCTGGTATTCTCCAAACATGTAAGACTACAAATGCTACCATTGCTACACAGGAAATTCACTGGTTGAACTGCTGCAAGATGTTGAGAGCTGTTCTCTAAGACATCTGGAAGACACTAGTTTGGGGGAAGGCTGACCTAATCCTTTTCCAAACAAACAGTCAAAGTGCTATTCACTAGGTAATAAGTTTTTAATTAATTTTGAATTTTCAAACACAACTCGCATGCAAATACAAATTAATTCTAGAAGAAAGCAAAGAAAAATAATCAGTTGCTCTTGACATAACTTTATATAAATATAAAAGAGTTAAGTAATTGTGCTCAAGAATGAAATTGAAGTTCAGAAGACAAAAATAGCATTTCATTTGGAAATGACACCTTACACAAGAAAGAATGTGGCACGGCCTGTTGTAAAGACAATAGAATGTTGTTCCCCTCTTATATTACTGCCAGTGAGCCTCAAAATACTTCAATCTTACTTCAAAGCACCTAATATTCAGGCTGAACTTTTCTCTTCATCAAGAACTCAAAAGAGTATGGATTCTACTGTGTGTGTGTTTTCTTTCAAAACAGCCTTGACTCTTGACCTTTTAAGGTTTGTATGTGTGAAAGAGTGTATGTTTGTTATTACCACCCTAACTGAGTGTGGCAAAGTTAAACTCCTGGCCTCTATGAGAGGCTTATAGAGGGCAAGCACTTTATATAAACACCCTGGCGACAGGACCATGTCAATGTGCTCTCAGTAAGGACTGTAATCCCTCTCAAGTTGACATGTTTTCTCCTTTCCTTTGTCTTATGAAACCCAGAGACCATGAATGGATTTGAAAAATGGATTAAAGGAAGAGGAGAGGCCACTATTCTGTTGCTGAACACCTGCCATGCATCCCAACATTTCTTGGCATATCCAGTTGCAACACTGAGGTGCAAGGACACCAGGGAAAATGTCCCTGATATTCTTCGGAGTGTTAGATAATGAGAGGATGGTCTAATTCACATATACATGAAGGAGCGCTCTATGTTTTTTTAAAAAGCTTCAGGCCCATACTTCTGTGTTTGCTATTAATATAGAATTAGATAACCAGCTTTGGATAACCATGCTCTAAGCCAGGGGTCTCCAACCTTGGCAACTTTAAGCCTGGAGGACTTCAACTCCCAGAGCTGGGGAATTCTGGGAGTTGAAGTCCTCCAGGCTTAAAGTTGCCAAGGTTGGAGACCCCTGCTCTAAGCCACTGAAATCAGAGCTGTACAATATAATTTGAACTAATAATCAAATGCCAGTTAAAGTTAATTGATTGATTACAGGTAGTCCTCAACTTATGACCACAATTGAGTCCAGAATTTATGTTGCTAAGTGAAAAATTCATTAAGTGGAGTTTTGCTCCATTTTACAACTTTTCTTGTCACATTTGTTAAGTGAATCACTACAGTTGTTAAATTAGTCACATGGTTGTTAAGCGAATCTGGCTTCCCCATTAACTTTGCTTGTCAGAAGGTTGCAAAAGGTGATCACATGACCTTGGCACGCTGCAACCGTCATAAGTATGAACCAGTTGTCATGTATCTGAATGTAAATCATGTGACCACGGAGATGATGCAACAGTCATAAGTGTGAACAATGGTCATAAGTCACTTTTTTGAGTGCAGTTGTAACTCCAAATGGTCACTAAGTGAACTGTTATAAATTGAGGACTACCTGTATTATGGGTTACAAGATGCAGTGAAATTCAAGCATTATAGGAATTTTAGGGGTATTCTTGCATCCAATTCACATTCCAAAAGGTCTGGCTTCTGTCATGTGTTTGCAGCTGCCATCTTGATTTATTTTTTTTATTTACACTCATGTTTTGCTCGCAAATACTCTGAGTCATCAAAGGAATGAAGTGGAGGAAGAATATTCTATTTCACAGTTCCTGAAACTGATCTGCTGCATGGCGTCATGAAGCTTCCTTCACAGTGGTCAGGCAGGGAAGGTTCAAAATTAGTTGGTGACTGGATTGAGATTTATAGCCGGATGGGATTTCTGTTTTTAAACTGGGATAGAAACCTGTCACAAAATCATGGGGATGCTCAAGTATCATTGTGTTGCATATCCTGCTTTGCTAATAAAACTGTGTTTCTTTGCCCATTAATTTGGCTTTTGTCTTTTTTTCCTGGGGATAGGGAGTTGGGGAATGCCAGGAACCAAGTGTTCTTAGGGGACACACATCTCGCTGCTGATCCATTCACGACAGCCTTTTTTAAAATGCCACTTTGTAAACACTGGGGCCAAAGGCCATGAAATATGAGAGGGCTGACATTTCTATGCAAACCCCAGATGTTTGCAGGACAAGCCCAGTTACCCCATAGCATTGCAAACAACAACTGCCTTCTAGCTGCAGTCACTTAGCATCGGCAGTTGGAAGGAAACACATCATTTCTATTAAGGCCAGGCTGAATAGAATCAGCAAATCTATTGATAAATTGTAGTGTTGCAGTTTTATTCTGGCACTTTCCTTTGCATTTTTTTTTCAGTTTAATGGGATTTTTAGGTCAGAAACAGGGTTCCTCCTGCTGCTTTTGGAGACATCTGTGTTTTCAGTGTCAGATTGCATTCCTTTAGTTTCTGGCCAGCATGTTTCTTATATATATTAGACTAGAGTAATTTGTCCTTTGTTTCATAAACAAGAAATGGAGAGAAAAGGAAGCTTTTACTTTATATTGTAAACATTTAGAAAGAAAGTGCCTCTAATATTCCCAATAAGATATGACCTCATATGGATTTAGAAGGGAGCTGAACTTCATTTCTTTGTTTTGACTTGACTTTAAAATAATCTCGGGTTGCTTTTCCAAATGACTTTTTTATTGATTCCATCAACTTAGCCATTTTGCTTATTCTTAGAGTTATTCATTCTCTGTTCCAGGCTCTGCTGTGCTTTGTAAAAAACCAAAGATATGCATGACCTTATCTAGAAAGACAAGCTTAAGTGGAGGCAGATGTGACCTTAGTTTCCCCAAACAGTGCTGTAGAAAGCCACACATAAACTGAGCATACCAGTATGCATGAAAAATCAGACAAACCTTTTCAATTTGCAGTACCAGGAGTCTGGGGTGGTAGTGGGGGGCATTTTTTGAATTTTGAAATGATACTGTGGGTCTTCTCTCAATCAGAGATATAGTCAAAGAAAAAAACCTACTTCTCAAAAGACAGACTGATGAAGTTGATTGCTTTCTGCGGGCTTCAGGAAACACTCCACCACTCCAGCTTATAGTTATCTGTTGTTGTTTTTCTGAATAGTTAATAATAGCAGCCATGGTGGCACCGTGGTTAGAAGGCAATATTGCAGGCTAACTCTGCCCAAACGCCAGTAGTTTGATTCTGACCAACTCAAGGTTGACTCAGGCTTCTGTCCTTCTCAGATTGATAAAATAAGGACCCAGGTTATTGGGGGCAGTATGCTGGCACTGTAAATTACTCAAAGAGTGCTATAAAACTATGAAGTGGTATATAAATCTAAGTGCTATTGCTAATATAATTGAATATAAATGGAGTAGTCTATATTGACTACTTTTTTTTTTTGACCTTGCTCAAGGGGCATTATTTTCCATAAGAAAAAAAATGTGAAATGCATTCTTCATCCCATTCTTATTTAAAGGAATCAGGTGGGAAGGAAGCACAGTCAATATTCCTTTCTCTAAGCATTCCTAACTTTAGCTGGATGGAACACCAAGAAAAAAACACTGCCTTAGCAATAATTAGCTTACAGTGTTATAAATGGTTGAAAACTATAGAAAGTTTTTGTGTGTGTTGGATGCATATGACTGTGTATATAGTATACACACATACACAAATATATATGCACTTTGTATGGGTTTATATAGATACTTCAGAGGACCAGGGTCAGAGATTTGCCATTACACAAATAGTCCTTGGTGTGGGGCTTTGAGGCAGAATGTTTGTGAAGGTTTAAAACAGAAATTTAATTTGATTGTTAAATATTTTGAATAGAATTATGCTTTTAGTTGCATCTTCTTGTGTGTTAAGTTTCTATATGGTGGAGGCCTCTCCTGTAGAAAAATCCTACAAAATGAAGCGTTGCCTTCTATGCAGACAAGGTAATATTTTTTTAAAAAGAGATCTGCCAGTCTTTTGGGCATTAAGGTAATGATATACTGTAAGATATTTCTTAAGTAACATTTACAAGTTACTTATACAAGAAGTTACAAGCTAATAAGATGCTAGAAGCAGAAGACAGTTTAAGCGCATAAAGTATGGAGAAACTGGTTCGTTTATATCATAATTTTATGAATGAGCTAGAAAATAGCAAAAGGATTCCAAATAACCTCCAAAATACACTGGTGCGTTTTAAATAAATGTGCAGTGAGTGATCCTTTTGTAATGTCAGCAGTGAGTGTTATGAAAGCTACTTCCAGTTCAGCATATTATTGCTCTAAATTTAGAAATGTCTTTTTCTCTTAGTGGTACATAGGAGTGGTGTTTACCTAATCTCTATTGACATTAGTGGCAGTCACATAGGAATTGGTAACTCCCTGGCACTTTTCAAAAAGAAGGGTTTGTTTTATCTACTTGAATATAACACTTTTAAAGACCTGGTCAATATCTATGGAGAATTACTTCAGAGGACCAGGGTCAGAGATTTGCCATTACACAAATAGCCCTTGGTGTGGGGTTTTGAGGCAGAATGTTTGTGAAACTCCAAATGCATTTTGGAAACTAACTATACAATCCTGGAAATGTTCTACTATCTTGCTTATGTCATCTCTCAATTTAGACAAATAACAGAGCATCAAGGTTGCATAGAGATGTCCACAAAACCAGGATGACATAACATGTGCCCATTCTATAACATTTGTATTTATAGGAATGCCACTCACATACCTAGGTTTGCAACAAATTACCGGTGCATATTGTTGTTGTTTTCCTGTTGTTATTTTTGTTCTTTTTAATTTGAAGTTGTTATCAACCAGGATGTTAGACTTGATTTTAGCTGAATATGCCTGTTCCTGAAATATACAACTTCAGATACTTTCTCTGCAATTTCTGATAAATGTTCCATTATGATTTTAATAGTATTTATTACATAGGTAGTAATCTATTGAAGACTACAACAGAATCTGGAATATTTGGTCATTGAGTGAAGCAGACATTAAACAAGATGCCATGTGACTAATTCACTCAACTTTGGAAGCCATATTCCACGCTGTCACCTAGCCTGAGAAAGTAGGAGGGGGGTGATTTCAATTAAGTAGCTCTAAGTAGACAAAATAAAATTCTTTTGTTAGTCCAAGGTCATTTAGTATGGTGCAGGATGAAATAAGGATCTACTTTTGGACGGATCGTGATTGGGCCATGTGATGTGACGACGACCAAGGGGGAATGGATTTGTAGTTTGGAAAATTGTGGAAAGCTCGGAAAACTTTAGATTCAGGATTCCACAGATGTACCAGGCGCTATTCTAAGAGATATGTCTGACTCAGAGTTACTGATTGGAATGGAGGTGTGCTGGAATGCTGACAAACAACCACAATCCCGTCTCTCCCAGTTGTAATCATAAAGCAGAGCACCAAGGAGATGGCCTGGTGCAGAGAGAAGGCTCAGGCCTCTCACCATATCCAGGATGCCTGAATCTTTTTCCAGCCTCATCGAGAGAACAGTTAAAAAATCAATGATATTCATTAGCATTTTCTTCAGATTTGTGGCCAATTCCTCAAGTGTTCCAAGGGATTTCATTCTTCATTTTCATCTGAAAAACCCCTACCCTGCTGAAGTAATGGACTTCAAATCTGAAGAAAATGCAAGAAAACACCATCTTTCTAGAAGGCTCAGAACACTGGCATTCGCTAGTGTTTTCATCATGTTCGAGGTCCGTTCATTTCCTCTCACTGCATGAAGAAGAGGAGGAAATTTCTCAATGCACTGGGGGAACAGACCTTAAATCCAACATCCCCTCCATTTGCAATCTTCCCTGATACTTCCCAATTGATTTTTCGGGGAAACCAGCAGAGAAGATAGCAAATAGTGATCACATGATCACAGGACACTTGGTAATGAGTCATGAGACTGGGTGCAGCAGCATGACATTTTATGATGTCCATAAGTGCCTTATGGGCTGTAAAGCATTCATACTGAAGTCATCAAAACTGTGAATGATCATTATACAATGGTTGTAAGTTGAGGACTACCTGTATGTAATATATTCCAGACTATTGACAATTTTCAATGTTTATAAAAACACACAACACCAACTAGATGGCACTTAATCAGTTAATCAATTGTTTACAAGTGGCAGTCATGTGATAATATTTTTGTAACACTAAAAATGATAAATATTCATTATTATGCTGTATTTCTGATGACACAGTGCCATTTAGAAATCGCCTTCTATTGAGTCACATCTGGCTTAGGACTAATATCTGCTCAGTATTATCTAGCTCATGCTCAGGGA